>NW_027328147.1:976763-1302350 GCF_047675955.1 Chlorocebus sabaeus | reverse complement strand
GTTCTGTGAATTCATCTCACAGAGTTACATGTTTCCCTTCAAGAAGCCTTTCGCTAAGGCTGTTCTTGTGGAATTGGCAAAGGGATATTTGGAATCCCATAGAGGGCTATGGTGAAAATGGAAATATCTTCCGTTCAAAATTGGAAAGAAGCTTTCTGGGAAACTGCTCTGTGTTCTGTTAATTCATCTCACAGAGTTACATCTTTCCCTTTTAAAAGCCTTTCGCTAATGCTGTTCTTGTGGAATTGGCAAAGGGATATTTGGAAGCCCATAGAGGGCTATGGAGAAAAAGGAAATATCTTCCGTTCAAAACTAGAAAGAAGCTTTCTGAGAAACTGCTCTGTGTTCTGTTATTTCATCTCACAGAGTTACATCTTTCCCTTCAAGAAGCCTTTCGCTAAGGCTGTTCTTGTAGAATTGGCAAAGGGATATTTGGAAGCCCATAGAGGGCTATGGTGAAAAAGGAAATATCTTCCGTGCAAAACTGGAAAGAAGCTTTCTGAGAAACTACTCTGTGTTCTGTGAATTCATCTCACAGAGTTACATCTTTCCCTTCAAGAAGCCTTTCGCTAACGCTGTTCTTGTGTAATTGGCAAAGGGATATTTGGACGCCCATAGATGGCTATGGTGAAAAAGGAAATATCTTCCGTTCAAAACGGGAATGAAGCTTTCTGAGAAACTGCTCTGTGTTCTGTTAATTCATCTCACAGAGTTACATCTTTCCCTTCAAGAAGCCTTTCGCTAAGGCTGTTCTTGTGGAATTGGCAAAGGGATATTTGGAAGCCCATAGAGGGCTATGGTGAAAAAGGAAATATCTTCCGTTCAAAACTGGATAGAAGCTTTCTGTAAAACTGCTCTGTGTTCTGTCAATTCATTTCACAGAGTTACATCATTCCCTTCAAGAAGCCTTTCGCTAAGGCTGTTATTGTGGAATTGGCAAAGGGATATTTGGAAGCCCATAGAGGGCTATGCTGAAAAAGGAAATATCTTCCGTTCAAAACTGGAAAGAAGCTTTCTGAAAAACTGCTCTGTGTTCTGTTAATTCATCTAACAGAGTTACATCTTTTCCCTCAAGAAGCCTTTCGCTAAGGCTGTTCTTGTGGAATTGGCAAAGGGATATTTGTAAGCCCATAGAGGGCTATGGTGAAAAAGGAAATATCTTCCGTTCAAAACTGGAAAGAAGATTTCTGAGAAACTGCTCTGTGTTCTGTGAATTCATCTCACAGAGTTACATCTTTCCCTTCAAGAACACTTTCGCAAAGGCTGTTCTTGTGGAATTGGGAAAGGGATATTTGGAAGCCAATAGAGGGCTATGGTGAAAAAGGAAATATCTTCCGTTCAAAACTGGAAAGAAGCGTTCTGAGAAACTGCTGTGTGTTCTGTTAATTCATCTCACAGAGTTACATCATTCCATTCAAGAAGCCTTTCGCTAAGGCTGTTCTTGTGGAATTGGCAAAGGGATATTTGGACGCCCATAGATGGCTATGGTGAAAAAGGAAATATCTTCCGTTCAAAACGGGAATGAAGCTTTCTGAGAAACTGCTCTGTGTTCTGTTAATTCATCTCACAGAGTTACATCTTTCCCTTCAAGAAGCCTTTCGCTAAGGCTGTTCTTGTGGAATTGGCAAAGGGATATTTGGAAGCCCATAGAGGGCTATGGTGAAAAAGGAAATATCTTCCGTTCAAAACTGGATAGAAGCTTTCTGTAAAACTGCTCTGTGTTCTGTCAATTCATTTCACAGAGTTACATCATTCCCTTCAAGAAGCCTTTCGCTAAGGCTGTTATTGTGGAATTGGCAAAGGGATATTTGGAAGCCCATAGAGGGCTATGCTGAAAAAGGAAATATCTTCCGTTCAAAACTGGAAAGAAGCTTTCTGAAAAACTGCTCTGTGTTCTGTTAATTCATCTAACAGAGTTACATCTTTTCCCTCAAGAAGCCTTTCGCTAAGGCTGTTCTTGTGGAATTGGCAAAGGGATATTTGTAAGCCCATAGAGGGCTATGGTGAAAAAGGAAATATCTTCCGTTCAAAACTGGAAAGAAGATTTCTGAGAAACTGCTCTGTGTTCTGTGAATTCATCTCACAGAGTTACATCTTTCCCTTCAAGAACACTTTCGCAAAGGCTGTTCTTGTGGAATTGGGAAAGGGATATTTGGAAGCCAATAGAGGGCTATGGTGAAAAAGGAAATATCTTCCGTTCAAAACTGGAAAGAAGCGTTCTGAGAAACTGCTGTGTGTTCTGTTAATTCATCTCACAGAGTTACATCATTCCATTCAAGAAGCCTTTCGCTAAGGCTGTTCTTGTGGAATTGGCAAAGGGATATTTGGAAGCCCATAGAGGGCTATGGTGAAAAAGGAAATATCTTCCGTTCAAAACGGGAATGAAGCTTTCTGAGAAACTGCTGTGTGTTCTGTTAATTCATGTCACAGAGTTACATCTTTCCTTTCAAGAAGCCTTTCGCTAAGGCTGTTCTTGTGTAATTGGCAAAGGGATATTTGGAAGCTCATAGCGGGCTATGGTGAAAAAGGAAATATCTTCCGTTCAAAACTGGATAGAAGCTTTCTGTAAAACTGCTCTGTGTTCTGTCAATTCATCTCACAGAGTTACATCATTCCCTTCAAGAAGCCTTTCGCTAAGGCTGTTATTGTGGAATTGGCAAAGGGATATTTGGAAGCCCATAGAGGGCTATGCTGAAAAAGGAAATATCTTCCGTTCAAAACTGGAAAGAAGCTTTCTGAAAAACTGCTCTGTGTTCTGTTAATTCATCTAACAGAGTTACATCTTTCCCCTGAAGAAGCCTTTCGCTAAGGCTTTTCTTGTGAAATTGGCAAAGGGATATTTGGAAGCCCATAGAGGGCTATGGTGAAAAAGGAAATATCTTCCGTTCAAAACTGGAAAGAAGCTTTCTGAGAAACTGCTCTGTGTTCTGTAAATTCATCTCACAGAGTTACATCGTTCCCTTCAAGAAGCCTTTCGCTAAGGCTGTTCTTGTGGAATTGGCAAAGGGATATTTGGAAGCCCATAGAGGGCTATGGTGAAAAAGGAAATATCTTCCGTTCAAAACTGGAAAGAAGCTTTCTGAGAAACTGCTCTGTGTTCTGTTAATTCATCTCACAGAGTTACATCTTTCCCTTCAAGAAGCCTTTCGCTAAGGCTGTTCTTGTGGACTTGGGAAAGGGATATTTGGAAGCCCATAGAGGGCGATGGTGTAAAAGGAAATATCTTCCGTTCAAAACTGGAAAGAAGCTTTCTGAGAAACAGCTCTGTGTTCTGTTAATTCATCTCACACAGTTTCATCTTTCCATTCAAGAAGCCCTTCGCTAAGGCTGTTCTTGTGGAATTGGCAAAGGGATATTTGGAAGCCCATAGAGGGCTATGGTGAAAAAGGAAATATCCTCTTTTCAAAACTGGAAAGAAGCTTTCTGAGAAACTGCTCTGTGTTCTGTTAATTCATCTCACAGAGATACATCTTTCCCTTCAAGAAGACTTTCGCTAAGGCTGTTCTTGTGGAATTGGCAAAGGGATATTTGGAAGCCCATAGAGGGCAAGGGTGAAAAAAGAACTATCTTCCGTTCAAAACGGGAAAGAAGCGTTCTGAGAAACTGCTGTGTGTTCTGTTAATTCATCTCACAGAGTTACATCATTCCATTCAAGAAGCCTTTCGCTAAGGCTGTTCTTGTGTAATTGGCAAAGGGATATTTGGAAGCCCATAGAGGGCTATGGTGAAAAAGGAAATATCTTCGGTTCAAAACTGGATAGAAGCTTTCTGTAAAACTGCTCTGTGTTCTGTCAATTCATCTCACAGAGTTACATCTTTCCCTTCAAGAAGCCTTTCGCTAAGGCTGTTCTTGTGGAATTGGCAAAGGGATATTTGGAAACCCATAGAGGGCTATGGTGAAAAAGGAAATATCTTCCGTTCAAAACTGGGAAGAAGCTTTCTGAGAAACTGCTCTGTGTTCTTTGAATTCATCTCACAGAGTTACATCTTTCCCTTCAAGAAGCCTTTCGCTAATGCTGTTGTTGTGGAATTGGCAAAGGGATATTTGGAAGCCCATAGAGGGCTATGGTGAAAAAGGAAATACCTTCCGTTCTAAACTGGAAAGAAGCTTTCTGAGAAACTGCTCTGTGTTCTGTTAATTCATCTCACAGAGTTACATCTTGCCCTTCAAGAAGCCTTTCGCTAAGGCTGTTCTTGTGGAATTGGCAAAGGGATATTTGGAAGCCCATAGAGGGCTATGGTGAAAAAGGAAATATCCTCCGTTCAAAACTGGAAAGAAGCTTTCTGAGAAACTGCTCTGTGTTCTGTTAATTCATCACACAGAGTTATATCTTTCCCTTCAAGAAGCCTTTCGCTAAGGCTGTTCTTGTGTAATTGGCAAAGGGATATTTGGACGCCCATAGATGGCTATGGTGAAAAAGGAAATATCTTCCGTTCAAAACTGGAAAGAACCTTTCCGAGAAACTGCTCTGTGTTCTGTTAATTCATCTCACAGAGTTACATCTTGCCCTTCAAGATGCCTTTCGCTAAGGCTGTTCTTGTGGAATTGGCAAAGGGATATTTGGAAGCCCATAGAGGGCTATGGTGAAAAAGGAAATATCTTCCGTTCAAAACTGGATAGAAGCTTTCTGAGAAGCTGCTCTGTGTTCTGTTAATTCATCTCACAGAGTTACATCATTCCCTTCAAGAAGCCTTTCGCTAAGGCTGTTCTTGTGGAATTGGCAAAGGGATATTTGGAAGCCCATAGAGGTCTATGGTGAAAAAGGAAATATCTTCCGCTCAAAACGGGAAAGAAGCTTTCTGAGAAACTGCTCTGTGTTCTGTTAATTCATCTCACAGAGTTACATCTTTCCCTTCAAGAAGCCTTTCGCTAAGGCTGTTCTTGTGGAATTGGCAAAGGGATATTTGGAAGCCCATAGAGGGCTATGGTGAAAAAGGAAATATCTTCCGTTCAAAACTGGAAAGAAGCTTTCTGAGAAACTGCTCTGTGTTCTGTTAATTCATCTCACAGAGTTACAACTTTCCCTTCAAGAAACCTTTCGCTAAGTCTGTTCTTGTGGAATTGGGAAAGGGATATTTGGAAGCCAATAGAGGGCTATGGTGAAAAAGGAATTATCTTCCGTTCAAAACGGGAAAGAAGCGTTCTGAGAAACTGCTGTGTGTTCTGTTAATTCATCTCACAGAGTTACATCATTCCATTCAAGAAGCCTTTCGCTAAGGCTGTTCTTGTGTAATTGGCAAAGGGATATTTGGAAGCCCATAGAGGGCTATGGTGAAAAAGGAAATATCTTCCGTTCAAAACGAGAAAGAAGCTTTCTGAGAAACTGCTCTCTGTCCTGTTAATTCATCACACAGAGTTACATCTTTACCTTCAAGAAGCCTTTCGCTAAGGCTGCTCTTGTGGAACTGGCAAAGGGATATTTGGAAGCCCATAGAGGGCTATGGTGAAAAAGGAAATATCTTCCGTTCAAAACTGGAAGTAATCTTTCTGAGAAACTGCTCTGTGTTCTTTTAATTCATGTCACAGAGTTACATCTTTCCCTTTTAGAAGCCTTTCGCTAAGGCTGTTCTTGTGGAATTGGCAAAGGGATATTTGGAAGCCCATAGAGGGCTATGGTGAAAAAGGAAATATCTTCCGTTCAAAACTGGAAGTAATCTTTCTGAGAAACTGCTCTGTGTTCTGTTAATTCATCTCACAGAGTTACATCTTTCCCTTTTAAAAGCCTTTCGCTAATGCTGTTCTTGTGGAATTGGCAAAGTTATATTTGGAAGCCCATAGAGGGCTATGGTGAAAAAGGAAATATCTTCCGTTCAAAACTGGAAAGAAGCTTTCTGAGAAACTGCTCTGTGTTCTGTTAATTCATCTCACAGCGTTATATCTTTCCCTTCAAGAAGCCTTTCGCTAAGGCTGTTCTTGTGGAATTGGCAAAGGGATATTTGGAAGCCCATAGAGGGCTATGGTGAAAAAGGAAATATCTTCCGTGCAAAACTGGAAAGAAGCTTTCTGAGAAACTACTCTGTGTTCTGTGAATTCATCTCACAGAGTTACATCTTTCCCTTCAAGAAGCCTTTCGCTAAGGCTGTTCTTGTGTAATTGGCAAAGGGATATTTGGACGCCCATAGATGGCTATGGTGAAAAAGGAAATATCTTCCGTTCAAAACTGGAAAGAAGCTTTCTGAGAAACTGCTCTGTGTTCTTTGAATTCATCTCACAGACTTACATCTTTCCCTTCAAGAAGCCTTTCGCTAAGGCTGTTCTTGTGGAATTGGCAAAGGGATATTTGGAAGCCCATAGAGGGCTATGGTGAAAAAGGAAATACCTTCCGTTCTAAACTGGAAAGAAGCTTTCTGAGAAACTGCTCTGTGTTCTGTTAATTCATCTCACAGAGTTACATCTTTCCCTTCAAGAAGCCTTTCGCTAAGGCTGTTCTTGTGGAATTGGCAAAGGGATATTTGGAAGCCCATAGAAGGCTATGGTGAAAAAGGAAATACCTTCCGTTCTAAACTGGAAAGAAGCTTTCTGAGAAACTGCTCTGTGTTCTGTTAATTCATCTCACAGAGTTACATCTTTCCCTTCAAGAAGCCTTTCGCTAAGGCTGTTCTTGTGGAATTGGCAAAGGGATATTTGGAAGCCCATAGAGGGCTATGGTGAAAAAGGAAATATCTACCGTTCAAAACTGGAAAGAAGCTTTCTGAGAAACTGCTCTGTGTTCTGTGAATTCATCACACAGAGTTACATCTGTCCCTTCAAGAAGCCTTTCGCTAAGGATGTTCTTGTGTAATTGGCAAAGAGATATTTGGAAGCCCATAGAGGGCTACGGTGAAAAAGAAAATATCTTCCGTTCAAAACTGGAAAGAAGCTTTCTGAGAAACTGCTCTGTGTTCTGTGAATTCATCACACAGAGTTACATCTGTCCCTTCAAGAAGCCTTTCGCTAAGGATGTTCTTGTGTAATTGGCAAAGAGATATTTGGAAGCCCATAGAGGGCTACGGTGAAAAAGAAAATATCTTCCGTTCAAAACTGGAAAGAAGCTTTCTGAGAAACTGCTCTGTGTTCTCTTAATTCATCTCACAGGGTTACATCTTTCCCTTCAAGAAGCCTTTCGCTAAGGCTGTTCTTGTGGAATTGGCAAAGTGATATTTGGAAGCCCTTAGAGGGCTATGATGAAAAAGTAAATATCTTCCGTTCAAAACTGGAAAGAAGCTTTCTGGGAAACTGCTCTGTGTTCTGTTAATTCATCTCACAGAGTTACATCTTTGCCTTCAAGAAGCCTTTCGCTAAGGCTGTTCTTGTGGAATTGGCAAAGTGATATTTGGAAGCCCTTAGAGGGTTATGATGAAAAAGTAAATATCTTCCGTTCAAAACTGGAAAGAAGTTTCTGGGAAACTGCTCTGTGTTCTGTTAATTCATCTCACAGAGTTACATCTTTCCCTTCAAGAAGCCTTTCGCTAAGGCTGTTCTTGTGGAATTGGCAAAGGGATATTTGGAAGCCCATAGAGGGCTATGGTGAAAAAGGAAATATCTTCCGTTCAAAACTGGAAAGAAGCTTTCTGAAAAACTGCTCTGTGTTATGTTAATTCATCTCACAGAGTTACATCTTTCCCCTCAAGAAGCCTTTCGCTAAGGCTGTTCTTGTGAAATTGGCAAAGGGATATATGGAAGCCCATAGAGGTCTATGGTGAAAAAGGAAATATCTTCCGTTCAAAACTGGAAAGAAGCTTTCTGAGAAACTGCTCTGTGTTCTGTTAATTCATCTCACAGAGTTACATCTTGCCCTTCAAGAAGCCTTTCGCTAAGGCTGTTCTTGTGGAATTGGCAAAGGGATATTTGGAAGCCCATAGCGGGCTATGGTGAAAAAGGAAATATCTTCCGTTCAAAACTGGAAAGAAGCTTTCTGAGAAACTGCTCTGTGTTCTGTCAATTCATTTCACAGAGTTACATCATTCCCTTCAAGAAGCCTTTCACTAAGGCTGTTATTGTGGAATTGGCAAAGGGATATTTGGAAGCCCATAGAGGGCTATGCTGAAAAAGGAAATATCTTCCGTTCAAAACTGGAAAGAAGCTTTCTGAAAAACTGCTCTGTGTTCTGTTAATTCATCTCACAAAGTTACATCTTTTCCCTCAAGAAGCCTTTCGCTAAGGCTGTTCTTGTGGAATTGGCAAAGGGATATTTGGAAGCCCATAGAGGGCTATGGTGAAAAAGGAAATATCTTCCGTTCAAAACTGGAAAGAAGATTTCTGAGAAACTGCTCTGTGTTCTGTGAATTCATCTCACAGAGTTACATCTTTCCCTTCAAGAAACCTTTCGCTAAGGCTGTTCTTGTGGAATTGGGAAAGGGATATTTGGAAGCCAATAGAGGGCTATGGTGAAAAAGGAAATATCTTCCGTTCAAAACTGGAAAGAAGCGTTCTGAGAAACTGCTGTGTGTTCTGTTAATTCATCTCACAGAGTTACATCATTCCATTCAAGAAGCCTTTCGCTAAGGCTGTTCTTGTGGAATTGGCAAAGGGATATTTGGAAGCCCATAGAGGGCTACGGTGAAAAAGAAAATATCTTCCGTTCAAAACTGGAAAGAAGCTTTCTGAGAAACTGCTCTGTGTTCTCTTAATTCATCTCACAGGGTTACATCTTTCCCTTCAAGAAGCCTTTCGCTAAGGCTGTTCTTGTGGAATTGGCAAAGTGATATTTGGAAGCCCTTAGAGGGCTATGATGAAAAAGTAAATATCTTCCGTTCAAAACTGGAAAGAAGCTTTCTGGGAAACTGCTCTGTGTTCTGTTAATTCATCTCACAGAGTTACATCTTTCCCTTCAAGAAGCCTTTCGCTAATGCTGTTCTTGTGGAATTGGCAAAGTGATATTTGGAAGCCCTTAGAGGGTTATGATGAAAAAGTAAATATCTTCCGTTCAAAACTGGAAAGAAGTTTCTGGGAAACTGCTCTGTGTTCTGTTAATTCATCTCACAGAGTTACATCTTTCCCTTAAAGAAGCCTTTCGCTAAGGCTGTTCTTGTGGAATTGGCAAAGGGATATTTGGAAGCCCATAGAGGGCTATGGTGAAAAAGGAAATATCTTCCGTTCAAAACTGGAAAGAAGCTTTCTGAAAAACTGCTCTGTGTTATGTTAATTCATCTCACAGTGTTACATCTTTCCCCTCAAGAAGCCTTTCGCTAAGGCTGTTATTGTGGAATTGGCAAAGGGATATTTGGAAGCCCATAGAGGGCTATGGTGAAAAAGGAAATATCTTCCTTTCAAAACTGGAAAGAAGCTTTCTGAAAAACTGCTCTGTGTTCTGTTAATTCATCTCACAGAGTTACATCTTTCCCTTCAAGATACCTTTCGCTAAGGCTGTTCTTGTGGAATTGGGAAAGGGATATTTGGAAGCCAATAGAGGGCTATGGTGAAAAAGGAAATATCTTCCGTTCAAAACTGGAAAGAAGCGTTCTGAGAAACTGCTGTGTGTTCTGTTAATTCATCTCACAGAGTTACATCATTCCATTCAGGAAGCCTTTCGCTAAGGCTGTTCTTGTGGAATTGGCAAAGGGATATTTGGAAGCCCATAGAGGGCTATGGTGAAAAAGGAAATATCTTCCGTTCAAAACGGGAAAGAAGATTTCTGAGAAACTGCTCTGTGTTCTGTTAATTCATCTCACAGAGTTACATCTTTCCTTTCAAGAAGCCTTTCGCTAAGGCTGTTCTTGTGTAATTGGCACAGGGATATTTGGAAGCCCACAGAAGGCTATGGTGAAAAAGGAAATATCTTCCGTTCAAAACTGGATAGAAGCTTTCTGTAAAACTGCTCTGTGTTCTGTCAATTCATCTCACAGAGTTACATCTTTCCCTTCAAGAAGCCTTTCGCTAAGGCTGTTCTTGTGAAATTGCCAAAGGGATACTTGGAAGCCCATAGTGGGCTATGGTGAAAAAGGAAATATCTTCCGTTCAAAACTGGAAAGAAGCTTTCTGAGAAACTGCTCTGTGTTCTGTTAATTCATCTCACAGAGTTACATCTTTCCCTTCAAGAAGCCTTTCGTTAAGGCTGTTCTTGTGGAATTGGCAAAGGGATATTTGGAAGCCCATAGAGGGCTATGGTGAAAAAGGAAATACCTTCCGTTCAAAACTGGAAAGAAGCTTTCGGAGAAACTGCTCTGTGTTCTGTTAATTCATCTCACAGAGTTACATCTTGCCCTTTAAGAAACCTTTCGCTAAGGTTGTTCTTGTGGAATTGGGAAAGGGATATTTGGAAGCCAATAGAGGGCTATGGTGAAAAAGGAATTATCTTCCGTTCAAAACGGGAAAGAAGCGTTCTGAGAAACTGCTGTGTGTTCTGTTAATTCATCTCACAGAGTTGCATCATTCCATTCTAGAAGCCTTTCGCTAAGGCTGTTCTTGTGTAATTGGCAAAGAGATATTTTGAAGCCCATAGAGGGCTATGGTGAAAAAGGAAATATCTTCCGTTCAAAACGGGAAAGAAGCTTTCTGAGAAACTGCTCTGTGTTCTGTTAATTCATCTCACAGAGTTACATCTTTCCCTTCAAGAAGCCTTTCGCTAAGGCTGTTCTTGTGCAATTGGCAAAGGGATATTTGGAAACCCATAGAGGGCTATGGTGAAAAAGGAAATATCTTCCGTTCAAAACTGTAAAGAAGCTTTCTGAGAAACTGCTCTCTGTCCCGTTAATTCATCACACAGAGTTACATCTTTCCCTTCAAGAAGCCTTTCGTTAAGGCTGCTCTTGTGGAACTGGCAAAGGGATATTTGGAAGCCCATAGAGGGCTATGTTGAAAAAGGAAATATCTTCCGCTCAAAACTGGAAGTAATCTTTCTGAGAAACTGCTCTGTGTTCTGTTAATTCATTTCACAGAATTACATCTTTCCCTTTTAGAAGCCTTTCGCTAATGCTGTTGTTGTGGAATTGGCAAAGGGATATTTGGAAGCCCATAGAGGGCTATGGTGAAAAAGGAAATATCTTCCGTTCAAAACTGGAAAGAAGCTTTCTGAGAAACTGCTCTGTGTTCTTTGAATTCATCTCACAGAGTTACATCTTTCCCTTCAAGAAGCCTTTCGCTAAGGCTGTTGTTGTGGAATTGGCAAATTGATATTTGGAAGCCCATAGAGGGCTATGGTGAAAAAGGAAATACCTTCCGTTCTAAACTGGAAAGAAACTTTCTGAGAAACTGCTCTGTGTTCTGTTAATTCATCTCACAGAGTTACATCTTTCCCTTCAAGAAGCCTTTCGATAAGGCTGTTCTTGTGGAATTGGCAAAGGGATATTTGGAAGCCCATAGAGGGCTATGGTGAAAAAGGAAATATCTTCCGTTCAAAACTGGAAAGAAGCTTTCTGAGAAACTGCTCTGTGTTCCGTTAATTCATCTCACAGAGTTACATCTTGACCTTCAAGAAGCCTTTCGCTAAGGCTGTTCTTGTGGAATTGGCAAAGGGATATTTGGAAACCCATAGAGGGCTATGGTGAAAAAGGAAATATCTTCCGTTCAAAACTGGAAAGAAGCTTTCTGAGAAACTGCTCTGTGTTCTGTGAATTCATCACACAGAGTTACATCTGTCCCTTCAAGAAACCTTTCGCTAAGGCTGTTCTTGTGTAATTGGCAAAGAGATATTTGGAAGCCCATAGAGGGCTACGGTGAAAAAGAAAATATCTTCCGTTCAAAACTGGAAAGAAGCTTTCTGAGAAACTGCTCTGTGTTCTGTGAATTCATCTCACAGAGTTACATCTTTCCCTTCAAGAAGCCTTTCGCTAAGGCTGTTCTTGTGGAATTGGCAAAGTGATATTTTTAAGCCCATAGAGGGCTAAGGTGAAAAAGTAAATATCTTCCGTTCAAAACTGGAAACAATCTTTCTGAGAAACTGCTCTGTGTTCTGTTAATTCATCTCACAGAGTTACATCTTTTCCTTCAAGAAGCCTTTCGCTAAGGCTGTTCTTGTGGAATTGGCAAAGGGATATTTGGAAGTCCTTAGAGGGCTATGATGAAAAAGTAAATATCTTCCGTTCAAAACTGGAAAGAAGCTTTCTGGGAAACTGCTCTGTGTTCTGTGAATTCATCTCACAGAGTTACATCTTTCCCTTTTAAAAGCCTTTCGCTAATGCTGTTCTTGTGGAATTGGCAAAGTTATATTTGGAAGCCCATAGAGGGCTATGGTGAAAAAGGAAATATGTTCCGTTCAAAACTGGAAAGAAGCTTTCTGAGAAACTGCTCTGTGTTCTGTTAATTCGTCTCACAGAGTTACATCTTTCCCTTCAAGAAGCCTTTCGCTAAGGCTGTTCTTGTGGAATTGGCAAAGGGATATTTGGAAGCCCATAGAGGGCTATGGTGAAAAAGGAAATATCTTCCGTGCAAAAGTGGAAAGAAGCTTTCTGAGAAACTGCTCTCTGTCCTGTTAATTCATCACACAGAGTTACATCTTTCCCTTCAAGAACCCTTTCGCTAAGGCTGCTCTTGTGGAACTGGCAAAGGGATATTTGGAAGCCCATAGAGGGCTATGTTGAAAAAGGAAATATCTTCCGCTCAAAACTGGAAGTAATCTTTCTGAGAAACTGCTCTGTGTTCTGTTAATTCATCTGACAGAATTACATCTTTCCCTTTTAGAAGCCTTTCGCTAATGCTGTTGTTGTGGAATTGGCAAAGGGATATTTGGAAGCCCATAGAGGGCTATGGTGAAAAAGGAAATATCTTCCGTTCAAAACTGGAAAGAAGCTTTCTGAGAAACTGCTCTGTGTTCTTTGAATTCATCTCACAGAGTTACATCTTTCCCTTCAAGAAGCCTTTCGCTAAGGCTGTTGTTGTGGAATTGGCAAATTGATATTTGGAACCCCTAGAGGGCTATGGTGAAAAAGGAAATACCTTCCGTTCTAAACTGGAAAGAAACTTTCTGAGAAACTGCTCTGTGTTCTGTTAATTCATCTCACAGAGTTACATCTTTCCCTTCAAGAAGCCTTTCGATAAGGCTGTTCTTGTGGAATTGGCAAAGGGATATTTGGAAGCCCATAGAGGGCTATGGTGAAAAAGGAAATATCCTCCGTTCAAAACTGGAAAGAAGCTTTCTGAGAAACTGCTCTGTGTTCTGTTAATTCATCTCACAGAGTTACATCTTTCCCTTCAAGAAGCCTTTCGCTAAGGCTGTTCTTGTGGAATTGGCAAAGGGATATTTGGAAGCCCATAGAGGGCTATGGTGAAAAAGGAAATACCTTCCGTTATAAACTGGAAAGAAGCTTTCTGAGAAACTGCTCTGTGTTCTGTTAATTCATCTCACAGTGTTACATCTTTCCCTTCAAGAAGCCTTTCGCTAAGGCTGTTCTTGTGGAATTGGCAAAGGGATATTTGGAAGCCCATAGAGGGCTATGGTGAAAAAGGAAATATCTTCCGTTCAAAACTGGAAAGAAGCTTTCTGAGAAACTGCTCTGTGTTCTGTGAATTCATCACACAGAGTTACATCTGTCCCTTCAAGATGCCTTTCGCTAAGGATGTTCTTGTGTAATTGGCAAAGAGATATTTGGAAGCCCATAGAGGGCTACGGTGAAAAAGAAAATATCTTCCGTTCAAAACTGGAAAGAAGCTTTCTGAGAAACTGCTCTGTGTTCTCTTAATTCATCTCACAGGGTTACATCTTTCCCTTCAAGAAGCCTTTCGCTAAGGCTGTTCTTGTGGAATTGGAAAAGTGATATTTGGAAGCCCTTAGAGGGCTATGATGAAAAAGTAAATATCTTCCGTTCAAAACTGGAAAGAAGCTTTCTGGGAAACTGCTCTGTGTTCTGTTAATTCATCTCACAGAGTTACATCTTTCCCTTCAAGAAGCCTTTCGCTAAGGCTGTTCTTGTGGAATTGGCAAATTGATATTTGGAAGCCCTTAGAGGGTTATGATGAAAAAGCAAATATCTTCCGTTCTAAACTGGAAAGAAGTTTCTGGGAAACTGCTCTGTGTTCTGTTAATTCATCTCACAGAGTTACATCTTTCCTTTCAAGAAGCCTTTCGCTAAGGCTGTTCTTGTGTAATTGGCAAAGGGATATTTGGAAGCCCATAGAGGGCTATCGTGAAAAAGGAAATATCCTCCGTTCAAAACTGGAAAGAAGCTTTCTGAGAAACTGCTCTGTGTTCTGTTAATTCATCTCACAGAGTTACATCTTTCCCTTCAAGAAGCCTTTCGCTAAGGCTGTTCTTGTGGAATTGGCAAAGGGATATTTGGAAGCCCATAGAGGGCTATGGTGAAAAAGGAAATACCTTCCTTTATAAACTGGAAAGAAGCTTTCTGAGAAACTGCTCTGTGTTCTGTTAATTCATCTCACAGAGTTACATCTTTCCCTTCAAGAAGCCTTTCGCTAAGGATGTTCTTGTGGAATTGGCAAAGAGATATTTGGAAGCCCATAGAGGGCTACGGTGAAAAAGAAAATATCTTCCGTTCAAAACTGGAAAGAAGCTTTCTGAGAAACTGCTCTGTGTTCTCTTAATTCATCTCACAGAGTTACATCTTCCCCTTCAAGAAGCCTTTCGCTAAGGCTGTTCTTGTGGAATTGGCAAAGGGATATTTGGAAGCCCATAGAGGGCTATGGTGAAAAAGGAAATATCTTCCGTTCAAAACTGGAAAGAAGCTTTCTGAAAAACTGCTCTGTGTTATGTTAATTCATCTCACAGAGTTACATCTTTCCCCTCAAGAAGCCTTTCGCTAAGGCTGTTCTTGTGAAATTGGCAAAGGGATATTTGGAAGCCCATAGAGGTCTATGGTGAAAAAGGAAATATCTTCCGTTCAAAACTGGAAAGAAGCTTTCTGAGAAACTGCTCTGTGTTCTGTTAATTCATCTCACAGAGTTACATCTTTCCCTTCAAGAAGCCTTTCGCTAAGGCTGTTCTTCTGGAATTGGCAAAGGGATATTTGGAAGCCCATAGCGGGCTATGGTGAAAAAGGAAATATCTTCCGTTCAAAACTGGAAAGAAGCTTTCTGAGAAACTGCTCTGTGTTCTGTCAATTCATTTCACAGAGTTACATCATTCCCTTCAAGAAGCCTTTCACTAAGGCTGTTATTGTGGAATTGGCAAAGGGATATTTGTAAGCCCATAGAGGGCTATGCTGAAAAAGGAAATATCTTCCGTTCAAAACTGGAAAGAAGCTTTCTGAAAAACTGCTCTGTGTTCTGTTAATTCATCTCACAGAGTTACATCTTTTCCCTCAAGAAGCCTTTCGCTAAGGCTGTTCTTGTGGAATTGGCAAAGGGATATTTGGAAGCCCATAGATGGCTATGGTGAAAAAGGAAATATCTTCCGTTCAAAACTGGAAAGAAGATTTCTGAGAAACTGCTGTGTGTTCTGTGAATTCATCTCACAGAGTTACATCTTTCCCTTCAAGAAACCTTTCGCTAAGGCTG
The DNA here is from genome assembly GCF_047675955.1 of Chlorocebus sabaeus. Lineage (NCBI taxonomy): Eukaryota > Metazoa > Chordata > Mammalia > Primates > Cercopithecidae > Chlorocebus > Chlorocebus sabaeus. The sequence continues at coordinate 1,286,984 of NW_027328147.1, read as the reverse complement.
TTCTTGTGGAATTGGGAAAGGGATATTTGGAAGCCAATAGAGGGCTATGGTGAAAAAGGAAATATCTTCCGTTCAAAACTGGAAAGAAGCTTTCTGAGAAACTGCTGTGTGTTCTGTTAATTCATCTCACAGAGTTACATCATTCCATTCAAGAAGCCTTTCGCTAAGGCTGTTCTTGTGGAATTGGCAAAGGGATATTTGGAAGCCCATAGAGGGCTACGGTGAAAAAGAAAATATCTTCCGTTCAAAACTGGAAAGAAGCTTTCTGAGAAACTGCTCTGTGTTCTCTTAATTCATCTCACAGGGTTACATCTTTCCCTTCAAGAAGCCTTTCGCTAAGGCTGTTCTTGTGGAATTGGCAAAGTGATATTTGGAAGCCCTTAGAGGGCTATGATGAAAAAGTAAATATCTTCCGTTCAAAACTGGAAAGAAGCTTTCTGGGAAACTGCTCTGTGTTCTGTTAATTCATCTCACAGAGTTATATCTTTCCCTTCAAGAAGCCTTTCGCTAAGGCTGTTCTTGTGGAATTGGCAAAGTGATATTTGGAAGCCCTTAGAGGGTTATGATGAAAAAGTAAATATCTTCCGTTCAAAACTGGAAAGAAGTTTCTGGGAAACTGCTCTGTGTTCTGTTAATTCATCTCACAGAGTTACATCTTTCCCTTCAAGAAGCCTTTCGCTAAGGCTGTTCTTGTGGAATTGGCAAAGGGATATTTGGAAGCCCATAGAGGGCTATGGTGAAAAAGGAAATATCTTCCGTTCAAAACTGGAAAGAAGCTTTCTGAAAAACTGCTCTGTGTTATGTTAATTCATCTCACAGTGTTACATCTTTCCCCTCAAGAAGCCTTTCGCTAAGGCTGTTCTTGTGAAATTGGCAAAGGGATATTTGGAAGCCCATAGAGGGCTATGGTGAAAAAGGAAATATCTTCCGTTCAAAACTGGAAAGAAGCTTTCTGAGAAACTGCTCTGTGTTCTGTTAATTCATCTCACAGAGTTACATCTTTCCCTTCAAGAAGCCTTTCGCTAAGGCTGTTCTTGTGGAATTGGCAAAGGCATATTTGGAAGCCCATAGCGGGCTATGGTGAAAAAGGAAATATCTTCCGTTCAAAACTGGATAGAAGCTTTCTGTAAAACTGCTCTGTGTTCTGTCAATTCATTTCACAGAGTTACATCATTCCCTTCAAGAAGCCTTTCACTAAGGCTGTTATTGTGGAATTGGCAAAGGGATATTTGGAAGCCGATAGAGGGCTATGCTGAAAAAGGAAATATCTTCCGTTCAAAACTGGAAAGAAGCTTTCTGAAAAACTGCTCTGTGTTCTGTTAATTCATCTCACAGAGTTACATCTTTCCCTTCAAGAAACCTTTCGCTAAGGCTGTTCTTGTGGAATTGGGAAAGGGATATTTGGAAGCCAATAGAGGGCTATGGTGAAAAAGGAAATATCTTCCGTTCAAAACTGGAAAGAAGCGTTCTGAGAAACTGCTGTGTGTTCTGTTAATTCATCTCACAGAGTTACATCATTCCATTCAAGAAGCCTTTCGCTAAGGCTGTTCTTGTGTAATTGGCAAAGAGATATTTTGAAGCCCATAGAGGGCTATGGTGAAAAAGGAAATATCTTCCGTTCAAAACGGGAAAGAAGCTTTCTGAGAAACTGCTCTGTGTTCTGTTAATTCATCTCACAGAGTTACATCTTTCCCTTCAAGAAGCCTTTCGCTAAGGCTGTTCTTGTGCAATTGGCAAAGGGATATTTGGAAACCCATAGAGGGCTATGGTGAAAAAGTAAATATCTTCCGTTCAAAACTGGAAAGAATCTTTCTGAGAAACTGCTCTGTGTTATGTTAATTCATCTCACAGAGTTACATCTTTCCCTTTTAAAAGCCTTTCGCTAAGCTGTTCTTGTGGAATTGGCAAAGGGATATTTGGAAGCCCATGGAGGGCTATGGTGAAAAAGGAAATATCTTCCGTTCAAAAATGGAAAGAAGCTTTCTGGGAAACTGCTCTGTGTTCTGTTAATTCATCTCACAGAGATACATCTTTCCCTTCAAGAAGCCTTTCCCTATGGCTGTTCTTGTGGAATTGGCAAAGGGATATTTGGAAGCCCATAGAGGGCTATGGTGAAAAAGGAAATATCTTCCGTTCAAAACTGGAAGGAATCTTTCTGAGAAACTGCTCGGTGTTATGTTAATTCATCTCACAGGGTTACATCTTTCCCTTCAAGAAGCCTTTCGCTAAGGCTGTTCTTGTGGAATTGGCAAAGGGATATTTGGAAGCCCATAGAGGGCTATGGTGAAAAAGGAAATATCTTCCGTTCAAAACTGGAAAGAAGCTTTCTGAGAAACTGCTCTGTGTTCTGTAAATTCATCTCACAGAGTTACATCTTTCCCTTCAAGAAGCCTTTCGCTAAGGCTGTTCTTGTGGAATTGGCAAAGGGATATTTGGGAACCCATAGAGGGCTAAGGTGAAAAAGGAAATATCTTCCGTTCAAAACTGGAAAGAAGCTTTCCGAGAAACTGCTCTGTGTTCTGTTAATTCATCTCACAGAGTTACATCTTGCCCTTCAAGAAGCCTTTCGCTAAGGCTGTTCTTCTGGAATTGGCAAAGGGTTATTTGGAAGCCCATAGAGGGCTATGTTGAAAAAGGAAATATCTTCCGTTCAAAACGGTAAAGAAGCTTTCTGAGAAACTGCTCTGTGTTCTGTTAATTCATGTCACAGAGTTACATCTTTCCCTTCAAGAAACCTTTCGCTAAGGCTGTTCTTGTGGAATTGGGAAAGGGATATTTGGAAGCCAAAAGAGGGCTATTTTGAAAAAGGAATTATCTTCCGTTCAAAACGGGAAAGAAGCGTTCTGAGAAACTGCTGTGTGTTCTGTCAATTCATCTCACAGAGTTACATCATTCCATTCAAGAAGCCTTTCGCTAAGGCTGTTCTTGTGTAATTGGCAAAGAGATATTTTGAAGCCCATAGAGGGCTATGGTGAAAAAGGAAATATCTTCCGTTCAAAACGGGAAAGAAGCTTTCTGAGAAACTGATCTCTGTCCTGTTAATTCATCACACAGAGTTACATCTTTCCCTTCAAGAAGCCTTTCGCTAAGGCTGCTCTTCTGGAACTGGCAAAGGGATATTTGGAAGCCCATAGAGGGCTATGTTGAAAAAGGAAATATCTTCCGCTCAAAACTGGAAGTAATCTTTCTGAGAAACTGCTCTGTGTTCTGTTAATTCATCTGACAGAATTACATCTTTCTCTTTTAGAAGCCTTTCGCTAATGCTGTTGTTGTGGAATTGGCAAAGGGATATTTGGAAGCCCATAGAGGGCTATGGTGAAAAAGGAAATATCTTCCGTTCAAAACTGGAAAGAAGCTTTCTGAGAAACTGCTCTGTGTTCTTTGAATTCATCTCACAGAGTTACATCTTTCCCTTCAAGAAGCCTTTCGCTAAGGCTGTTGTTGTGGAATTGGCAAATTGATATTTGGAAGCCCATAGAGGGCTATGGTGAAAAAGGAAATACCTTCCGTTCTAAACTGGAAAGAACCTTTCTGAGAAACTGCTCTGTGTTCTGTTAATTCATCTCACAGAGTTACATCTTTCCCTTCAAGAAGCCTTTCGATAAGGCTGTTCTTGTGGAATTGGCAAAGGGATATTTGGAAGCCCATAGAGGGCTATGGTGAAAAAGGAAATATCCTCCGTTCAAAACTGGAAAGAAGCTTTCTGAGAAACTGCTCTGTGTTCTGTTAATTCATCTCACAGAGTTACATCTTTCCCTTCAAGAAGCCTTTCGCTAAGGCTGTTCTTGTGGAATTGGCAAAGGGATATTTGGAAGCCCATAGAGGGCTATGGTGAAAAAGGAAATACCTTCCGTTATAAACTGGAAAGAAGCTTTCTGAGAAACTGCTCTGTGTTCTGTTAATTCATCTCACAGAGTTACATCTTTCCCTTCAAGAAACCTTTCGCTAAGGCTGTTCTTGTGGAATTGGGAAAGGGATATTTGGAAGCCATTAGAGGGCTATGGTGAAAAGGAAATATCTTCCGTTCAAAACTGGAAAGAAGCTTTCCGAATAACTGCTCTGTGTTCTGTTAATTCATCTCACAGAGTTACATCTTGCCCTTCAAGAAGCCTTTCGCTAAGGCTGTTCTTGTGGAATTGGCAAAGGGTTATTTGGAAGCCCATAGAGGGCTATGTTGAAAAATTAAATATCTTCCGTTCAAAACGGTAAAGAAGCTTTCTGAGAAACTGCTCTGTGTTCTGTTAATTCATCACACAGAGTTACATCTTTCCCTTCAAGAAGCATTTCGCTAAGGCTGCTCTTGTGGAACTGGCAAAGGGATATTTGGAAGCCCATAGAGGGCTATGTTGAAAAAGGAAATATCTTCCGCTCAAAACTGGAAGTAATCTTTCTGAGAAACTGCTCTGTGTTCTGTTAATTCATCTCACAGAATTACATCTTTCCCTTTTAGAAGCCTTTCGCTAATGCTGTTGTTGTGGAATTGGCAAAGGGATATTTGGAAGCCCATAGAGGGCTATGGTGAAAAAGGAAATATCTTCCGTTCAAAACTGGAAAGAAGCTTTCTGAGAAACTGCTCTGTGTTCTTTGAATTCATCTCACAGAGTTTCATCTTTCCCTTCAAGAAGCCTTTCGCTAAGGCTGTTGTTGTGGAATTGGCAAATTGATATTTGGAAGCCCATAGAGGGCTCTGGTGAAAAAGGAAATACCTTCCGTTCTAAACTGGAAAGAAACTTTCTGAGAAACTGCTCTGTGTTCTGTTAATTCATCTCACAGAGTTACATCTTTCCCTTCAAGAAGCCTTTCGATAAGGCTGTTCTTGTGGAATTGGCAAGGGGATATTTGGAAGCCCATAGAGGGCTATGGTGAAAAAGGAAATATCCTCCGTTCAAAACTGGAAAGAAGCTTTCTGAGAAACTGCTCTGTGTTCTGTTAATTCATCTCACAGAGTTACATCTTTCCCTTCAAGAAGCCTTTCCCTAAGGCTGTTCTTGTGGAATTGGCAAAGGGATATTTGGAAGCCCATAGAGGGCTATGGTGAAAAAGGAAATACCTTCCGTTATAAACTGGAAAGAAGCTTTCTGAGAAACTGCTCTGTGTTCTGTTAATTCATCTCACAGAGTTACATCTTTCCCTTCAAGAAGCCTTTCGCTAAGGCTGTTCTTGTGGAATTGGCAAAGGGATATTTGGAAGCCCATAGAGGGCTATGGTGAAAAAGGAAATATCTTCCGTTCAAAACTGGAAAGAAGCTTTCTGAGAAACTGCTCTGTGTTCTGTGAATTCATCACACAGAGTTACATCTGTCCCTTCAAGAAGCCTTTCGCTAAGGATGTTCTTGTGTAATTGGCAAAGAGATATTTGGAAGCCCATAGAGGGCTACGGTGAAAAAGAAAATATCTTCCGTTCAAAACTGGAAAGAAGCTTTCTGAGAAACTGCTCTGTGTTCTCTTAATTCATCTCACAGGGTTACATCTTTCCCTTCAAGAAGCCTTTCGCTAAGGCTGTTCTTGTGGAATTGGCAAAGTGATATTTGGAAGCCCTTAGAGGGCTATGATGAAAAAGTAAATATCTTCCGTTCAAAACTGGAAAGAAGCTTTCTGGGAAACTGCTCTGTGTTCTGTTAATTCATCTCACAGAGTTACATCTTTCCCTTCAAGAAGCCTTTCGCTAAGGCTGTTCTTGTGGAATTGGCAAAGTGATATTTGGAAGCCCTTAGAGGGTTATGATGAAAAAGTAAATATCTTCCGTTCAAAACTGGAAAGAAATTTCTGGGAAACTGCTCTGTGTTCTGTTAATTCATCTCACAGAGTTACATCTTTCCCTTCAAGAAGCCTTTCGCTAAGTCTGTTCTTGTGGAATTGGCAAAGGGATATTTGGAATCCCATAGAGGGCTATGGTGAAAAAGGAAATATCTTCCGTTTAAAACTGGAAAGAAGCTTTCTGAAAAACTGCTCTGTGTTATGTTAATTCATCTCACAGAGTTACATCTTTCCCCTCAAGAAGCCTTTCGCTAAGGCTGTTCTTGTGAAATTGGCAAAGGGATATTTGGAAGCCCATAGAGGTCTATGGTGAAAAAGGAAATATCTTCCGTTCAAAACTGGAAAGAAGCTTTCTGAGAAACTGCTCTGTGTTCTGTTAATTCATCTCACAGAGTTACATCTTTCCCTTCAAGAAGCCTTTCGCTAAGGCTGTTCTTGTGGAATTGGCAAAGGGATATTTGGAAGCCCATAGCGGGCTATGGTGAAAAAGGAAATATCTTCCGTTCAAAACTGGAAAGAAGCTTTCTGAGAAACTGCTCTGTGTTCTGTCAATTCATTTCACAGAGTTACATCATTCCCTTCAAGAAGCCTTTCACTAAGGCTGTTATTGTGGAATTGGCAAAGGGATATTTGGAAGCCCATAGAGGGCTATGCTGAAAAAGGAAATATCTTCCGTTCAAAACTGGAAAGAAGCTTTCTGAAAAACTGCTCTGTGTTGTGTTAATTCATCTAACAGAGTTACATCTTTTCCCTCAAGAAGCCTTTCGCTAAGGCTGTTCTTGTGGAATTGGCAAAGGGATATTTGGAAGCCCATAGAGGGCTATGGTGAAAAAGGAAATATCTTCCGTTCAAAACTGGAAAGAAGATTTCTGAGAAACTGCTCTGTGTTCTGTGAATTCATCTCAAAGAGTTACATCTTTCCCTTCAAGAAACCTTTCGCTAAGGCTGTTCTTGTGGAATTGGGAAAGGGATATTTGGAAGCCAATAGATGGCTATGGTGAAAAAGGAAATATCTTCCGTTCAAAACTGGAAAGAAGCGTTCTGAGAAACTACTGTGTGTTCTGTTAATTCATCTCACAGAGTTACATCATTCCATTCAAGAAGCCTTTCGCTAAGGCTGTTCTTGTGGAATTGGCAAAGGGATATTTGGAAGCCCATAGAGGGCTACGGTGAAAATGAAAATATCTTCCGTTCAAAACTGGAAAGAAGCTTTCTGAGAAACTGCTCTGTGTTCTCTTAATTCATCTCACAGGGTTACATCTTTCCCTTCAAGAAGCCTTTCGCTAAGGCTGTTCCTGTGGAATTGGCAAAGTGATATTTGGAAGCCCTTAGAGGGCTATGATGAAAAAGTAAATATCTTCCGTTCAAAACTGGAAAGAAGCTTTCTGGGAAACTGCTCTCTGTCCTGTTAATTCATCACACAGAGTTACATCTTTCCCTTCAAGAAGCCTTTCGCTAAGGCTGCTCTTGTGGAACTGGCAAAGGGATATTTGGAAGCCCATAGAGGGCTATGTTGAAAAAGGAAATATCTTCCGCTCAAAACTGGAAGTAATCTTTCTGAGAAACTGCTCTGTGTTCTGTTAATTCATCTCACAGAATTACATCTTTCCCTTTTAGAAGCCTTTCGCTAAAGCTGTTGTTGTGGAATTGGCAAAGGGATATTTGGAAGCCCATAGAGGGCTATGGTGAAAAAGGAAATATCTTCCGTTCAAAACTGGAAAGAAGCTTTCTGAGAAACTGCTCTGTGTTCTTTGAATTCATCTCACAGAGTTACATCTTTCCCTTCAAGAAGCCTTTCGCTAAGGCTGTTGTTGTGGAATTGGCAAATTGATATTTGGAAGCCCATAGAGGGCTATGGTGAAAAAGGAAATACCTTCCGTTCTAAACTGGAAAGAAACTTTCTGAGAAACTGCTCTGTGTTCCGTTAATTCATCTCACAGAGTTACATCTTGCCCTTCAAGAAGCCTTTCGCTAAGGCTGTTCTTGTGGAATTGGCAAAGGGATATTTGGAAGCCCATAGAGGGCTACGGTGAAAAAGAAAATATCTTCCGTTCAAAACTGGAAAGAAGCTTTCTGAGAAACTGCTCTGTGTTCTCTTAATTCCTCTCACAGGGTTACATCTTTCCCTTCAAGAAGCCTTTCGCTAAGGCTGTTCTTGTGGAATTGGCAAAGTGATATTTGGAAGCCCTTAGAGGGCTATGATGAAAAAGTAAATATCTTCCGTTCAAAACTGGAAAGAAGCTTTCTGGGAAACTGCTCTGTGTTCTGTTAATTCATCTCACAGAGTTACATCTTTCCCTTTTAAAAGCCTTTCGCTAATGCTGTTCTTGTGGAATTGGCAAAGTTATATTTGGAAGCCCATAGAGGGCTATGGTGAAAAAGGAAATATCTTCCGTGCAAAAGTGGAAAGAAGCTTTCTGAGAAACTACTCTGTGTTCTGTGAATTCATCTCACAGAGTTACATCTTTCCCTTCAAGAAGCCTTTCGCTAAGGCTGTTCTTGTGTAATTGGCAAAGGGATATTTGGACGCCCATGGATGGCTATGGTGAAAAAGGAAATATCTTCCGTTCAAAACTGGAAAGAAGCTTTCCGAGAAACTACTCTGTGTTCTGTAAATTCATCTCACAGAGTTGCATCTTTCCCCTCAAGAAGCCTTTCGCTAAGCTGTTCTTGTGGAATTGGCAAAGTGATATTTGGAAGCCCATGGAGGGCTATGGTGAAAAAGGAAATATCTTCCGTTCAAAAATGGAAAGAAGCTTTCTGGGAAACTGCTCTGTGCTCTGTTAATTCATCTCACAAAGATACATCTTTCCCTTCAAGAAGCCTTTCCCTATGGCTGTTCTTCTGGAATTGGCAAAGGGATATTTGGAAGCCCATAGAGGGCTATGGTGAAAAAGGAAATATCTTCCGTTCAAATTGGAAGGAATCTTTCTGAGAAACTGCTCGGTGTTATGTTAATTCATCTCACAGGGTTACATCTTTCCCTTCAAGAAGCCTTTCGCTAAGGCTGTTCTTGTGGAATTGGCAAAGGGATATTTGGAAGCCCATAGAGGGCTATGTTGAAAAAGGAAATATCTTCCGTTCAAAACTGGAAAGAAGATTTCTGAGAAACTGCTCTGTGTTCTGTAAATTCATCTCACAGAGTTACATCTTTCCCTTCAAGAAGCCTTTCCCTAAGGCTGTTCTTGTGGAATTGGCAAAGGGATATTTGGGAACCCATAGAGGGCTAAGGTGAAAAAGGAAATATCTTTCGTTCAAAACTGGAAAGAAGCTTTCCGAGAAACTGCTCTGTGTTCTGTTAATTCATCTCACAGAGTTACATCATTCCCTTCAAGAAGCCTTTCACTAAGGCTGTTATTGTGGAATTGGCAAAGGGATATTTGTAAGCCCATAGAGGGCTATGCTGAAAAAGGAAATATCTTCCGTTCAAAACTGGAAAGAAGCTTTCTGAAAAACTGCTCTGTGTTCTGTTAATTCATCTCACAGAGTTACATCTTTTCCCTCAAGAAGCCTTTCGCTAAGGCTGTTCTTGTGGAATTGGCAAAGGGATATTTGGAAGCCCATAGATGGCTATGGTGAAAAAGGAAATATCTTCCGTTCAAAACTGGAAAGAAGATTTCTGAGAAACTGCTGTGTGTTCTGTGAATTCATCTCACAGAGTTACATCTTTCCCTTCAAGAAACCTTTCGCTAAGGCTGTTCTTGTGGAATTGGGAAAGGGATATTTGGAAGCCAATAGAGGGCTATGGTGAAAAAGGAAATATCTTCCGTTCAAAACTGGAAAGAAGCGTTCTGAGAAACTGCTGTGTGTTCTGTTAATTCATCTCACAGAGTTACATCATTCCATTCAAGAAGCCTTTCGCTAAGGCTGTTCTTGTGGAATTGGCAAAGGGATATTTGGAAGCCCATAGAGGGCTACGGTGAAAAAGAAAATATCTTCCGTTCAAAACTGGAAAGAAGCTTTCTGAGAAACTGCTCTGTGTTCTCTTAATTCATCTCACAGGGTTACATCTTTCCCTTCAAGAAGCCTTTCGCTAAGGCTGTTCTTGTGGAATTGGCAAAGTGATATTTGGAAGCCCTTAGAGGGCTATGATGAAAAAGTAAATATCTTCCGTTCAAAACTGGAAAGAAGCTTTCTGGGAAACTGCTCTGTGTTCTGTTAATTCATCTCACAGAGTTACATCTTTCCCTTCAAGAAGCCTTTCGCTAAGGCTGTTCTTGTGGAATTGGCAAAGTGATATTTGGAAGCCCTTAGAGGGTTATGATGAAAAAGTAAATATCTTCCGTTCAAAACTGGAAAGAAGTTTCTGGGAAACTGCTCTGTGTTCTGTTAATTCATCTCACAGAGTTACATCTTTCCCTTCAAGAAGCCTTTCGCTAAGGCTGTTCTTGTGGAATTGGCAAAGGGATATTTGGAAGCCCATAGAGGGCTATGGTGAAAAAGGAAATATCTTCCGTTCAAAACTGGAAAGAAGCTTTCTGAAAAACTGCTCTGTGTTATGTTAATTCATCTCACAGTGTTACATCTTTCCCCTCAAGAAGCCTTTCGCTAAGGCTGTTCTTGTGAAATTGGCAAAGGGATATTTGGAAGCCCATAGAGGGCTATGGTGAAAAAGGAAATATCTTCCGTTCAAAACTGGAAAGAAGCTTTCTGAGAAACTGCTCTGTGTTCTGTTAATTCATCTCACAGAGTTACATCTTTCCCTTCAAGAAGCCTTTCGCTAAGGCTGTTCTTGTGGAATTGGCAAAGGCATATTTGGAAGCCCATAGCGGGCTATGGTGAAAAAGGAAATATCTTCCGTTCAAAACTGGATAGAAGCTTTCTGTAAAACTGCTCTGTGTTCTGTCAATTCATTTCACAGAGTTACATCATTCCCTTCAAGAAGCCTTTCACTAAGGCTGTTATTGTGGAATTGGCAAAGGGATATTTGGAAGCCCATAGAGGGCTATGCTGAAAAAGGAAATATCTTCCGTTCAAAACTGGAAAGAAGCTTTCTGAAAAACTGCTCTGTGTTCTGTTAATTCATCTCACAGAGTTACATCTTTCCCTTCAAGAAACCTTTCGCTAAGGCTGTTCTTGTGGAATTGGGAAAGGGATATTTGGAAGCCAATAGAGGGCTATGGTGAAAAAGGAAATATCTTCCGTTCAAAACTGGAAAGAAGCGTTCTGAGAAACTGCTGTGTGTTCTGTTAATTCATCTCACAGAGTTACATCATTCCATTCAAGAAGCCTTTCGCTAAGGCTGTTCTTGTGGAATTGGCAAAGGGATATTTGGAAGCCCATAGAGGGCTATGGTGAAAAAGGAAATATCTTCCGTTCAAAACGGGAAAGAAGATTTCTGAGAAACTGCTCTGTGTTCTGTTAATTCATCTCACAGAGTTACATCTTTCCTTTCAAGAAGCCTTTCGCTAAGGCTGTTCTTGTGTAATTGGCACAGGGATATTTGGAAGCCCACAGAAGGCTATGATGAAAAAGGAAATATCTTCCGTTCAAAACTGGATAGAAGCTTTCTGTAAAACTGCTCTGTGTTCTGTCAATTCATCTCACAGAGTTACATCTTTCCCTTCAAGAAGCCTTTCGCTAAGGCTGTTCTTGTGAAATTGCCAAAGGGATACTTGGAAGCCCATAGTGGGCTATGGTGAAAAAGGAAATATCTTCCGTTCAAAACTGGAAAGAAGCTTTCTGAGAAACTGCTCTGTGTTCTGTTAATTCATCTCACAGAGTTACATCTTGCCCTTCAAGAAACCTTTCGCTAAGGTTGTTCTTGTGGAATTGGGAAAGGGATATTTGGAAGCCAATAGAGGGCTATGGTGAAAAAGGAATTATCTTCCGTTCAAAACGGGAAAGAAGCGTTCTGAGAAACTGCTGTGTGTTCTGTTAATTCATCTCACAGAGTTACATCATTCCATTCAAGAAGCCTTTCGCTAAGGCTGTTCTTGTGTAATTGGCAAAGAGATATTTTGAAGCCCATAGAGGGCTATGGTGAAAAAGGAAATATCTTCCGTTCAAAACGGGAAAGAAGCTTTCTGAGAAACTGCTCTGTGTTCTGTTAATTCATCTCACAGAGTTACATCTTTCCCTTCAAGAAGCCTTTCGCTAAGGCTGTTCTTGTGCAATTGGCAAAGGGATATTTGGAAACCCATAGAGGGCTATGGTGAAAAAGTAAATATCTTCCGTTCAAAACTGGAAAGAATCTTTCTGAGAAACTGCTCTGTGTTATGTTAATTCATCTCACAGAGTTACATCTTTCCCTTTTAAAAGCCTTTCGCTAAGCTGTTCTTGTGGAATTGGCAAAGGGATATTTGGAAGCCCATGGAGGGCTATGGTGAAAAAGGAAATATCTTCCGTTCAAAAATGGAAAGAAGCTTTCTGGGAAACTGCTCTGTGTTCTGTTAATTCATCTCACAGAGATACATCTTTCCCTTCAAGAAGCCTTTCCCTATGGCTGTTCTTGTGGAATTGGCAAAGGGATATTTGGAAGCCCATAGAGGGCTATGGTGAAAAAGGAAATATCTTCCGTTCAAAACTGGAAGGAATCTTTCTGAGAAACTGCTCGGTGTTATGTTAATTCATCTCACAGGGTTACATCTTTCCCTTCAAGAAGCCTTTCGCTAAGGCTGTTCTTGTGGAATTGGCAAAGGGATATTTGGAAGCCCATAGAGGGCTATGGTGAAAAAGGAAATATCTTCCGTTCAAAACTGGAAAGAAGCTTTCTGAGAAACTGCTCTGTGTTCTGTAAATTCATCTCACAGAGTTACATCTTTCCCTTCAAGAAGCCTTTCGCTAAGGCTGTTCTTGTGGAATTGGCAAAGGGATATTTGGGAACCCATAGAGGGCTAAGGTGAAAAAGGAAATATCTTCCGTTCAAAACTGGAAAGAAGCTTTCCGAGAAACTGCTCTGTGTTCTGTTAATTCATCTCACAGAGTTACATCTTGCCCTTCAAGAAGCCTTTCGCTAAGGCTGTTCTTCTGGAATTGGCAAAGGGTTATTTGGAAGCCCATAGAGGGCTATGTTGAAAAAGGAAATATCTTCCGTTCAAAACGGTAAAGAAGCTTTCTGAGAAACTGCTCTGTGTTCTGTTAATTCATGTCACAGAGTTACATCTTTCCCTTCAAGAAACCTTTCGCTAAGGCTGTTCTTGTGGAATTGGGAAAGGGATATTTGGAAGCCAAAAGAGGGCTATTTTGAAAAAGGAATTATCTTCCGTTCAAAACGGGAAAGAAGCGTTCTGAGAAACTGCTGTGTGTTCTGTCAATTCATCTCACAGAGTTACATCATTCCATTCAAGAAGCCTTTCGCTAAGGCTGTTCTTGTGTAATTGGCAAAGAGATATTTTGAAGCCCATAGAGGGCTATGGTGAAAAAGGAAATATCTTCCGTTCAAAACGGGAAAGAAGCTTTCTGAGAAACTGATCTCTGTCCTGTTAATTCATCACACAGAGTTACATCTTTCCCTTCAAGAAGCCTTTCGCTAAGGCTGCTCTTCTGGAACTGGCAAAGGGATATTTGGAAGCCCATAGAGGGCTATGTTGAAAAAGGAAATATCTTCCGCTCAAAACTGGAAGTAATCTTTCTGAGAAACTGCTCTGTGTTCTGTTAATTCATCTGACAGAATTACATCTTTCTCTTTTAGAAGCCTTTCGCTAATGCTGTTGTTGTGGAATTGGCAAAGGGATATTTGGAAGCCCATAGAGGGCTATGGTGAAAAAGGAAATATCTTCCGTTCAAAACTGGAAAGAAGCTTTCTGAGAAACTGCTCTGTGTTCTTTGAATTCATCTCACAGAGTTACATCTTTCCCTTCAAGAAGCCTTTCGCTAAGGCTGTTGTTGTGGAATTGGCAAATTGATATTTGGAAGCCCATAGAGGGCTATGGTGAAAAAGGAAATACCTTCCGTTCTAAACTGGAAAGAACCTTTCTGAGAAACTGCTCTGTGTTCTGTTAATTCATCTCACAGAGTTACATCTTTCCCTTCAAGAAGCCTTTCGATAAGGCTGTTCTTGTGGAATTGGCAAAGGGATATTTGGAAGCCCATAGAGGGCTATGGTGAAAAAGGAAATATCCTCCGTTCAAAACTGGAAAGAAGCTTTCTGAGAAACTGCTCTGTGTTCTGTTAATTCATCTCACAGAGTTACATCTTTCCCTTCAAGAAGCCTTTCGCTAAGGCTGTTCTTGTGGAATTGGCAAAGGGATATTTGGAAGCCCATAGAGGGCTATGGTGAAAAAGGAAATACCTTCCGTTATAAACTGGAAAGAAGCTTTCTGAGAAACTGCTCTGTGTTCTGTTAATTCATCTCACAGAGTTACATCTTTCCCTTCAAGAAACCTTTCGCTAAGGCTGTTCTTGTGGAATTGGGAAAGGGATATTTGGAAGCCATTAGAGGGCTATGGTGAAAAGGAAATATCTTCCGTTCAAAACTGGAAAGAAGCTTTCCGAATAACTGCTCTGTGTTCTGTTAATTCATCTCACAGAGTTACATCTTGCCCTTCAAGAAGCCTTTCGCTAAGGCTGTTCTTGTGGAATTGGCAAAGGGTTATTTGGAAGCCCATAGAGGGCTATGTTGAAAAATTAAATATCTTCCGTTCAAAACGGTAAAGAAGCTTTCTGAGAAACTGCTCTGTGTTCTGTTAATTCATCACACAGAGTTACATCTTTCCCTTCAAGAAGCATTTCGCTAAGGCTGCTCTTGTGGAACTGGCAAAGGGATATTTGGAAGCCCATAGAGGGCTATGTTGAAAAAGGAAACATCTTCCGCTCAAAACTGGAAGTAATCTTTCTGAGAAACTGCTCTGTGTTCTGTTAATTCATCTCACAGAATTACATCTTTCCCTTTTAGAAGCCTTTCGCTAATGCTGTTGTTGTGGAATTGGCAAAGGGATATTTGGAAGCCCATAGAGGGCTATGGTGAAAAAGGAAATATCTTCCGTTCAAAACTGGAAAGAAGCTTTCTGAGAAACTGCTCTGTGTTCTTTGAATTCATCTCACAGAGTTTCATCTTTCCCTTCAAGAAGCCTTTCGCTAAGGCTGTTGTTGTGGAATTGGCAAATTGATATTTGGAAGCCCATAGAGGGCTCTGGTGAAAAAGGAAATACCTTCCGTTCTAAACTGGAAAGAAACTTTCTGAGAAACTGCTCTGTGTTCTGTTAATTCATCTCACAGAGTTACATCTTTCCCTTCAAGAAGCCTTTCGATAAGGCTGTTCTTGTGGAATTGGCAAGGGGATATTTGGAAGCCCATAGAGGGCTATGGTGAAAAAGGAAATATCCTCCGTTCAAAACTGGAAAGAAGCTTTCTGAGAAACTGCTCTGTGTTCTGTTAATTCATCTCACAGAGTTACATCTTTCCCTTCAAGAAGCCTTTCCCTAAGGCTGTTCTTGTGGAATTGGCAAAGGGATATTTGGAAGCCCATAGAGGGCTATGGTGAAAAAGGAAATACCTTCCGTTATAAACTGGAAAGAAGCTTTCTGAGAAACTGCTCTGTGTTCTGTTAATTCATCTCACAGAGTTACATCTTTCCCTTCAAGAAGCCTTTCGCTAAGGCTGTTCTTGTGGAATTGGCAAAGGGATATTTGGAAGCCCATAGAGGGCTATGGTGAAAAAGGAAATATCTTCCGTTCAAAACTGGAAAGAAGCTTTCTGAGAAACTGCTCTGTGTTCTGTGAATTCATCACACAGAGTTACATCTGTCCCTTCAAGAAGCCTTTCGCTAAGGATGTTCTTGTGTAATTGGCAAAGAGATATTTGGAAGCCCATAGAGGGCTACGGTGAAAAAGAAAATATCTTCCGTTCAAAACTGGAAAGAAGCTTTCTGAGAAACTGCTCTGTGTTCTCTTAATTCATCTCACAGGGTTACATCTTTCCCTTCAAGAAGCCTTTCGCTAAGGCTGTTCTTGTGGAATTGGCAAAGTGATATTTGGAAGCCCTTAGAGGGCTATGATGAAAAAGTAAATATCTTCCGTTCAAAACTGGAAAGAAGCTTTCTGGGAAACTGCTCTGTGTTCTGTTAATTCATCTCACAGAGTTACATCTTTCCCTTCAAGAAGCCTTTCGCTAAGGCTGTTCTTGTGGAATTGGCAAAGTGATATTTGGAAGCCCTTAGAGGGTTATGATGAAAAAGTAAATATCTTCCGTTCAAAACTGGAAAGAAGTTTCTGGGAAACTGCTCTGTGTTCTGTTAATTCATCTCACAGAGTTACATCTTTCCCTTCAAGAAGCCTTTCGCTAAGTCTGTTCTTGTGGAATTGGCAAAGGGATATTTGGAAGCCCATAGAGGGCTATGGTGAAAAAGGAAATATCTTCCGTTTAAAACTGGAAAGAAGCTTTCTGAAAAACTGCTCTGTGTTATGTTAATTCATCTCACAGAGTTACATCTTTCCCCTCAAGAAGCCTTTCGCTAAGGCTGTTCTTGTGAAATTGGCAAAGGGATATTTGGAAGCCCATAGAGGTCTATGGTGAAAAAGGAAATATCTTCCGTTCAAAACTGGAAAGAAGCTTTCTGAGAAACTGCTCTGTGTTCTCTTAATTCATCTCACAGAGTTACATCTTTCCCTTCAAGAAGCCTTTCGCTAAGGCTGTTCTTGTGGAATTGGCAAAGGGATATTTGGAAGCCCATAGCGGGCTATGGTGAAAAAGGAAATATCTTCCGTTCAAAGCTGGAAAGAAGCTTTCTGAGAAACTGCTCTGTGTTCTGTCAATTCATTTCACAGAGTTACATCATTCCCTTCAAGAAGCCTTTCACTAAGGCTGTTATTGTGGAATTGGCAAAGGGATATTTGGAAGCCCATAGAGGGCTATGCTGAAAAAGGAAATATCTTCCGTTCAAAACTGGAAAGAAGCTTTCTGAAAAACTGCTCTGTGTTGTGTTAATTCATCTAACAGAGTTACATCTTTTCCCTCAAGAAGCCTTTCGCTAAGGCTGTTCTTGTGGAATTGGCAAAGGGATATTTGGAAGCCCATAGAGGGCTATGGTGAAAAAGGAAATATCTTCCGTTCAAAACTGGAAAGAAGCTTTCTGAAAAACTGCTCTGTGTTATGTTAATTCATCTCACAGTGTTACATCTTTCCCCTCAAGAAGCCTTTCGCTAAGGCTGTTCTTGTGAAATTGGCAAAGGGATATTTGGAAGCCCATAGAGGGCTATGGTGAAAAAGGAAATATCTTCCGTTCAAAACTGGAAAGAAGCTTTCTGAGAAACTGCTCTGTGTTCTGTTAATTCATCTCACAGAGTTACATCTTTCCCTTCAAGAAGCCTTTCGCTAAGGCTGTTCTTGTGGAATTGGCAAAGGCATATTTGGAAGCCCATAGCGGGCTATGGTGAAAAAGGAAATATCTTCCGTTCAAAACTGGATAGAAGCTTTCTGTAAAACTGCTCTGTGTTCTGTCAATTCATTTCACAGAGTTACATCATTCCCTTCAAGAAGCCTTTCACTAAGGCTGTTATTGTGGAATTGGCAAAGGGATATTTGGAAGCCCATAGAGGGCTATGCTGAAAAAGGAAATATCTTCCGTTCAAAACTGGAAAGAAGCTTTCTGAAAAACTGCTCTGTGTTCTGTTAATTCATCTCACAGAGTTACATCTTTCCCTTCAAGAAACCTTTCGCTAAGGCTGTTCTTGTGGAATTGGGAAAGGGATATTTGGAAGCCAATAGAGGGCTATGGTGAAAAAGGAAATATCTTCCGTTCAAAACTGGAAAGAAGCGTTCTGAGAAACTGCTGTGTGTTCTGTTAATTCATCTCACAGAGTTACATCATTCCATTCAAGAAGCCTTTCGCTAAGGCTGTTCTTGTGGAATTGGCAAAGGGATATTTGGAAGCCCATAGAGGGCTATGGTGAAAAAGGAAATATCTTCCGTTCAAAACGGGAAAGAAGATTTCTGAGAAACTGCTCTGTGTTCTGTTAATTCATCTCACAGAGTTACATCTTTCCTTTCAAGAAGCCTTTCGCTAAGGCTGTTCTTGTGTAATTGGCACAGGGATATTTGGAAGCCCACAGAAGGCTATGATGAAAAAGGAAATATCTTCCGTTCAAAACTGGATAGAAGCTTTCTGTAAAACTGCTCTGTGTTCTGTCAATTCATCTCACAGAGTTACATCTTTCCCTTCAAGAAGCCTTTCGCTAAGGCTGTTCTTGTGAAATTGCCAAAGGGATACTTGGAAGCCCATAGTGGGCTATGGTGAAAAAGGAAATATCTTCCGTTCAAAACTGGAAAGAAGCTTTCTGAGAAACTGCTCTGTGTTCTGTTAATTCATCTCACAGAGTTACATCTTGCCCTTCAAGAAACCTTTCGCTAAGGTTGTTCTTGTGGAATTGGGAAAGGGATATTTGGAAGCCAATAGAGGGCTATGGTGAAAAAGGAATTATCTTCCGTTCAAAACGGGAAAGAAGCGTTCTGAGAAACTGCTGTGTGTTCTGTTAATTCATCTCACAGAGTTACATCATTCCATTCAAGAAGCCTTTCGCTAAGGCTGTTCTTGTGTAATTGGCAAAGAGATATTTTGAAGCCCATAGAGGGCTATGGTGAAAAAGGAAATATCTTCCGTTCAAAACGGGAAAGAAGCTTTCTGAGAAACTGCTCTGTGTTCTGTTAATTCATCTCACAGAGTTACATCTTTCCCTTCAAGAAGCCTTTCGCTAAGGCTGTTCTTGTGCAATTGGCAAAGGGATATTTGGAAACCCATAGAGGGCTATGGTGAAAAAGTAAATATCTTCCGTTCAAAACTGGAAAGAATCTTTCTGAGAAACTGCTCTGTGTTATGTTAATTCATCTCACAGAGTTACATCTTTCCCTTTTAAAAGCCTTTCGCTAAGCTGTTCTTGTGGAATTGGCAAAGGGATATTTGGAAGCCCATGGAGGGCTATGGTGAAAAAGGAAATATCTTCCGTTCAAAAATGGAAAGAAGCTTTCTGGGAAACTGCTCTGTGTTCTGTTAATTCATCTCACAGAGATACATCTTTCCCTTCAAGAAGCCTTTCCCTATGGCTGTTCTTGTGGAATTGGCAAAGGGATATTTGGAAGCCCATAGAGGGCTATGGTGAAAAAGGAAATATCTTCCGTTCAAAACTGGAAGGAATCTTTCTGAGAAACTGCTCGGTGTTATGTTAATTCATCTCACAGGGTTACATCTTTCCCTTCAAGAAGCCTTTCGCTAAGGCTGTTCTTGTGGAATTGGCAAAGGGATATTTGGAAGCCCATAGAGGGCTATGGTGAAAAAGGAAATATCTTCCGTTCAAAACTGGAAAGAAGCTTTCTGAGAAACTGCTCTGTGTTCTGTAAATTCATCTCACAGAGTTACATCTTTCCCTTCAAGAAGCCTTTCGCTAAGGCTGTTCTTGTGGAATTGGCAAAGGGATATTTGGGAACCCATAGAGGGCTAAGGTGAAAAAGGAAATATCTTCCGTTCAAAACTGGAAAGAAGCTTTCCGAGAAACTGCTCTGTGTTCTGTTAATTCATCTCACAGAGTTACATCTTGCCCTTCAAGAAGCCTTTCGCTAAGGCTGTTCTTCTGGAATTGGCAAAGGGTTATTTGGAAGCCCATAGAGGGCTATGTTGAAAAAGGAAATATCTTCCGTTCAAAACGGTAAAGAAGCTTTCTGAGAAACTGCTCTGTGTTCTGTTAATTCATGTCACAGAGTTACATCTTTCCCTTCAAGAAACCTTTCGCTAAGGCTGTTCTTGTGGAATTGGGAAAGGGATATTTGGAAGCCAAAAGAGGGCTATTTTGAAAAAGGAATTATCTTCCGTTCAAAACGGGAAAGAAGCGTTCTGAGAAACTGCTGTGTGTTCTGTCAATTCATCTCACAGAGTTACATCATTCCATTCAAGAAGCCTTTCGCTAAGGCTGTTCTTGTGTAATTGGCAAAGAGATATTTTGAAGCCCATAGAGGGCTATGGTGAAAAAGGAAATATCTTCCGTTCAAAACGGGAAAGAAGCTTTCTGAGAAACTGATCTCTGTCCTGTTAATTCATCACACAGAGTTACATCTTTCCCTTCAAGAAGCCTTTCGCTAAGGCTGCTCTTCTGGAACTGGCAAAGGGATATTTGGAAGCCCATAGAGGGCTATGTTGAAAAAGGAAATATCTTCCGCTCAAAACTGGAAGTAATCTTTCTGAGAAACTGCTCTGTGTTCTGTTAATTCATCTGACAGAATTACATCTTTCTCTTTTAGAAGCCTTTCGCTAATGCTGTTGTTGTGGAATTGGCAAAGGGATATTTGGAAGCCCATAGAGGGCTATGGTGAAAAAGGAAATATCTTCCGTTCAAAACTGGAAAGAAGCTTTCTGAGAAACTGCTCTGTGTTCTTTGAATTCATCTCACAGAGTTACATCTTTCCCTTCAAGAAGCCTTTCGCTAAGGCTGTTGTTGTGGAATTGGCAAATTGATATTTGGAAGCCCATAGAGGGCTATGGTGAAAAAGGAAATACCTTCCGTTCTAAACTGGAAAGAACCTTTCTGAGAAACTGCTCTGTGTTCTGTTAATTCATCTCACAGAGTTACATCTTTCCCTTCAAGAAGCCTTTCGATAAGGCTGTTCTTGTGGAATTGGCAAAGGGATATTTGGAAGCCCATAGAGGGCTATGGTGAAAAAGGAAATATCCTCCGTTCAAAACTGGAAAGAAGCTTTCTGAGAAACTGCTCTGTGTTCTGTTAATTCATCTCACAGAGTTACATCTTTCCCTTCAAGAAGCCTTTCGCTAAGGCTGTTCTTGTGGAATTGGCAAAGGGATATTTGGAAGCCCATAGAGGGCTATGGTGAAAAAGGAAATACCTTCCGTTATAAACTGGAAAGAAGCTTTCTGAGAAACTGCTCTGTGTTCTGTTAATTCATCTCACAGAGTTACATCTTTCCCTTCAAGAAACCTTTCGCTAAGGCTGTTCTTGTGGAATTGGGAAAGGGATATTTGGAAGCCATTAGAGGGCTATGGTGAAAAGGAAATATCTTCCGTTCAAAACTGGAAAGAAGCTTTCCGAATAACTGCTCTGTGTTCTGTTAATTCATCTCACAGAGTTACATCTTGCCCTTCAAGAAGCCTTTCGCTAAGGCTGTTCTTGTGGAATTGGCAAAGGGTTATTTGGAAGCCCATAGAGGGCTATGTTGAAAAATTAAATATCTTCCGTTCAAAACGGTAAAGAAGCTTTCTGAGAAACTGCTCTGTGTTCTGTTAATTCATCACACAGAGTTACATCTTTCCCTTCAAGAAGCATTTCGCTAAGGCTGCTCTTGTGGAACTGGCAAAGGGATATTTGGAAGCCCATAGAGGGCTATGTTGAAAAAGGAAACATCTTCCGCTCAAAACTGGAAGTAATCTTTCTGAGAAACTGCTCTGTGTTCTGTTAATTCATCTCACAGAATTACATCTTTCCCTTTTAGAAGCCTTTCGCTAATGCTGTTGTTGTGGAATTGGCAAAGGGATATTTGGAAGCCCATAGAGGGCTATGGTGAAAAAGGAAATATCTTCCGTTCAAAACTGGAAAGAAGCTTTCTGAGAAACTGCTCTGTGTTCTTTGAATTCATCTCACAGAGTTTCATCTTTCCCTTCAAGAAGCCTTTCGCTAAGGCTGTTGTTGTGGAATTGGCAAATTGATATTTGGAAGCCCATAGAGGGCTCTGGTGAAAAAGGAAATACCTTCCGTTCTAAACTGGAAAGAAACTTTCTGAGAAACTGCTCTGTGTTCTGTTAATTCATCTCACAGAGTTACATCTTTCCCTTCAAGAAGCCTTTCGATAAGGCTGTTCTTGTGGAATTGGCAAGGGGATATTTGGAAGCCCATAGAGGGCTATGGTGAAAAAGGAAATATCCTCCGTTCAAAACTGGAAAGAAGCTTTCTGAGAAACTGCTCTGTGTTCTGTTAATTCATCTCACAGAGTTACATCTTTCCCTTCAAGAAGCCTTTCCCTAAGGCTGTTCTTGTGGAATTGGCAAAGGGATATTTGGAAGCCCATAGAGGGCTATGGTGAAAAAGGAAATACCTTCCGTTATAAACTGGAAAGAAGCTTTCTGAGAAACTGCTCTGTGTTCTGTTAATTCATCTCACAGAGTTACATCTTTCCCTTCAAGAAGCCTTTCGCTAAGGCTGTTCTTGTGGAATTGGCAAAGGGATATTTGGAAGCCCATAGAGGGCTATGGTGAAAAAGGAAATATCTTCCGTTCAAAACTGGAAAGAAGCTTTCTGAGAAACTGCTCTGTGTTCTGTGAATTCATCACACAGAGTTACATCTGTCCCTTCAAGAAGCCTTTCGCTAAGGATGTTCTTGTGTAATTGGCAAAGAGATATTTGGAAGCCCATAGAGGGCTACGGTGAAAAAGAAAATATCTTCCGTTCAAAACTGGAAAGAAGCTTTCTGAGAAACTGCTCTGTGTTCTCTTAATTCATCTCACAGGGTTACATCTTTCCCTTCAAGAAGCCTTTCGCTAAGGCTGTTCTTGTGGAATTGGCAAAGTGATATTTGGAAGCCCTTAGAGGGCTATGATGAAAAAGTAAATATCTTCCGTTCAAAACTGGAAAGAAGCTTTCTGGGAAACTGCTCTGTGTTCTGTTAATTCATCTCACAGAGTTACATCTTTCCCTTCAAGAAGCCTTTCGCTAAGGCTGTTCTTGTGGAATTGGCAAAGTGATATTTGGAAGCCCTTAGAGGGTTATGATGAAAAAGTAAATATCTTCCGTTCAAAACTGGAAAGAAGTTTCTGGGAAACTGCTCTGTGTTCTGTTAATTCATCTCACAGAGTTACATCTTTCCCTTCAAGAAGCCTTTCGCTAAGTCTGTTCTTGTGGAATTGGCAAAGGGATATTTGGAAGCCCATAGAGGGCTATGGTGAAAAAGGAAATATCTTCCGTTTAAAACTGGAAAGAAGCTTTCTGAAAAACTGCTCTGTGTTATGTTAATTCATCTCACAGAGTTACATCTTTCCCCTCAAGAAGCCTTTCGCTAAGGCTGTTCTTGTGAAATTGGCAAAGGGATATTTGGAAGCCCATAGAGGTCTATGGTGAAAAAGGAAATATCTTCCGTTCAAAACTGGAAAGAAGCTTTCTGAGAAACTGCTCTGTGTTCTCTTAATTCATCTCACAGAGTTACATCTTTCCCTTCAAGAAGCCTTTCGCTAAGGCTGTTCTTGTGGAATTGGCAAAGGGATATTTGGAAGCCCATAGCGGGCTATGGTGAAAAAGGAAATATCTTCCGTTCAAAACTGGAAAGAAGCTTTCTGAGAAACTGCTCTGTGTTCTGTCAATTCATTTCACAGAGTTACATCATTCCCTTCAAGAAGCCTTTCACTAAGGCTGTTATTGTGGAATTGGCAAAGGGATATTTGGAAGCCCATAGAGGGCTATGCTGAAAAAGGAAATATCTTCCGTTCAAAACTGGAAAGAAGCTTTCTGAAAAACTGCTCTGTGTTGTGTTAATTCATCTAACAGAGTTACATCTTTTCCCTCAAGAAGCCTTTCGCTAAGGCTGTTCTTGTGGAATTGGCAAAGGGATATTTGGAAGCCCATAGAGGGCTATGGTGAAAAAGGAAATATCTTCCGTTCAAAACTGGAAAGAAGATTTCTGAGAAACTGCTCTGTGTTCTGTGAATTCATCTCAAAGAGTTACATCTTTCCCTTCAAGAAACCTTTCGCTAAGGCTGTTCTTGTGGAATTGGGAAAGGGATATTTGGAAGCCAATAGATGGCTATGGTGAAAAAGGAAATATCTTCCGTTCAAAACTGGAAAGAAGCGTTCTGAGAAACTACTGTGTGTTCTGTTAATTCATCTCACAGAGTTACATCATTCCATTCAAGAAGCCTTTCGCTAAGGCTGTTCTTGTGGAATTGGCAAAGGGATATTTGGAAGCCCATAGAGGGCTACGGTGAAAATGAAAATATCTTCCGTTCAAAACTGGAAAGAAGCTTTCTGAGAAACTGCTCTGTGTTCTCTTAATTCATCTCACAGGGTTACATCTTTCCCTTCAAGAAGCCTTTCGCTAAGGCTGTTCCTGTGGAATTGGCAAAGTGATATTTGGAAGCCCTTAGAGGGCTATGATGAAAAAGTAAATATCTTCCGTTCAAAACTGGAAAGAAGCTTTCTGGGAAACTGCTCTGTGTTCTGTGAATTCATCTCACAGAGTTACATCTTTCCCTTCAAGAAGCCTTTCGCTAAGGCTGTTCTTGTGGAATTGGCAAAGTGATATTTGGAAGCCCTTAGAGGGTTATGATGAAAAAGTAAATATCTTCCGTTCAAAACTGGAAAGAAGTTTCTGGGAAACTGCTCTGTGTTCTGTTAATTCATCTCACAGAGTTACATCTTTACCTTCAAGAAGCCTTTCGCTAAGGCTGTTCTTGGGGAATTGGCAAAGGGATATTTGGAAGCCCATAGAGGGCTATGGTGAAAAAGGAAATATCTTCCGTTCAAAACTGGAAAGAAGCTTTCTCAAAAACTGCTGTGTGTTCTGTTAATTCATCTCACAGAGTTACATCATTCCATTCAGGAAGCCTTTCGCTAAGGCTGTTCTTGTGGAATTGGCAAAGGGATATTTGGAAGCCCATAGAGGGCTATGGTGAAAAAGGAAATATCTTCCGTTCAAAACGGGAAAGAAGATTTCTGAGAAACTGCTCTGTGTTCTGTTAATTCATCTCACAGAGTTACATCTTTCCTTTCAAGAAGCCTTTCGCTAAGGCTGTTCTTGTGTAATTGGCACAGGGATATTTGGAAGCTCATAGCGGGCTATGGTGAAAAAGGAAATATCTTCCGTTCAAAACTGGATAGAAGCTTTCTGTAAAACTGCTCTGTGTTCTGTCAATTCATCTCACAGAGTTACATCTTTCCCCTCAAGAAGCCTTTCGCTAAGGCTGTTCTTGTGAAATTGGCAAAGGGATACTTGGAAGCCCATAGTGGGCTATGGTGAAAAAGGAAATATCTTCCGTTCAAAACTGGAAAGAAGCTTTCTGAGAAACTGCTCTGTGTTCTGTTAATTCATCTCACAGAGTTACATGTTTCCCTTCAAGAAGCCTTCCGCTAAGGCTGTTCTTGTGGAATTGGCAAAGGGATATTTGGAAGCCCATAGAGGGCTATGGTGAAAAAGGAAATACCTTCCGTTCAAAACGGGAAAGAAGCTTTCTGAGAAACTGCTCTGTGTTCTGTTAATTCATCTCACAGAGTTACATCTTTCCCTTCAAGAAGCCTTTCGCTAAGGCTGTTCTTGTGGAATTGGCAAAGGGATATTTGGAAACCCATAGAGGGCTATGGTGAAAAAGGAAATATCTTCCGTTCAAAACTGGAAAGAAGCTTTCTGAGAAACTGCTCTCTGTCCTGTTAATTCATCACACAGAGTTACATCTTTCCCTTCAAGAAGCCTTTCGCTAAGGCTGCTCTTGTGGAACTGGCAAAGGGATATTTGGAAGCCCATAGAGGGCTATGTTGAAAAAGGAAATATCTTCCGCTCAAAACTGGAAGTAATCTTTCTGAGAAACTGCTCTGTGTTCTGTTAATTCATCTCACAGAATTACATCTTTCCCTTTTAGAAGCCTTTCGCTAAAGCTGTTGTTGTGGAATTGGCAAAGGGATATTTGGAAGCCCATAGAGGGCTATGGTGAAAAAGGAAATATCTTCCGTTCAAAACTGGAAAGAAGCTTTCTGAGAAACTGCTCTGTGTTCTTTGAATTCATCTCACAGAGTTACATCTTTCCCTTCAAGAAGCCTTTCGCTAAGGCTGTTGTTGTGGAATTGGCAAATTGATATTTGGAAGCCCATAGAGGGCTATGGTGAAAAAGGAAATACCTTCCGTTCTAAACTGGAAAGAAACTTTCTGAGAAACTGCTCTGTGTTCCGTTAATTCATCTCACAGAGTTACATCTTGCCCTTCAAGAAGCCTTTCGCTAAGGCTGTTCTTGTGGAATTGGCAAAGGGATATTTGGAAACCCATAGACGGCTATGGTGAAAAAGGAAATATCTTCCGTTCAAAACTGGAAAGAAGCTTTCTGAGAAACTGCTCTGTGTTCTGTGAATTCATCACACAGAGTTACATCTGTCCCTTCAAGAAACCTTTCGCTAAGGCTGTTCTTGTGTAATTGGCAAAGAGATATTTGGAAGCCCATAGAGGGCTACGGTGAAAAAGAAAATATCTTCCGTTCAAAACTGGAAAGAAGCTTTCTGAGAAACTGCTCTGTGTTCTCTTAATTCCTCTCACAGGGTTACATCTTTCCCTTCAAGAAGCCTTTCGCTAAGGCTGTTCTTGTGGAATTGGCAAAGTGATATTTGGAAGCCCTTAGAGGGCTATGATGAAAAAGTAAATATCTTCCGTTCAAAACTGGAAAGAAGCTTTCTGGGAAACTGCTCTGTGTTCTGTTAATTCATCTCACAGAGTTACATCTTTCCCTTTTAAAAGCCTTTCGCTAATGCTGTTCTTGTGGAATTGGCAAAGTTATATTTGGAAGCCCATAGAGGGCTATGGTGAAAAAGGAAATATCTTCCGTGCAAAAGTGGAAAGAAGCTTTCTGAGAAACTACTCTGTGTTCTGTGAATTCATCTCACAGAGTTACATCTTTCCCTTCAAGAAGCCTTTCGCTAAGGCTGTTCTTGTGTAATTGGCAAAGGGATATTTGGACGCCCATGGATGGCTATGGTGAAAAAGGAAATATCTTCCGTTCAAAACTGGAAAGAAGCTTTCCGAGAAACTACTCTGTGTTCTGTAAATTCATCTCACAGAGTTGCATCTTTCCCCTCAAGAAGCCTTTCGCTAAGCTGTTCTTGTGGAATTGGCAAAGTGATATTTGGAAGCCCATGGAGGGCTATGGTGAAAAAGGAAATATCTTCCGTTCAAAAATGGAAAGAAGCTTTCTGGGAAACTGCTCTGTGCTCTGTTAATTCATCTCACAAAGATACATCTTTCCCTTCAAGAAGCCTTTCCCTATGGCTGTTCTTCTGGAATTGGCAAAGGGATATTTGGAAGCCCATAGAGGGCTATGGTGAAAAAGGAAATATCTTCCGTTCAAATTGGAAGGAATCTTTCTGAGAAACTGCTCGGTGTTATGTTAATTCATCTCACAGGGTTACATCTTTCCCTTCAAGAAGCCTTTCGCTAAGGCTGTTCTTGTGGAATTGGCAAAGGGATATTTGGAAGCCCATAGAGGGCTATGTTGAAAAAGGAAATATCTTCCGTTCAAAACTGGAAAGAAGATTTCTGAGAAACTGCTCTGTGTTCTGTAAATTCATCTCACAGAGTTACATCTTTCCCTTCAAGAAGCCTTTCGCTAAGGCTGTTCTTGTGGAATTGGCAAAGGGATATTTGGGAACCCATAGAGGGCTAAGGTGAAAAAGGAAATATCTTTCGTTCAAAACTGGAAAGAAGCTTTCCGAGAAACTGCTCTGTGTTCTGTTAATTCATCTCACAGAGTTACATCTTGCCCTTCAAGAAGCCTTTCGCTAAGGCTGTTCTTGTGGAATTGGCAAAGGGTTATTTGGAAGCCCATAGAGGGCTATGTTGAAAAAGGAAATATCTTCCGTTCAAAACGGTAAAGAAGCTTTCTGAGAAACTGCTCTGTGTTCTGTTAATTCATCTCACAGAGTTACATCTTTCCCTTCAAGAAACCTTTCGCTAAGGCTGTTCTTGTGGAATTGGGAAAGGGATATTTGGAAGCCAATAGAGGGCTACGGTGAAAAAGAAAATATCTTCCGTTCAAAACTGGAAAGAAGCTTTCTGAGAAACTGCTCTGTGTTCTCTTAATTCATCTCACAGGGTTACATCTTTCCCTTCATGAAGCCTTTCGCTAAGGCTGTTCTTGTGGAATTGGCAAAGTGATATTTGGAAGCCCTTAGAGGGCTATGATGAAAAAGTAAATATTTTCCGTTCAAAACTGGAAAGAAGTTTCTGGGAAACTGCTCTGTGTTCTGTTAATTCATCTCACAGAGTTACATCTTTCCCTTCAAGAAGACTTTTGCTAAGGCTGTTCTTGTGGAATTGGCAAAGGGATATTTGGAAGCCCATAGAGGGCTATGGTGAAAAAGGAAATATCTTCGGTCAAAACTGGAAAGAAACTTTCTGAAAAACTGCTCTGTGTTATGTTAATTCATCTCACAGAGTTACATCTTTCCCCTCAAGAAGCCTTTCGCTAAGGCTGTTCTTGTGAAATTGGCAAAGGGATATTTGGAAGCCCATAGAGGGCTATGGTGAAAAAGGAAATATTTTCCGTTCAAAACTGGAAAGAAGCTTTCTGAGAAACTGCTCTGTGTTCTGTTAATTCATCTCACAGAGTTACATCTTTCCCTTCAAGAAGCCTTTCGCTAAGGCTGTTCTTGTGGAATTGGCAAAGGCATATTTGGAAGCCCATAGCGGGCTATGGTGAAAAAGGAAATATCTTCCGTTCAAAACTGGATAGAAGCTTTCTGTAAAACTGCTCTGTGTTCTGTCAATTCATTTCACAGAGTTACATCATTCCTTCAAGAAGCCTTTCACTGAGGCTGTTATTGTGGAATTGGCAAAGGGATATTTGGAAGCCCATAGAGGGCTATGCTGAAAAAGGAAATATCTTCCGTTCAAAACTGGAAAGAAGCTTTCTGAAAAACTGCTCTGTGTTCTGTTAATTCATCTCACAGAGTTACATCTTTCCCTTCAAGAAACCTTTCGCTAAGGCTGTTCTTGTGGAATTGGGAAAGGGATATTTGGAAGCCAATAGAGGGCTATGGTGAAAAAGGAAATATCTTCCGTTCAAAACTGGAAAGAAGCGTTCTGAGAAACTGCTGTGTGTTCTGTTAATTCATCTCACAGAGTTACATCATTCCATTCAAGAAGCCTTTCGCTAAGGCTGTTCTTGTGGAATTGGCAAAGGGATATTTGGAAGCCCATAGAGGGCTATGGTGAAAAAGGAAATATCTTCCGTTCAAAACGGGAAAGAAGATTTCTGAGAAACTGCTCTGTGTTCTGTTAATTCATCTCACAGAGTTACATCTTTCCTTTCAAGAAGCCTTTCGCTAAGGCTGTTCTTGTGTAATTGGCACAGGGATATTTGGAAGCTCATAGCGGGCTATGGTGAAAAAGGAAATATCTTCCGTTCAAAACTGGATAGAAGATTTCTGTAAAACTGCTCTGTGTTCTGTCAATTCATCTCACAGAGTTACATCTTTCCCCTCAAGAAGCCTTTCGCTAAGGCTGTTCTTGTGAAATTGGCAAAGGGATACTTGGAAGCCCATAGTGGGCTATGGTGAAAAAGGAAATATCTTCCGTTCAAAACTGGAAAGAAGCTTTCTGAGAAACTGCTCTGTGTTCTGTTAATTCATCTCAAAGAGTTACATCTTTCCCTTCAAGAAGCCTTTCCCTAAGGCTGTTCTTGTGGAATTGGCAAAGGGATATTTGGAAGCCCATAGAGGGCTATGGTGAAAAAGGAAATACCTTCCGTTCAAAACTGGAAAGAAGCTTTCTGAGAAACTGCTCTGTGTTCTGTTAATTCATCTCACAGAGTTACATCTTGCCCTTCAAGCAGCCTTTCGCTAAGGCTGTTCTTGTGGAATTGGCAAAGGGATATTTGGAAGCCCATAGAGGGCTATGGTGAAAAAGGAAATATCCTCCGTTCAAAACTGGAAAGAAGCTTTCTGAGAAACTGCTCTGTGCTCTGTTAATTCATCACACAGAGTTACATCTTTCCCTTCAAGAAGCCTTTCGCTAAGGCTGTTCTTGTGTAATTGGCAAAGGGATATTTGGACGCCCCTAGATGGCTATGGTGAAAAAGGAAATATCTTCCGTTCAAAACTGGAAAGAAGCTTTCCGAGAAACTGCTCTGTGTTCTGTTAATTCATCTCACAGAGTTACATCTTGCCCTTCAAGAAGCCTTTCGCTAAGGCTGTTCTTGTGGAATTGGCAAAGGGTTATTTGGAAGCCCATAGAGGGCTATGTTGAAAAAGGAAATATCTTCCGTTCAAAACGGTAAAGAAGCTTTCTGAGAAACTGCTCTGTGTTCTGTTAATTCATCTCACAGAGTTACATCTTTCCCTTCAAGAAACCTTTCGCTAAGGCTGTTCTTGTGGAATTGGGAAAGGGATATTTGGAAGTCAATAGAGGGCTATGGTGAAAAAGGAATTATCTTCCGTTCAAAACGGGAAAGAAGCGTTCTGAGAAACTGCTGTGTGTTCTGTTAATTCATCTCACAGAGTTACATCATTCCATTCAAGAAGCCTTTCGCTAAGGCTGTTCTTGTGTAATTGGCAAAGAGATATTTTGAAGCCCATAGAGGGCTATGGTGAAAAAGGAAATATCTTCCGTTCAAAACGGGAAAGAAGCTTTCTGAGAAACTGCTCTGTGTTCTGTTAATTCATCTCACAGAGTTACATCTTTTCCTTCAAGAAGCCTTTCGCTAAGGCTGTTCTTGTGGAATTGGCAAAGTGATATTTGGAAGTCCTCAGAGGGCTATGATGAAAAAGTAAATATCTTCCGTTCAAAACTGGAAAGAAGCTTTCTGGGAAACTGCTCTGTGTTCTGTTAATTCATCTCACAGAGTTACATCTTTCCCTTTTAAAAGCCTTTCACTAATGCTGTTCTTGTGGAATTGGCAAAGTTATATTTGGAAGCCCATAGAGGGCTATGGTGAAAAAGGAAATACATTCCGTTCAAAACTGGAAAGAAGCTTTCTGAGAAACTGCTCTGTGTTCTGGTAATTCATCTCACAGAGTTACATCTTTCCCTTCAAGAAGCCTTTCGCTAAGGCTGTTCTTGTGGAATTGGCAAAGGGATATTTGGAAGCCCATAGCGGGCTATGGTGAAAAAGGAAATATCTTCCGTTCAAAACTGGAAGGAAGCTTTCCGAGAAACTGCTCTGTGTTCTGTAAATTCATCTCACAGAGTTGCATCTTTCCCCTCAAGAAGCCTTTCGCGAAGGCTGTTCTTGTGGAATTGGCAAAGGGATATTTGGACGCCCATAGATGGCTATGGTGAAAAAGGAATTATCTTCCGTTCAAAACGGGAAAGAAGCGTTCTGAGAAACTGCTGTGTGTTCTGTTAATTCATCTCACAGAGTTACATCATTCCATTCAAGAAGCCTTTCGCTAAGGCTGTTCTTGTGGAATTGGCAAAGGGATATTTGGGAACCCATAGAGGGCTAAGGTGAAAAAGGAAATATCTTCCGTTCAAAACTGGAAAGAAGCTTTCTGAGAAACTGCTCTCTGTCCTGTTAATTCATCACACAGAGTTACATCTTTCCCTTCAAGAAGCCTTTCGCTAAGGCTGTTCTTGTGGAACTGGCAAAGGGATATTTGGAAGCCCATAGAGGGCTATGATGAAAAAGGAAATATCTTCCGTTCAAAACTGGAAGTAATCTTTCTGAGAAACTGCTCTGTGTTCTGTTAATTCATCTCACAGAGTTACATCTTTCCCTTTTAGAAGCCTTTCGCTAATGCTGTTGTTGTGGAATTGGCAAAGGGATATTTGGAAGCCCATAGAGGGCTATGGTGAAAAAGGAAATATCTTCCGTTCAAAACTGGAAAGAAGCTTTCTGAGAAACTGCTCTGTGTTCTGTGAATTCATCACACAGAGTTACATCTGTCCCTTCAAGAAACCTTTCGCTAAGGCTGTTCTTGTGTAATTGGCAAAGAGATATTTGGAAGCCCATAGAGGGCTACGGTGAAAAAGAAAATATCTTCCGTTCAAAACTGGGAAGAAGCTTTCTGAGAAACTGCTCTGTGTTCTCTTAATTCCTCTCACAGGGTTACATCTTTCCCTTCAAGAAGCCTTTCGCTAAGGCTGTTGTTGTGGAATTGGCAAAGTGATATTTGGAAGCCCTTAGAGGGCTATGATGAAAAAGTAAATATCTTCCGTTCAAAACTGGAAGGAAGCTTTCTGAAAAACTGCTCTGTGTTCTGTGAATTCATCTCACAGAGTTACATGTTTCTCTTCAAGAAGCCTTTCGCTAAGGCTGTTCTTGTGGAATTGGCAAAGGGATATTTTTAAGCCCATAGAGGGCTATGGTGAAAAAGTAAATATCTTCCGTTCAAAACTGGAAAGAATCTTTCTGAGAAACTGCTCTGTGTTCTGTTAATTCATCTCACAGAGTTACATCTTTTCCTTCAAGAAGCCTTTCGCTAAGGCTGTTCTTGTGGAATTGGCAAAGTGATATTTGGAAGTCCTTAGAGGGCTATGATGAAAAAGTAAATATCTTCCGTTCAAAACTGGAAAGAAGCTTTCTGGGAAACTGCTCTGTGTTCTGTTAATTCATCTCACAGAGTTACATCTTTCCCTTTTAAAAGCCTTTCGCTAATGCTGTTCTTGTGGAATTGGCAAAGGGATATTTGGAAGCCCATAGAGGGCTATGTTGAAAAAGGAAATATCTTCCGTTCAAAACTGGAAGGAATCTTTCTGAGAAACTGCTCGGTGTTATGTTAATTCATCTCACAGGGTTACATCTTTCCCTTCAAGAAGCCTTTCGCTAAGGCTGTTCTTGTGGAATTGGCAAAGGGATATTTGGAAGCCTATAGAGGGCTATGGTGAAAAAGGAAGTATCTTCCGTTCAAAACTGGAAAGAAGATTTCTGAGAAACTGCTCTGTGTTCTGTAAATTCATCTCACAGAGTTACATCTTTCCCTTCAAGAAGCCTTTCGCTAAGGCTGTTCTTGTGGAATTGGCAAAGGGATATTTGTGAACCCATAGAGGGCTAAGGTGAAAAAGGAAATATCTTCCGTTCAAAACTGGAAAGAAGCTTTCCGAGAAACTGCTCTGTGTTCTGTTAATTCATCTCACAGAGTTACATCTTGCCCTTCAAGAAGCCTTTCGCTAAGGCTGTTCTTGTGTAATTGGCAAAGGGTTATTTGGAAGCCCTTAGAGGGCTATGTTGAAAAAGGAAATATCTTCCGTTCAAAACGGTAAAGAAGCTTTCTGAGAAACTGCTCTGTGTTCTGTTAATTCATCTCACAGAGTTACATCTTTCCCTTCAAGAAACCTTTCGCTAAGGCTGTTCTTGTGGAATTGGGAAAGAGATATTTGGAAGCCAACAGAGGGCTATGGTGAAAAAGGAATTATCTTCCGTTCAAAACGGGAAAGAAGCGTTCTGAGAAACTGCTGTGTGTTCTGTTAATTCATCTCACAGAGTTACATCATTCCATTCAAGAAGCCTTTCGCTAAGGCTGTTCTTGTGTAATTGGCAAAGAGATATTTTGAAGCCCATAGAGGGCTATGGTGAAAAAGGAAATATCTTCCGTTCAAAACGGGAAAGAAGCTTTCTGAGAAACTGCTCTGTGTTCTGTTAATTCATCTCACAGAGTTACATCTTTCCCTTCAAGAAGCCTTTCGCTAAGGTGTTCTTGTGGAATTGGCAAAGGGATATTTGGAAACCCATAGAGGGCTATGGTGAAAAAGGAAATATCTTCCGTTCAAAACTGGAAAGAAGCTTTCTGAGAAACTGCTCTCTGTCCTGTTAATTCATCACACAGAGTTACATCTTTCCCTTCAAGAAGCCTTTCGATAAGCTGTTCTTGTGGAATTGGCAAAGGGATATTTGGAAGCCCATGGAGGGCTATGGTGAAAAAGGAAATATCTTCCGTTCAAAAATGGAAAGAAGCTTTCTGGGAAACTGCTCTGTGCTCTGTTAATTCATCTCACAGAGATACATCTTTCCCTTCAAGAAGCCTTTCCCTATGGCTGTTCTTGTGGAATTGGCAAAGGGATATTTGGAAGCCCATAGAGGGCTATGGTGAAAAAGGAAATATCTTCCGTTCAAAACTGGAAGGAATCTTTCTGAGAAACTGCTCGGTGTTATGTTAATTCATCTCACAGGGTTACATCTTTCCCTTCAAGAAGCCTTTCGCTAAGGCTGTTCTTGTGGAATTGGCAAAGGGATATTTGGAAGCCCATAGAGGGCTATGGTGAAAAAGGAAGTATCTTCCGTTCAAAACTGGAAAGAAGATTTCTGAGAAACTGCTCTGTGTTCTGTAAATTCATCTCACAGAGTTACATCTTTCCCTTCAAGAAGCCTTTCGCTAAGGCTGTTCTTGTGGAATTGGCAAAGGGATATTTGTGAACCCATAGAGGGCTAAGGTGAAAAAGGAAATATCTTCCGTTCAAAACTGGAAAGAAGCTTTCCGAGAAACTGCTCTGTGTTCTGTTAATTCATCTCACAGAGTTACATCTTGCCCTTCAAGAAGCCGTTCGCTAAGGCTGTTCTTGTGGAATTGGCAAAGGGTTATTTGGAAGCCCATAGAGGGCTATGTTGAAAAAGGAAATATCTTCCGTTCAAAACGGTAAAGAAGCTTTCTGAGAAACTGCTCTGTGTTCTGTTAATTCATCTCACAGAGTTACATCTTTCCCTTCAAGAAACCTTTCGCTAAGGCTGTTCTTGTGGAATTGGGAAAGAGATATTTGGAAGCCAACAGAGGGCTACGGTGAAAAAGGAATTATCTTCCGTTCAAAACGGGAAAGAAGCGTTCTGAGAAACTGCTGTGTGTTCTGTTAATTCATCTCACAGAGTTACATCATTCCATTCAAGAAGCCTTTCGCTAAGGCTGTTCTTGTGTAATTGGCAAAGAGATATTTTGAAGCCCATAGAGGGCTATGGTGAAAAAGGAAATATCTTCCGTTCAAAACGGGAAAGAAGCTTTCTGAGAAACTGCTCTGTGTTCTGTTAATTCATCTCACAGAGTTACATCTTTCCCTTCAAGAAGCCTTTCGCTAAGGCTGTTCTTGTGGAATTGGCAAAGGGATATTTGGAAACCCATAGAGGGCTATGGTGAAAAAGGAAATATCTTCCGTTCAACACTGGAAAGAAGCTTTCTGAGAAACTGCTCTGTGTTCTGTGAATTCATCACACAGAGTTACATCTGTCCCTTCAAGAAACCTTTCGCTAAGGCTGTTCTTGTGTAATTGGCAAAGAGATATTTGGAAGCCCATAGAGGGCTACGGTGAAAAAGAAAATATCTTCCGTTCCAAACTGGAAAGAAGCTTTCTGAGAAACTGCTCTGTGTTCTCTTAATTCCTCTCACAGGGTTACATCTTTCCCTTCAAGAAGCCTTTCGCTAAGGCTGTTCTTGTGGAATTGGCAAAGTGATATTTGGAAGCCCTTAGAGGGCTATGATGAAAAAGTAAATATCTTCCGTTCAAAACTGGAAAGAAGCTTTCTGGGAAACTGCTCTGTGTTCTGTTAATTCATCTCACAGAGTTACATCTTTCCCTTCAAGAAGCCTTTCGCTAAGGCTGTTCTTGTGGAATTGGCAAAGGGATATTTGGAAGCCCATAGCGGGCTATGGTGAAAAAGGAAATATCTTCCGTTCAAAACTGGATAGAAGCTTTCTGTAAAACTGCTCTGTGTTCTGTCAATTCATTTCACAGAGTTACATCATTCCCTTCAAGAAGCCTTTCACTAAGGCTGTTATTGTGGAATTGGCAAAGGGATATTTGGAAGCCCATAGAGGGCTATGCTGAAAAAGGAAATATCTTCCTTCAAAAATGGAAAGAAGCTTTCTGAAAAACTGCTCTGTGTTCTGTTAATTCATCTAACAGAGTTACATCTTTTCCCTCAAGAAGCCTTTCGCTAAGGCTGTTCTTGTGGAATTGGCAAAGGGATATTTGGAAGCCCATAGAGGGCTATGGTGAAAAAGGAAATATCTTCCGTTCAAAACTGGAAAGAAGATTTCTGAGAAACTGCTCTGTGTTCTGTGAATTCATCTCAGAGAGTTACATCTTTCCCTTCAAGAAACCTTTCGCTAAGGCTGTTCTTGTGGAATTGGGAAAGGGATATTTGGAAGCCAATAGAGGGCTATGGTGAAAAAGGAAATATCTTCCGTTCAAAACTGGAAAGAAGCGTTCTGAGAAACTGCTGTGTGTTCTGTTAATTCATCTCACAGAGTTACATCATTCCATTCAAGAAGCCTTTCGCTAAGGCTGTTCTTGTGGAATTGTCAAAGGGATATTTGGAAGCCCATAGAAGGCTATGGTGAAAAAGGAAATATCTTCCGTTCAAAACGGGAAAGAAGCTTTCTGAGAAACTGCTCTGTGTTCTGTTAATTCATCTCACAGAGTTACATCTTTCCCTTCAAGAAGCCTTTCGCTAAGGCTGTTCTTGTGGAATTGGCAAAGGGATATTTGGAAGCCCATAGAGGGCTATGGTGAAAAAGGAAATATCTTCCGTTCAAAACTGGAAAGAAGCTTTCTGAGAAACTGCTCTGTGTTCTGTTAATTCATCTCACAGAGTTACATCTTTCCCTTCAAGAAGTATTTCGCTAAGGCTGTTCTTGCGGACTTGGGAAAGGGATATTTGGAAGCCCATAGAGGGCGATGGTGTAAAAGGAAATATCTTCCGTTCAAAACTGGAAAGAAGCTTTCTGAGAAACTGCTCTGTGTTCTGTTAATTCATCTCACACAGTTTCATCTTTCCATTCAAGAAGCCCTTCGCTAAGGTTGTTCTTGTGGAATTGGCAAAGGGATATTTGGAAGCCCATAGAGGGCTATGGTGAAAAAGGAAATATCCTCCGTTCAAAACTGGAAAGAAGCTTTCTGAGAAACTGCTCTGTGTTCTGTTAATTCATCACACAGAGATACATCTTTCCCTTCAAGAAGCCTTTCGCTAAGGCTGTTCTTGTGGAATTGGCAAAGGGATATTTGTGAACCCATAGAGGGCTAAGGTGAAAAAGGAAATATCTTCCGTTCAAAACTGGAAAGAAGCTTTCCGAGAAACTGCTCTGTGTTCTGTTAATTCATCTCACAGAGTTACATCTTGCCCTTCAAGAAGCCTTTCGCTAAGGCTGTTCTTGTGTAATTGGCAAAGGGTTATTTGGAAGCCCTTAGAGGGCTATGTTGAAAAAGGAAATATCTTCCGTTCAAAACGGTAAAGAAGCTTTCTGAGAAACTGCTCTGTGTTCTGTTAATTCATCTCACAGAGTTACATCTTTCCCTTCAAGAAACCTTTCGCTAAGGCTGTTCTTGTGGAATTGGGAAAGAGATATTTGGAAGCCAACAGAGGGCTATGGTGAAAAAGGAATTATCTTCCGTTCAAAACGGGAAAGAAGCGTTCTGAGAAACTGCTGTGTGTTCTGTTAATTCATCTCACAGAGTTACATCATTCCATTCAAGAAGCCTTTCGCTAAGGCTGTTCTTGTGTAATTGGCAAAGAGATATTTTGAAGCCCATAGAGGGCTATGGTGAAAAAGGAAATATCTTCCGTTCAAAACGGGAAAGAAGCTTTCTGAGAAACTGCTCTGTGTTCTGTTAATTCATCTCACAGAGTTACATCTTTCCCTTCAAGAAGCCTTTCGCTAAGGTGTTCTTGTGGAATTGGCAAAGGGATATTTGGAAACCCATAGAGGGCTATGGTGAAAAAGGAAATATCTTCCGTTCAAAACTGGAAAGAAGCTTTCTGAGAAACTGCTCTCTGTCCTGTTAATTCATCACACAGAGTTACATCTTTCCCTTCAAGAAGCCTTTCGATAAGCTGTTCTTGTGGAATTGGCAAAGGGATATTTGGAAGCCCATGGAGGGCTATGGTGAAAAAGGAAATATCTTCCGTTCAAAAATGGAAAGAAGCTTTCTGGGAAACTGCTCTGTGCTCTGTTAATTCATCTCACAGAGATACATCTTTCCCTTCAAGAAGCCTTTCCCTATGGCTGTTCTTGTGGAATTGGCAAAGGGATATTTGGAAGCCCATAGAGGGCTATGGTGAAAAAGGAAATATCTTCCGTTCAAAAATGGAAGGAATCTTTCTGAGAAACTGCTCGGTGTTATGTTAATTCATCTCACAGGGTTACATCTTTCCCTTCAAGAAGCCTTTCGCTAAGGCTGTTCTTGTGGAATTGGCAAAGGGATATTTGGAAGCCCATAGAGGGCTATGGTGAAAAAGGAAGTATCTTCCGTTCAAAACTGGAAAGAAGATTTCTGAGAAACTGCTCTGTGTTCTGTAAATTCATCTCACAGAGTTACATCTTTCCCTTCAAGAAGCCTTTCGCTAAGGCTGTTCTTGTGGAATTGGCAAAGGGATATTTGTGAACCCATAGAGGGCTAAGGTGAAAAAGGAAATATCTTCCGTTCAAAACTGGAAAGAAGCTTTCCGAGAAACTGCTCTGTGTTCTGTTAATTCATCTCACAGAGTTACATCTTGCCCTTCAAGAAGCCTTTCGCTAAGGCTGTTCTTGTGGAATTGGCAAAGGGTTATTTGGAAGCCCATAGAGGGCTATGTTGAAAAAGGAAATATCTTCCGTTCAAAACGGTAAAGAAGCTTTCTGAGAAACTGCTCTGTGTTCTGTTAATTCATCTCACAGAGTTACATCTTTCCCTTCAAGAAACCTTTCGCTAAGGCTGTTCTTGTGGAATTGGGAAAGAGATATTTGGAAGCCAACAGAGGGCTACGGTGAAAAAGGAATTATCTTCCGTTCAAAACGGGAAAGAAGCGTTCTGAGAAACTGCTGTGTGTTCTGTTAATTCATCTCACAGAGTTACATCATTCCATTCAAGAAGCCTTTCGCTAAGGCTGTTCTTGTGTAATTGGCAAAGAGATATTTTGAAGCCCATAGAGGGCTATGGTGAAAAAGGAAATATCTTCCGTTCAAAACGGGAAAGAAGCTTTCTGAGAAACTGCTCTGTGTTCTGTTAATTCATCTCACAGAGTTACATCTTTCCCTTCAAGAAGCCTTTCGCTAAGGCTGTTCTTGTGGAATTGGCAAAGGGATATTTGGAAACCCATAGAGGGCTATGGTGAAAAAGGAAATATCTTCCGTTCAAAACTGGAAAGAAGCTTTCTGAGAAACTGCTCTCTGTCCTGTTAATTCATCACACAGAGTTACATCTTTCCCTTCAAGAAGCCTTTCGCTAAGGCTGCTCTTGTGGAACTGGCAAAGGGATATTTGGAAGCCCATAGAGGGCTATGGTGAAAAAGGAAATACCTTCCGTTCTAAACTGGAAAGAAACTTTCTGAGAAACTGCTCTGTGTTCTGTTAATTCATCTCACAGAGTTACATCTTTCCCTTCAAGAAGCCTTTCGATAAGGCTGTTCTTGTGGAATTGGCAAAGGGATATTTGGAAGCCCATAGAGGGCTATGGTGAAAAAGGAAATATCTTCCGTTCAAAACTGGAAAGAAGCTTTCTGAGAAACTGCTCTGTGTTCCGTTAATTCATCTCACAGAGTTACATCTTGCCCTTCAAGAAGCCTTTCGCTAAGGATGTTCTTGTGGAATTGGCAAAGGGATATTTGGAAACCCATAGAGGGCTATGGTGAAAAAGGAAATATCTTCCGTTCAACACTGGAAAGAAGCTTTCTGAGAAACTGCTCTGTGTTCTGTGAATTCATCACACAGAGTTACATCTGTCCCTTCAAGAAACCTTTCGCTAAGGCTGTTCTTGTGTAATTGGCAAAGAGATATTTGGAAGCCCATAGAGGGCTACGGTGAAAAAGAAAATATCTTCCGTTCCAAACTGGAAAGAAGCTTTCTGAGAAACTGCTCTGTGTTCTCTTAATTCCTCTCACAGGGTTACATCTTTCCCTTCAAGAAGCCTTTCGCTAAGGCTGTTCTTGTG
Organism: Chlorocebus sabaeus; assembly: GCF_047675955.1. NCBI lineage: Eukaryota > Metazoa > Chordata > Mammalia > Primates > Cercopithecidae > Chlorocebus > Chlorocebus sabaeus. The sequence goes on along the minus strand of NW_027328147.1, from coordinate 1,247,784 downwards.
GAATTGGCAAAGTGATATTTGGAAGCCCTTAGAGGGCTATGATGAAAAAGTAAATATCTTCCGTTCAAAACTGGAAAGAAGCTTTCTGGGAAACTGCTCTGTGTTCTGTTAATTCATCTCACAGAGTTACATCTTTCCCTTCAAGAAGCCTTTCGCTAAGGCTGTTCTTGTGGAATTGGCAAAGGGATATTTGGAAGCCCATAGCGGGCTATGGTGAAAAAGGAAATATCTTCCGTTCAAAACTGGATAGAAGCTTTCTGTAAAACTGCTCTGTGTTCTGTCAATTCATTTCACAGAGTTACATCATTCCCTTCAAGAAGCCTTTCACTAAGGCTGTTATTGTGGAATTGGCAAAGGGATATTTGGAAGCCCATAGAGGGCTATGCTGAAAAAGGAAATATCTTCCTTCAAAAATGGAAAGAAGCTTTCTGAAAAACTGCTCTGTGTTCTGTTAATTCATCTAACAGAGTTACATCTTTTCCCTCAAGAAGCCTTTCGCTAAGGCTGTTCTTGTGGAATTGGCAAAGGGATATTTGGAAGCCCATAGAGGGCTATGGTGAAAAAGGAAATATCTTCCGTTCAAAACTGGAAAGAAGATTTCTGAGAAACTGCTCTGTGTTCTGTGAATTCGTCTCAGAGAGTTACATCTTTCCCTTCAAGAAACCTTTCGCTAAGGCTGTTCTTGTGGAATTGGGAAAGGGATATTTGGAAGCCAATAGAGGGCTATGGTGAAAAAGGAAATATCTTCCGTTCAAAACTGGAAAGAAGCGTTCTGAGAAACTGCTGTGTGTTCTGTTAATTCATCTCACAGAGTTACATCATTCCATTCAAGAAGCCTTTCGCTAAGGCTGTTCTTGTGGAATTGTCAAAGGGATATTTGGAAGCCCATAGAAGGCTATGGTGAAAAAGGAAATATCTTCCGTTCAAAACGGGAAAGAAGCTTTCTGAGAAACTGCTCTGTGTTCTGTTAATTCATCTCACAGAGTTACATCTTTCCCTTCAAGAAGCCTTTCGCTAAGGCTGTTCTTGTGGAATTGGCAAAGGGATATTTGGAAGCCCATAGAGGGCTATGGTGAAAAAGGAAATATCTTCCGTTCAAAACTGGAAAGAAGCTTTCTGAGAAACTGCTCTGTGTTCTGTTAATTCATCTCACAGAGTTACATCTTTCCCTTCAAGAAGTATTTCGCTAAGGCTGTTCTTGCGGACTTGGGAAAGGGATATTTGGAAGCCCATAGAGGGCGATGGTGTAAAAGGAAATATCTTCCGTTCAAAACTGGAAAGAAGCTTTCTGAGAAACTGCTCTGTGTTCTGTTAATTCATCTCACACAGTTTCATCTTTCCATTCAAGAAGCCCTTCGCTAAGGTTGTTCTTGTGGAATTGGCAAAGGGATATTTGGAAGCCCATAGAGGGCTATGGTGAAAAAGGAAATATCCTCCGTTCAAAACTGGAAAGAAGCTTTCTGAGAAACTGCTCTGTGTTCTGTTAATTCATCACACAGAGATACATCTTTCCCTTCAAGAAGCCTTTCGCTAAGGCTGTTCTTGTGTAATTGGCAAAGGGATATTTGGACGCCCCTAGATGGCTATGGTGAAAAAGGAAATATCTTCCGTTCAAAACTGGAAAGAAGCTTTCCGAGAAACTGCTCTGTGTTCTGTTAATTCATCTCACAGAGTTACATCTTGCCCTTGAAGAAGCCTTTCGCTAAGGCTGTTCTTTTGGAATTGGCAAAGGGATATTTGGAAGCCCATAGAGGGCTATGGTGAAAAAGGAAATATCTTCCGTGCAAAACTGGAAAGAAGCTTTCTGAGAAACTGCTCTGTGTTCTGTTAATTCATCTCACAGAGTTACATCTTTCCCTTCAAGAAGACTTTCGCTAAGGCTGTTCTTGTGGAATTGGCAAAGGGATATTTGGAAGGCCATAGAGGGCTATGGTGAAAAAGGAAATATCTTCCGTTCAAAACTGGAAAGAAGCTTTCTGAGAAACTGCACTGTGTTCTGTTAATTCATCTCACAGAGTTACATCTTTCCCTTCAAGAAACCTTTCGCTAAGGCTGTTCTTGTGGAATTGGGAAAGGGATATTTGGAAGCCAATAGAGGGCTATGGTGAAAAAGGAATTATCTTCCGTTCAAAACGGGAAAGAAGCGTTCTGAGAAACTGCTGTGTGTTCTGTTAATTCATCTCACAGAGTTACATCATTCCATTCAAGAAGCCTTTCGCTAAGGCTGTTCTTGTGTAATTGGCAAAGAGATATTTTGAAGCCCATAGAGGGCTATGGTGAAAAAGGAAATATCTTCCGTTCAAAACGGGAAAGAAGCTTTCTGAGAAACTGCTCTGTGTTCTGTTAATTCATCTCACAGAGTTACATCTTTCCCTTCAAGAAGCCTTTCGCTAAGGCTGTTGTTTTGGAATTGGCAAATTGATATTTGGAAGCCCATAGAGGGCTATGGTGAAAAAGGAAATACCTTCCGTTCAAAACTGGAAAGAAGCTTTCAGAGAAACTGCTCTGTGCTCTGTTAATTCATCACACAGAGTTACATCTTTCCCTTCAAGAAGCCTTTCGCTAAGGCTGTTCTTGTGTAATTGGCAAAGGGATATTTGGACGCCCATAGATGGCTATGGTGAAAAAGGAAATATCTTCCGTTCAAAACTGGAAAGAAGCTTTCCGAGAAACTGCTCTGTGTTCTGTTAATTCATCTCACAGAGTTACATCTTGCCCTTCAAGAAGCCTTTCGCTAAGGCTGTTCTTGTGGAATTGGCAAAGGGATATTTGGAAACCCATAGAGGGCTATGGTGAAAAAGGAAATATCTTCCGTTCAAAACTGGAAAGAAGCTTTCTGAGAAACTGCTCTGTGTTCTGTGAATTCATCACACAGAGTTACATCTGTCCCTTCAAGAAACCTTTCGCTAAGGCTGTTCTTGTGTAATTGGCAAAGAGATATTTGGAAGCCCATAGAGGGCTACGGTGAAAAAGAAAATATCTTCCGTTCCAAACTGGAAAGAAGCTTTCTGAGAAACTGCTCTGTGTTCTCTTAATTCCTCTCACAGGGTTACATCTTTCCCTTCAAGAAGCCTTTCGCTAAGGCTGTTCTTGTGGAATTGGCAAAGTGATATTTGGAAGCCCTTAGAGGGCTATGATGAAAAAGTAAATATCTTCCGTTCAAAACTGGAAGGAAGCTTTCTGAGAAACTGCTATGTGTTCTGTGAATTCATCTCACAGAGTTACATGTTTCTCTTCAAGAAGCCTTTCGCTAAGGCTGTTCTTGTGGAATTGGCAAAGGGATATTTTTAAGCCCATAGAGGGCTATGGTGAAAAAGTAAATATCTTCCGTTCAAAACTGGAAAGAAGCTTTCTGAGAAACTGCTCTGTGTTCTGTTAATTCATCTCACAGAGTTACATCTTTTCCTTCAAGAAGCCTTTCGCTAAGGCTGTTCTTCTGGAATTGGCAAAGTGATATTTGGAAGTCCTTAGAGGGCTATGATGGAAAAGTAAATATCTTCCGTTCAAAACTGGAAAGAAGCTTTCTGGGAAACTGCTCTGTGTCCTGTTAATTCATCTCACAGAGTTACATCTTTCCCTTCAAGAAGCCTTTCGCTAAGGCTGTTCTTGTGGAATTGGCAAAGTGATATTTGGAAGCCCTTAGAGGGTTATGATGAAAAAGTAAATATCTTCCGTTCAAAACTTGAAAGAAACTTTCTGGGAAACTGCTCTGTGTTCTGTTAATTCATCTCACAGAGATACATCTTTCCCTTCAAGAAGCCTTTCGCTAAGGCTGTTCTTGTGGAATTGGCAAAGGGATATTTGGAAGCCCATAGCGGGCTATGGTGAAAAAGGAAATATCTTCCGTTCAAAACTGGATAGAAGCTTTCTGTAAAACTGCTCTGTGTTCTGTCAATTCATTTCACAGAGTTACATCATTCCCTTCAAGAAGCCTTTCACTAAGGCTGTTATTGTGGAATTGGCAAAGGGATATTTGGAAGCCCATAGAGGGCTATGCTGAAAAAGGAAATATCTTCCTTCAAAAATGGAAAGAAGCTTTCTGAAAAACTGCTCTGTGTTCTGTTAATTCATCTAACAGAGTTACATCTTTTCCCTCAAGAAGCCTTTCGCTAAGGCTGTTGTTTTGGAATTGGCAAATTGATATTTGGAAGCCCATAGAGGGCTATGGTGAAAAAGGAAATACCTAACGTTCAAAACTGGAAAGAAGCTTTCAGAGAAACTGCTCTGTGCTCTGTTAATTCATCACACAGAGTTACATCTTTCCCTTCAAGAAGCCTTTCGCTAAGGCTGTTCTTGTGTAATTGGCAAAGGGATATTTGGACGCCCATAGATGGCTATGGTGAAAAAGGAAATATCTTCCGTTCAAAACTGGAAAGAAGCTTTCCGAGAAACTGCTCTGTGTTCTGTTAATTCATCTCACAGAGTTACATCTTGCCCTTCAAGAAGCCTTTCGCTAAGGCTGTTCTTGTGGAATTGGCAAAGGGTTATTTGGAAGCCCATAGAGGGCTATGTTGAAAAAGGAAATATCTTCCGTTCAAAACGGTAAAGAAGCTTTCTGAGAAACTGCTCTGTGTTCTGTTAATTCATCTCACAGAGTTAAATCTTTCCCTTCAAGAAACCTTTCGCTAAGGCTGTTCTTGTGGAATTGGGAAAGGGATATTTGGAAGCCAATAGAGGGCTATGGTGAAAAAGGAATTATCTTCCGTTCAAAACGGGAAAGAAGCGTTCTGAGAAACTGCTGTGTGTTCTGTTAATTCATCTCACAGAGTTACATCATTCCATTCAAGAAGCCTTTCGCTAAGGCTGTTCTTGTGTAATTGGCAAAGAGATATTTTGAAGCCCATAGAGGGCTATGGTGAAAAAGGAAATATCTTCCGTTCAAAACGGGAAAGAAGCTTTCTGAGAAACTGCTCTGTGTTCTGTTAATTCATCTCACAGAGTTACATCTTTCCCTTCAAGAAGCCTTTCGCTAAGGCTGTTCTTGTGGAATTGGCAAAGGGATATTTGGAAACCCATAGAGGGCTATGGTGAAAAAGGAAATATCTTCCGTTCAAAACTGGAAAGAAGCTTTCTGAGAAACTGCTCTCTGTCCTGTTAATTCATCACACAGAGTTACATCTTTCCCTTCAAGAAGCCTTTCGCTAAGGCTGCTCTTGTGGAACTGGCAAAGGGATATTTGGAAGCCCATAGAGGGCTATGTTGAAAAAGGAAATATCTTCTGCTCAAAACTGGAAGTAATCTTTCTGAGAAACTGCTCTGTGTTGTGTTAATTCATCTCACAGAATTACATCTTTCCCTTTTAGAAGCCTTTCGCTAATGCTGTTGTTGTGGAATTGGCAAAGGGATATTTGGAAGCCCATAGAGGGCTATGGTGAAAAAGGAAATATCTTCCGTTCAAAACTGGAAAGAAGCTTTCTGAGAAACTGCTCTGTGTTCTGTGAATTCATCACACAGAGTTACATCTGTCCCTTCAAGAAACCTTTCGCTAAGGCTGTTCTTGTGTAATTGGCAAAGAGATATTTGGAAGCCCATAGAGGGCTACGGTGAAAAAGAAAATATCTTCCGTTCAAAACTGGGAAGAAGCTTTCTGAGAAACTGCTCTGTGTTCTCTTAATTCCTCTCACAGGGTTACATCTTTCCCTTCAAGAAGCCTTTCGCTAAGGCTGTTCTTGTGGAATTGGCAAAGTGATATTTGGAAGCCCTTAGAGGGCTATGATGAAAAAGTAAATATCTTCCGTTCAAAACTGGAAGGAAGCTTTCTGAGAAACTGCTCTGTGTTCTGTGAATTCATCTCAAAGAGTTTCATGTTTCTCTTCAAGAAGCCTTTCGCTAAGGCTGTTCTTGTGGAATTGGCAAAGGGATACTTTTAAGCCCATAGAGGGCTATGGTGAAAAAGTAAATATCTTCCGTTCAAAACTGGAAAGAATCTTTCTGAGAAACTGCTCTGTGTTCTGTTAATTCATCTCACAGAGTTACATCTTTTCCTTCAAGAAGCCTTTCGCTAAGGCTGTTCTTGTGGAATTGGCAAAGTGATATTTGGAAGTCCTTAGAGGGCTATGATGAAAAAGTAAATATCTTCCGTTCAAAACTGGAAAGAAGCTTTCTGGGAAACTGCTCTGTGTTCTGTTAATTCATCTCACAGAGTTACATCTTTCCCTTTTAAAAGCCTTTCGCTAATGCTGTTCTTGTGGAATTGGCAAAGGGATATTTGGAAGCCCATAGAGGGCTATGGTGAAAAAGGAAATATCTTCCGTGCAAAACTGGAAAGAAGCTTTCTGAGAAACTACTCTGTGTTCTGTGAATTCATCTCACAGAGTTACATCTTTCCCTTCAAGAAGCCTTTCGCTAAGGCTGTTCTTGTGTAATTGGCAAAGGGATATTTGGACGCCCATAGATGGCTATGGTGAAAAAGGAAATATCTTCCGTTCAAAACTGGAAAGAAGCTTTCTGAGAAACTGCTCTGTGTTCTGTTAATTCATCTCACAGAGTTGCATCTTTCCCCTCAAGAAGCCTTTCGATAAGCTGTTCTTGTAGAATTGGCAAAGGGATATTTGGAAGCCCATGGAGGGCTATGGTGAAAAAGGAAATATCTTCCGTTCAAAAATGGAAAGAAGCTTTCTGGGAAACTGCTCTGTGCTCTGTTAATTCATCTCACAGAGATACATCTTTCCCTTCAAGAAGCCTTTCCCTATGGCTGTTCTTGTGGAATTGGCAAAGGGATATTTGGAAGCCCATAGAGGGCTATGGTGAAAAAGGAAATATCTTCCGTTCAAAACTGGAAGGAATCTTTCTGAGAAACTGCTCGGTGTTATGTTAATTCATCTCACAGGGTTACATCTTTCCCTTCAAGAAGCCTTTCGCTAAGGCTGTTCTTGTGGAATTGGCAAAGGGATATTTGGAAGCCTATAGAGGGCTATGGTGAAAAAGGAAGTATCTTCCGTTCAAAACTGGAAAGAAGATTTCTGAGAAACTGCTCTGTGTTCTGTAAATTCATCTCACAGAGTTACATCTTTCCCTTCAAGAAGCCTTTCGCTAAGGCTGTTCTTGTGGAATTGGCAAAGGGATATTTGTGAACCCATAGAGGGCTAAGGTGAAAAAGGAAATATCTTCCGTTCAAACCTGGAAAGAAGCTTTCCGAGAAACTGCTCTGTGTTCTGTTAATTCATCTCACAGAGTTACATCTTGCCCTTCAAGAAGCCTTTCGCTAAGGCTGTTCTTGTGGAATTGGCAAAGGGTTATTTGGAAGCCCTTAGAGGGCTATGTTGAAAAAGGAAATATCTTCCGTTCAAAACGGTAAAGAAGCTTTCTGAGAAACTGCTCTGTGTTCTGTTAATTCATCTCACAGAGTTACATCTTTCCCTTCAAGAAACCTTTCGCTAAGGCTGTTCTTGTGGAATTGGGAAAGAGATATTTGGAAGCCAACAGAGGGCTATGGTGAAAAAGGAATTATCTTCCGTTCAAAACGGGAAAGAAGCGTTCTGAGAAACTGCTGTGTGTTCTGTTAATTCATCTCACAGAGTTACATCATTCCATTCAAGAAGCCTTTCGCTAAGGCTGTTCTTGTGTAATTGGCAAAGAGATATTTTGAAGCCCATAGAGGGCTATGGTGAAAAAGGAAATATCTTCCGTTCAAAACGGGAAAGAAGCTTTCTGAGAAACTGCTCTGTGTTCTGTTAATTCATCTCACAGAGTTACATCTTTCCCTTCAAGAAGCCTTTCGCTAAGGCTGTTCTTGTGGAATTGGCAAAGGGATATTTGGAAACCCATAGAGGGCTATGGTGAAAAAGGAAATATCTTCCGTTCAAAACTGGAAAGAAGCTTTCTGAGAAACTGCTCTCTGTCCTGTTAATTCATCACACAGAGTTACATCTTTCCCTTCAAGAAGCCTTTCGATAAGCTGTTCTTGTGGAATTGGCAAAGGGATATTTGGAAGCCCATGGAGGGCTATGGTGAAAAAGGAAATATCTTCCGTTCAAAAATGGAAAGAAGCTTTCTGGGAAACTGCTCTGTGCTCTGTTAATTCATCTCACAGAGATACATCTTTCCCTTCAAGAAGCCTTTCCCTATGGCTGTTCTTGTGGAATTGGCAAAGGGATATTTGGAAGCCCATAGAGGGCTATGGTGAAAAAGGAAATATCTTCCGTTCAAAACTGGAAGGAATCTTTCTGAGAAACTGCTCGGTGTTATGTTAATTCATCTCACAGGGTTACATCTTTCCCTTCAAGAAGCCTTTCGCTAAGGCTGTTCTTGTGGAATTGGCAAAGGGATATTTGGAAGCCCATAGAGGGCTATGGTGAAAAAGGAAGTATCTTCCGTTCAAAACTGGAAAGAAGATTTCTGAGAAACTGCTCTGTGTTCTGTAAATTCATCTCACAGAGTTACATCTTTCCCTTCAAGAAGCCTTTCGCTAAGGCTGTTCTTGTGGAATTGGCAAAGGGATATTTGTGAACCCATAGAGGGCTAAGGTGAAAAAGGAAATATCTTCCGTTCAAAACTGGAAAGAAGATTTCCGAGAAACTGCTCTGTGTTCTGTTAATTCATCTCACAGAGTTACATCTTGTCCTTCAAGAAGCCTTTCGCTAAGGCTGTTCTTGTGGAATTGGCAAAGGGTTATTTGGAAGCCCATAGAGGGCTATGTTGAAAAAGGAAATATCTTCCGTTCAAAACGGTAAAGAAGCTTTCTGAGAAACTGCTCTGTGTTCTGTTAATTCATCTCACAGAGTTACATCTATCCCTTCAAGAAACCTTTCGCTAAGGCTGTTCTTGTGGAATTGGGAAAGAGATATTTGGAAGCCAACAGAGGGCTATGGTGAAAAAGGAATTATCTTCCGTTCAAAACGGGAAAGAAGCGTTCTGAGAAACTGCTGTGTGTTCTGTTAATTCATCTCACAGAGTTACATCATTCCATTCAAGAAACCTTTCGCTAAGGCTGTTCTTGTGTAATTGGCAAAGAGATATTTTGAAGCCCATAGAGGGCTATGGTGAAAAAGGAAATATCTTCCGTTCAAAACGGGAAAGAAGCTTTCTGAGAAACTGCTCTGTGTTCTGTTAATTCATCTCACAGAGTTACATCTTTCCCTTCAAGAAGCCTTTCGCTAAGGCTGTTCTTGTGGAATTGGCAAAGGGATATTTGGAAACCCTTAGAGGGCTATGGTGAAAAAGGAAATATCTTCCGTTCAAAACTGGAAAGAAGCTTTCTGAGAAACTGCTCTCTGTCCTGTTAATTCATCACACAGAGTTACATCTTTCCCTTCAAGAAGCCTTTCGCTAAGGCTGCTCTTGTGGAACTGGCAAAGGGATATTTGGAAGCCCATAGAGGGCTATGTTGAAAAAGGAAATACCTTCCGTTCTAAACTGGAAAGAAACTTTCTGAGAAACTGCTCTGTGTTCTGTTAATTCATCTCACAGAGTTACATCTTTCCCTTCAAGAAGCCTTTCGATAAGGCTGTTCTTGTGGAATTGGCAAAGGGATATTTGGAAGCCCATAGAGGGCTATGGTGAAAAAGGAAATATCTTCCGTTCAAAACTGGAAAGAAGCTTTCTGAGAAACTGCTCTGTGTTCCGTTAATTCATCTCACAGAGTTACATCTTGCCCTTCAAGAAGCCTTTCGCTAAGGCTGTTCTTGTGGAATTGGCAAAGGGATATTTGGAAACCCATAGAGGGCTATGGTGAAAAAGGAAATATCTTCCGTTCAAAACTGGAAAGAAGCTTTCTGAGAAACTGCTCTGTGTTCTGTGAATTCATCACACAGAGTTACATCTGTCCCTTCAAGAAACCTTTCGCTAAGGCTGTTCTTGTGTAATTGGCAAAGAGATATTTGGAAGCCCATAGAGGGCTACGGTGAAAAAGAAAATATCTTCCGTTCCAAACTGGAAAGAAGCTTTCTGTGAAACTGCTCTGTGTTCTCTTAATTCCTCTCACAGGGTTACATCATTCCCTTCAAGAAGCCTTTCACTAAGACTGTTATTGTGGAATTGGCAAAGGGATATTTGGAAGCCCTTAGAGGGCTATGCTGAAAAAGGAAATATCTTCCTTCAAAAATGGAAAGAAGCTTTCTGAAAAACTGCTCTGTGTTCTGTTAATTCATCTAACAGAGTTACATCTTTTCCCTCAAGAAGCCTTTCGCTAAGGCTGTTCTTGTGGAATTGGCAAAGGGATATTTGGAAGCCCATAGAGGGCTATGGTGAAAAAGGAAATATCTTCCGTTCAAAACTGGAAAGAAGATTTCTGAGAAACTGCTCTGTGTTCTGTGAATTCATCTCACAGAGTTACATCTTTCCCTTCAAGAAACCTTTCGCTAAGGCTGTTCTTGTGGAATTGGGAAAGGGATATTTGGAAGCCAATAGAGGGCTATGGTGAAAAAGGAAATATCTTCCGTTCAAAACTGGAAAGAAGCGTTCTGAGAAACTGCTGTGTGTTCTGTTAATTCATCTCACAGAGTTACATCATTCCATTCAAGAAGCCTTTCGCTAAGGCTGTTCTTGTGGAATTGGCAAAGGGATATTTGGAAGCCCATAGAAGGCTATGGTGAAAAAGGAAATATCTTCCGTTCAAAACGGGAAAGAAGCTTTCTGAGAAACTGCTCTGTGTTCTGTTAATTCATCTCACAGAGTTACATCTTTCCCTTCAAGAAGCCTTTTGCTAAGGCTGTTCTTGTGGAATTGGCAAAGGGATATTTGGAAGCCCATAGAGGGCTATGGTGAAAAAGGAAATATCTTCCGTTCAAAACTGGAAAGAAGCTTTCTGAGAAACTGCTCTGTGTTCTGTTAATTCATCTCACAGAGTTACATCTTTCCCTACAAGAAGCATTTCGCTAAGGCTCTTCTTGCGGACTTGGGAAAGGGATATTTGGAAGCCCATAGAGGGCGATGGTGTAAAAGGAAATATCTTCCGTTCAAAACTGGAAAGAAGCTTTCTGAGAAACTGCTCTGTGTTCTGTTAATTCATCTCACACAGTTTCATCTTTCCATTCAAGAAGCCCTTCGCTAAGGTTGTTCTTGTGGAATTGGCAAAGGGATATTTGGAAGCCCATAGAGGGCTATGGTGAAAAAGGAAATATCCTCCGTTCAAAACTGGAAAGAAGCTTTCTGAGAAACTGCTCTGTGTTCTGTTAATTCATCACACAGAGATACATCTTTCCCTTCAAGAAGCCTTTCGCTAAGGCTGTTCTTGTGTAATTGGCAAAGGGATATTTGGACGCCCATAGATGGCTATGGTGAAAAAGGAAATATCTTCCGTTCAAAACTGGAAAGAAGCTTTCCGAGAAACTGCTCTGTGTTCTGTTAATTCATCTCACAGAGTTACATCTTGCCCTTGAAGAAGCCTTTCGCTAAGGCTGTTCTTTTGGAATTGGCAAAGGGATATTTGGAAGCCCATAGAGGGCTATGGTGAAAAAGGAAATATCTTCCGTGCAAAACTGGAAAGAAGCTTTCTGAGAAACTGCTCTGTGTTCTGTTAATTCATCTCACAGAGTTACATCTTTCCCTTCAAGAAGACTTTCGCTAAGGCTGTTCTTGTGGAATTGGCAAAGGGATATTTGGAAGGCCATAGAGGGCTATGGTGAAAAAGGAAATATCTTCCGTTCAAAACTGGAAAGAAGCTTTCTGAGAAACTGCACTGTGTTCTGTTAATTCATCTCACAGAGTTACATCTTTCCCTTCAAGAAACCTTTCGCTAAGGCTGTTCTTGTGGAATTGGGAAAGGGATATTTGGAAGCCAATAGAGGGCTATGGTGAAAAAGGAATTATCTTCCGTTCAAAACGGGAAAGAAGCGTTCTGAGAAACTGCTGTGTGTTCTGTTAATTCATCTCACAGAGTTACATCATTCCATTCAAGAAGCCTTTCGCTAAGGCTGTTCTTGTGTAATTGGCAAAGAGATATTTTGAAGCCCATAGAGGGCTATGGTGAAAAAGGAAATATCTTCCGTTCAAAATGGGAAAGAAGCTTTCTGAGAAACTGCTCTGTGTTCTGTTAATTCATCTCACAGAGTTACATCTTTCCCTTCAAGAAGCCTTTCGCTAAGGCTGTTGTTTTGGAATTGGCAAATTGATATTTGGAAGCCCATAGAGGGCTATGGTGAAAAAGGAAATACCTTCCGTTCTAAACTGGAAAGAAGCTTTCTGAGAAACTGCTCTGTGTTCTGTTAATTCATCTCACAGAGTTACATCTTTCCCTTCAAGAAGCCTTTGGCTAAGGCTGTTCTTGTGGAATTGGCAAAGGGATATTTGTAAGCCCATAGAGGGCTATGGTGAAAAAGGAAATATCTTCCGTTCAAAACTGGAAAGAAGCTTTCTGAGAAACTGCTCTGTGTTCTGTTAATTCATCTCACAGAGTTACATCTTGCCCTTCAAGAAGCCTTTCGCTAAGGCTGTTCTTGTGGAATTGGCAAAGGGATATTTGGAAACCCATAGAGGGCTATGGTGAAAAAGGAAATATCTTCCGTTCAAAACTGGAAAGAAGCTTTCTGAGAAACTGCTCTGTGTTCTGTGAATTCATCACACAGAGTTACATCTGTCCCTTCAAGAAGCCTTTCGCTAAGGCTGTTCTTGTGTAATTGGCAAAGAGATATTTGGAAGCACATAGAGGGCTATGGTGAAAAAGAAAATATCTTCCGTTCAAAACTGGAAAGAAGCTTTCTGAGAAACTGCTCTGTGTTCCCTTAATTCATCTCACAGAGATACATCTTTCCCTTCAAGAATCCTTTCCCTATGGCTGTTCTTGTGGAATTGGCAAAGGGATATTTGGAAGCCCATAGAGGGCTATGGTGAAAAAGGAAATATCTTCCGTTCAAAACTGGAAGGAATCTTTCTGAGAAACTGCTCGGTGTTATGTTAATTCATCTCACAGGGTTACATCTTTCCCTTCAAGAAGCCTTTCGCTAAGGCTGTTCTTGTGGAATTGGCAAAGGGATATTTGGAAGCCCATAGAGGGCTATGGTGAAAAAGGAAGTATCTTCCGTTCAAAACTGGAAAGAAGATTTCTGAGAAACTGCTCTGTGTTCTGTAAATTCATCTCACAGAGTTACATCTTTCCCTTCAAGAAGCCTTTCGCTAAGGCTGTTCTTGTGGAATTGGCAAAGGGGTATTTGTGAACCCATAGAGGGCTAAGGTGAAAAAGGAAATATCTTCCGTTCAAAACTGGAAAGAAGCTTTCCGAGAAACTGCTCTGTGTTCTGTTAATTCATCTCACAGAGTTACATCTTTCCCTTCAAGAAGCCTTTCGCTAAGGCTGTTCTTGTGGAATTGGCAAAGGGTTATTTGGAAGCCCATAGAGGGCTATGTTGAAAAAGGAAATATCTTCCGTTCAAAACGGTAAAGAAGCTTTCTGAGAAACTGCTCTGTGTTCTGTTAATTCATCTCACAGAGTTACATCTTTCCCTTCAAGAAACCTTTCGCTAAGGCTGTTCTTGTGGAATTGGGAAAGAGATATTTGGAAGCCAACAGAGGGCTATGGTGAAAAAGGAATTATCTTCCGTTCAAAACGGGAAAGAAGCGTTCTGAGAAACTGCTGTGTGTTCTGTTAATTCATCTCACAGAGTTACATCATTCCATTCAAGAAGCCTTTCGCTAAGGCTGTTCTTGTGTAATTGGCAAAGAGATATTTTGAAGCCCATAGAGGGCTATGGTGAAAAAGGAAATATCTTCCGTTCAAAACGGGAAAGAAGCTTTCTGAGAAACTGCTCTGTGTTCTGTTAATTCATCTCACAGAGTTACATCTTTCCCTTCAAGAAGCCTTTCGCTAAGGCTGTTCTTGTGGAATTGGCAAAGGGATATTTGGAAACCCATAGAGGGCTATGGTGAAAAAGGAAATATCTTCCGTTCAAAACTGGAAAGAAGCTTTCTGAGAAACTGCTCTCTGTCCTGTTAATTCATCACACAGAGTTACATCTTTCCCTTCAAGAAGCCTTTCGCTAAGGCTGCTCTTGTGGAACTGGCAAAGGGATATTTGGAAGCCCATAGAGGGCTATGGTGAAAAAGGAAATACCTTCCGTTCTAAACTGGAAAGAAACTTTCTGAGAAACTGCTCTGTGTTCTGTTAATTCATCTCACAGAGTTACATCTTTCCCTTCAAGAAGCCTTTCGATAAGGCTGTTCTTGTGGAATTGGCAAAGGGATATTTGGAAGCCCATAGAGGGCTATGGTGAAAAAGGAAATATCTTCCGTTCAAAACTGGAAAGAAGCTTTCTGAGAAACTGCTCTGTGTTCCGTTAATTCATCTCACAGAGTTACATCTTGCCCTTCAAGAAGCCTTTCGCTAAGGCTGTTCTTGTGGAATTGGCAAAGGGATATTTGGAAACCCATAGAGGGCTATGGTGAAAAAGGAAATATCTTCCGTTCAAAACTGGAAAGAAGCTTTCTGAGAAACTGCTCTGTGTTCTGTGAATTCATCACACAGAGTTACATCTGTCCCTTCAAGAAACCTTTCGCTAAGGCTGTTCTTGTGTAATTGGCAAAGAGATATTTGGAAGCCCATAGAGGGCTACGGTGAAAAAGAAAATATCTTCCGTTCCAAACTGGAAAGAAGCTTTCTGAGAAACTGCTCTGTGTTCTCTTAATTCCTCTCACAGGGTTACATCTTTCCCTTCAAGAAGCCTTTCGCTAAGGCTGTTCTTGTGGAATTGGCAAAGTGATATTTGGAAGCCCTTAGAGGGCTATGATGAAAAAGTAAATATCTTCCGTTCAAAACTGGAAGGAAGCTTTCTGAGAAACTGCTCTGTGTTCTGTGAATTCATCTCACAGAGTTACATGTTTCTCTTCAAGAAACCTTTCGCTAAGGCTGTTCTTGTGGAATTGGCAAAGGGATATTTTTAAGCCCATAGAGGGCTATGGTGAAAAAGTAAATATCTTCCGTTCAAAACTGGAAAGAAGCTTTCTGAGAAACTGCTCTGTGTTCTGTTAATTCATCTCACAGAGTTACATCTTTTCCTTCAAGAAGCCTTTCGCTAAGGCTGTTCTTCTGGAATTGGCAAAGTGATATTTGGAAGTCCTTAGAGGGCTATGATGGAAAAGTAAATATCTTCCGTTCAAAACTGGAAAGAAGCTTTCTGGGAAACTGCTCTGTGTTCTGTTAATTCATCTCACAGAGTTACATCTTTCCCTTCAAGAAGCCTTTCGCTAAGGCTGTTCTTGTGGAATTGGCAAAGTGATATTTGGAAGCCCTTAGAGGGTTATGATGAAAAAGTAAATATCTTCCGTTCAAAACTTGAAAGAAGCTTTCTGGGAAACTGCTCTGTGTTCTGTTAATTCATCTCACAGAGTTACATCTTTCCCTTCAAGAAGCCTTTCGCTAAGGCTGTTCTTGTGGAATTGGCAAAGGGATATTTGGAAGCCCATAGCGGGCTATGGTGAAAAAGGAAATATCTTCCGTTCAAAACTGGATAGAAGCTTTCTGTAAAACTGCTCTGTGTTCTGTCAATTCATTTCACAGAGTTACATCATTCCCTTCAAGAAGCCTTTCACTAAGGCTGTTATTGTGGAATTGGCAAAGGGATATTTGGAAGCCCATAGAGGGCTATGCTGAAAAAGGAAATATCTTCCTTCAAAAATGGAAAGAAGCTTTCTGAAAAACTGCTCTGTGTTCTGTTAATTCATCTAACAGAGTTACATCTTTTCCCTCAAGAAGCCTTTCGCTAAGGCTGTTCTTGTGGAATTGGCAAAGGGATATTTGGAAGCCCATAGAGGGCTATGGTGAAAAAGGAAATATCTTCCGTTCAAAACTGGAAAGAAGATTTCTGAGAAACTGCTCTGTGTTCTGTGAATTCATCTCACAGAGTTACATCTTTCCCTTCAAGAAACCTTTCGCTAAGGCTGTTCTTGTGGAATTGGGAAAGGGATATTTGGAAGCCAATAGAGGGCTATGGTGAAAAAGGAAATATCTTCCGTTCAAAACTGGAAAGAAGCGTTCTGAGAAACTGCTGTGTGTTCTGTTAATTCATCTCACAGAGTTACATCATTCCATTCAAGAAGCCTTTCGCTAAGGCTGTTCTTGTGGAATTGGCAAAGGGATATTTGGAAGCCCATAGAAGGCTATGGTGAAAAAGGAAATATCTTCCGTTCAAAACGGGAAAGAAGCTTTCTGAGAAACTGCTCTGTGTTCTGTTAATTCATCTCACAGAGTTACATCTTTCCCTTCAAGAAGCCTTTCGCTAAGGCTGTTCTTGTGGAATTGGCAAAGGGATATTTGGAAGCCCATAGAGGGCTATGGTGAAAAAGGAAATATCTTCCGTTCAAAACTGGAAAGAAGCTTTCTGAGAAACTGCTCTGTATTCTGTTAATTCATCTCACAGAGTTACATCTTTCCCTTCAAGAAGCATTTCGCTAAGGCTGTTCTTGCGGACTTGGGAAAGGGATATTTGGAAGAACATAGAGGGCGATGGTGTAAAAGGAAATATCTTCCGTTCAAAACTGGAAAGAAGCTTTCTGAGAAACTGCTCTGTGTTCTGTTAATTCATCTCACACAGTTTCATCTTTCCATTCAAGAAGCCCTTCGCTAAGGTTGTTCTTGTGGAATTGGCAAAGGGATATTTGGAAGCCCATAGAGGGCTATGGTGAAAAAGGAAATATCCTCCGTTCAAAACTGGAAAGAAGCTTTCTGAGAAACTGCTCTGTGTTCTGTTAATTCATCACACAGAGATACATCTTTCCCTTCAAGAAGCCTTTCGCTAAGGCTGTTCTTGTGTAATTGGCAAAGGGATATTTGGACGCCCATAGATGGCTATGGTGAAAAAGGAAATATCTTCCGTTCAAAACTGGAAAGAAGCTTTCCGAGAAACTGCTCTGTGTTCTGTTAATTCATCTCACAGAGTTACATCTTGCCCTTCAAGAAGCCTTTCGCTAAGGCTGTTCTTTTGGAATTGGCAAAGGGATATTTGGAAGCCCATAGAGGGCTATGGTGAAAAAGGAAATATCTTCCGTGCAAAACTGGAAAGAAGCTTTCTGAGAAACTGCTCTGTGTTCTGTTAATTCATCTCACAGAGTTACATCTTTCCCTTCAAGAAGACTTTCGCTAAGGCTGTTCTTGTGGAATTGGCAAAGGGATATTTGGAAGGCCATAGAGGGCTATGGTGAAAAAGGAAATATCTTCCGTTCAAAACTGGAAAGAAGCTTTCTGAGAAACTGCACTGTGTTCTGTTAATTCATCTCACAGAGTTACATCTTTCCCTTCAAGAAACCTTTCGCTAAGGCTGTTCTTGTGGAATTGGGAAAGGGATATTTGGAAGCCAATAGAGGGCTATGGTGAAAAAGGAATTATCTTCCGTTCAAAACGGGAAAGAAGCGTTCTGAGAAACTGCTGTGTGTTCTGTTAATTCATCTCACAGAGTTACATCATTCCATTCAAGAAGCCTTTCGCTAAGGCTGTTCTTGTGTAATTGGCAAAGAGATATTTTGAAGCCCATAGAGGGCTATGGTGAAAAAGGAAATATCTTCCGTTCAAAACGGGAAAGAAGCTTTCTGAGAAACTACTCTGTGTTCTGTTAATTCATCTCACAGAGTTACATCTTTCCCTTCAAGAAGCCTTTCGCTAAGGCTGTTGTTTTGGAATTGGCAAATTGATATTTGGAAGCCCATAGAGGGCTATGGTGAAAAAGGAAATACCTTCCGTTCTAAACTGGAAAGAAGCTTTCTGAGAAACTGCTCTGTGTTCTGTTAATTCATCTCACAGGGTTACATCTTTCCCTTCAAGAAGCCTTTGGCTAAGGCTGTTCTTGTGGAATTGGAAAAGGGATATTTGTAAGCCCATAGAGGGCTATGGTGAAAAAGGAAATATCTTCCGTTCAAAACTGGAAAGAAGCTTTCTGAGAAACTGCTCTGTGTTCTGCTAATTCATCTCACAGAGTTACATCTTGCCCTTCAATTAGCCTTTCGCTAAGGCTGTTCTTGTGGAATTGGCAAAGGGATATTTGGAAACCCATAGAGGGCTATGGTGAAAAAGGAAATATCTTCCGTTCAAAACTGGAAAGAAGCTTTCTGAGAAACTGCTCTGTGTTCTGTGAATTCATCACACAGAGTTACATCTGTCCCTTCAAGAAGCCTTTCGCTAAGGCTGTTCTTGTGTAATTGGCAAAGAGATATTTGGAAGCCCATAGAGGGCTATGGTGAAAAAGAAAATATCTTCCGTTCAAAACTGGAAAGAAGCTTTCTGAGAAACTGCTCTGTGTTCTCTTAATTCATCTCACAGGGTTACATCTTTCCCTTCAAGAAGCCTTTCGCTAAGGCTGTTCTTGTGGAATTGGCAAAGTGATATTTGGAAGCCCTTAGAGGGCTATGATGAAAAAGTAAATATCTTCCGTTGAAAACTGGAAGGAAGCTTTCTGAGAAACTGCTCTGTGTTCTGTGAATTCATCTCACAGAGTTACATGTTTCTCTTCAAGAAGCCTTTCGCTAAGGCTGTTCTTGTGGAATTGGCAAAGGGATATTTTTAAGCCCATAGAGGGCTATGGTGAAAAAGTAAATATCTTCCGTTCAAAACTGGAAAGAAGCTTTCTGGGAAACTGCTCTGTGTTCTGTTAATTCATCTCACAGAGTTACATCTTTTCCTTCAAGAAGCCTTTCGCTAAGGCTGTTCTTGTGGAATTGGCAAAGTGATATTTGGAAATCCTTAGAGGGCTATGATGAAAAAGTAAATATCTTCCGTTCAAAACTGGAAAGAAGCTTTCTGGGAAACTGCTCTGTGTTCCGTTAATTCATCTCACAGAGTTACATCTTTCCCTTCAAGAAGCCTTTCGCTAAGGCTGTTCTTGTGGAATTGGCAAAGTGATATTTGGAAGCCCTTAGAGGGATATGATGAAAAAGTAAATATCTTCCGTTCAAAACTGGAAAGAAGCTTTCTGGGAAACTGCTCTGTGTTCTGTTAATTCATCTCACAGAGTTAAATCTTTCCATTCAAGAAGCCTTTCGCTAAGGCTGTTCTTTTGGAATTGGCAAAGGGATATTTGGAAACCCATAGAGGGCTATGGTGAAAAAGGAAATATCTTCCGTTCAAAACTGGAAAGAAGCTTTCTGAGAAACTGCTCTCTGTTCTGTTAATTCATCACACAGAGTTACATCTTTCCATTCAAGAAGCCTTTCGCTAAGGCTGTTCTTGTGGAATTGGCAAAGGGATATTTGGAAGCCCATAGAGGGCTATGGTGAAAAAGGAAATATCTTCCGTTCAAAACTGGAAGTAATCTTTCTGAGAAACTGCTCTGTGTTCCGTTAATTCATCTCACAGAGTTACATCTTTCCCTTTTAAAAGCCTTTCGCTAATGCTGTTCTTGTGGAATTGGCAAAGTTATATTTGGAAGCCCATAGAGGGCTATGGTGAAAAAGGAAATATCTTCCGTTCAAAACTGGAAAGAAGCTTTCTGAGAAACTGCTCTGTGTTCTGTTAATTCATCTCACAGCGTTACATCTTTCCCTTCAAGAAGCCTTTCGCTAAGGCTGTTCTTGTGGAATTGGCAAAGGGATATTTGGACGCCCATAGACGGCTATGGTGAAAAAGGAAATATCTTCCGTTCAAAACTGGAAAGAAGCTTTCCGAGAAACTGCTCTGTGTTCTGTAAATTCATCTCACAGAGTTGCATCTTTCCCCTCAAGAAGCCTTTCTCTAAGGCTGTTCTTGTGGAATTGGCAAAGGGATATTTGGAAGCCCATAGAGGGCTATGGTGAAAAAGGAAATATCTTCCGTTCAAAACTGGAAAGAAGATTTCTGAGAAACTGCTCTGTGTTCTGTAAATTCATCTCACAGAGTTACATCTTTCCCTTCAAGAAGCCTTTCGCTAAGGCTGTTCTTGTGGAATTGGCAAAGGGATATTTGGGAACCCATAGAGGGCTAAGGTGAAAAAGGAAATATCTCCCGTTCAAAACAGGAAAGAAGCTTTCTGAGAAACTGCTCTCTGTCCTGTTAATTCATCACACAGAGTTACATCTTTCCCTTCAAGAAGCCTTTCGCTAAGGCTGTTCTTGTGGAACTGGCAAAGTGATATTTGGAAGCCCATAGAAGGCTATGGCGAAAAAGGAAATATCTTCCGTTCAAAACTGGAAGTAATCTTTCTGAGAAACTGCTCTGTGTTCTGTTAATTCATCCCACAGAGTTACATCTTTCCCTTTTAGAAGCCTTTCGCTAATGCTGTTGTTGTGGAATTGGCAAAGGGATATTTGGAAGCCCATAGAGGGCTATGGTGAAAAAGGAAATATCTTGCGTTCAAAACTGGAAAGAAGCTTTCTGAGAAACTGCTCTGTGTTCTTTGAATTCATCTCACAGACTTACATCTTTCCCTTCAAGAAGCCTTTCGCTAAGGCTGTTCTTGTGGAATTGGCAAAGGGATATTTGGAAGCCCATAGAGGGCTATGGTGAAAAAGTAAATACCTTCCGTTCTAAACTGGAAAGAAGCTTTCTGAGAAACTGCTCTGTGTTCTGTTAATTCATCTCACAGAGTTACATCTTTCCCTTCAAGAAGCCTTTCGCTAAGGATGTTCTTGTGTAATTGGCAAAGAGATATTTGGAAGCCCATAGAGGGCTACGGAGAAAAAGAAAATATCTTCCGTTCAAAACTGGAAAGAAGCTTTCTGAGAAACTGCTCTGTGTTCTCTTAATTCATCTCACAGGGTTACATCTTTCCCTTCAAGAAGCCTTTCGCTAAGGCTGTTCTTGTGGAATTGGCAAAGTGATATTTGGAAGCCCTTAGAGGGCTATGATGAAAAAGTAAATATCTTCCGTTCAAAACTGGAAAGAAGCTTTCTGGGAAACTGCTCTGTGTTCTGTTAATTCATCTCACAGAGTTACATCTTTCCCTTCAAGAAGCCTTTCGCTAAGGCTGTTCTTGTGGAATTGGCAAAGTGATATTTGGAAGCCCTTAGAGGGTTATGATGAAAAAGTAAATATCTTCCGTTCAAAACTGGAAAGAAGTTTCTGGGAAACTGCTCTGTGTTCTGTTAATTCATCTCACAGAGTTACATCTTTACCTTCAAGAAGCCTTTCGCTAAGGCTGTTCTTGTGGAATTGGCAAAGGGATATTTGGAAGCCCATAGAGGGCTATGGTGAAAAAGGAAATATCTTCCGTTCAAAACTGGAAAGAAGCTTTCTGAAAAACTGCTCTGTGTTATGTTAATTCATCTCACAGAGTTACATCTTTCCCCTCAAGAAGCCTTTCGCTAAGGCTGTTCTTGTGAAATTGGCAAAGGGATATTTGGAAACCCATAGAGGTCTATGGTGAAAAAGGAAATATCTTCCGTTCAAAACTGGAAAGAAGCTTTCTGAGAAACTGCTCTGTGTTCTGTTAATTCATCTCACAGAGTTACATCTTTCCCTTCAAGAAGCCTTTCGCTAAGGCTGTTCTTGTGGAATTGGCAAAGGGATATTTGGAAGCCCATAGCGGGCTATGGTGAAAAAGGAAATATCTTCCGTTCAAAACTGGAAAGAAGCTTTCTGAGAAACTGCTCTGTGTTCTGTCAATTCATTTCACAGAGTTACATCATTCCCTTCAAGAAGCCTTTCACTAAGGCTGTTATTGTGGAATTGGCAAAGGGATATTTGGAAGCCCATAGAGGGCTATGCTGAAAAAGGAAATATCTTCCGTTCAAAACTGGAAAGAAGCTTTCTGAAAAACTGCTCTGTGTTCTGTTAATTCATCTAACAGAGTTACATCTTTTCCCTCAAGAAGCCTTTCGCTAAGGCTGTTCTTGTGGAATTGGCAAAGGGATATTTGGAAGCCAATAGAGGGCTATGGTGAAAAAGGAAATATCTTCCGTTCAAAACTGGAAAGAAGATTTCTGAGAAACTGCTCTGTGTTCTGTGAATTCATCTCACAGAGTTACATCTTTCCCTTCAAGAAACCTTTCGCTAAGGCTGTTCTTGTGGAATTGGGAAAGGGATATTTGGAAGCCAATAGAGGGCTATGGTGAAAAAGGAAATATCTTCCGTTCAAAACTGGAAAGAAGCGTTCTGAGAAACTGCTGTGTGTTCTGTTAATTCATCTCACAGAGTTACATCATTCCATTCAAGAAGCCTTTCGCTAAGGCTGTTCTTGTGGAATTGGCAAAGGGATACTTGGAAGCCCATAGAGGGCTACGGTGAAAAAGAAAATATCTTCCGTTCAAAACTGGAAAGAAGCTTTCTGAGAAACTGCTCTGTGTTCTCTTAATTCATCTCACAGGGTTACATCTTTCCCTTCAAGAAGCCTTTCGCTAAGGCTGTTCTTGTGGAATTGGCAAAGTGATATTTGGAAGCCCTTAGAGGGCTATGATGAAAAAGTAAATATCTTCCGTTCAAAACTGGAAAGAAGCTTTCTGGGAAACTGCTCTGTGTTCTGTTAATTCATCTCACAGAGTTACATCTTTCCCTTCAAGAAGCCTTTCGCTAAGGCTGTTCTTGTGGAATTGGCAAAGTGATATTTGGAAGCCCTTAGAGGGTTATGATGAAAAAGTAAATATCTTCCGTTCAAAACTGGAAAGAAGTTTCTGGGAAACTGCTCTGTGTTCTGTTAATTCATCTCACAGAGTTACATCTTTCCCTTCAAGAAGCCTTTCGCTAAGGCTGTTCTAGTGGAATTGGCAAAGGGATATTTGGAAGCCCATAGAGGGCTATGGTGAAAAAGGAAATATCTTCCGTTCAAAACTGGAAAGAAGCTTTCTGAAAAACTGCTCTGTGTTATGTTAATTCATCTCACAGAGTTACATCTTTCCCCGCAAGAAGCCTTTCGCTAAGGCTGTTCTTGTGAAATTGGCAAAGGGATATTTGGAAGCCAATAGAGGGCTATGGTGAAAAAGGAAATATCTTCCGTTCTAAACTGGAAAGAAGCTTTCTGAGAAACTGCTCTGTGTTCTGTTAATTCATCTCACAGAGTTACATCTTTCCCTTCAAGAAGCCTTTCGCTAAGGCTGTTCTTGTGGAATTGGCAAAGGGATATTTGGAAGCCCATAGAGGGCTATGGTGAAAAAGGAAATATCTTCCGTTCAAAACTGGAAAGAAGCTTTCTGAGAAACTGCTCTGTGTTCTGTTAATTCATCTCACAGAGTTACATCTTTCCCTTCAAGAAGCCTTTCGCTAAGGCTGTTCTTGTGGAATTGGCAAAGGGATATTTGGAAGCCCATAGCGGGCTATGGTGAAAAAGGAAATATCTTCCGTTCAAAACTGGAAAGAAGCTTTCTGAGAAACTGCTCTGTGTTCTGTCAATTCATTTCACAGAGTTACATCATTCCCTTCAAGAAGCCTTTCACTAAGGCTGTTATTGTGGAATTGGCAAAGGGATATTTGGAAGCCCATAGAGGGCTATGCTGAAAAAGGAAATATCTTCCGTTCAAAACTGGAAAGAATCTTTCTGAAAAACTGCTCTGTGTTCTGTTAATTCATCTAACAGAGTTACATCTTTTCCCTCAAGAAGCCTTTCGCTAAGGCTGTTCTTGTGGAATTGGCAAAGGGATATTTGGAAGCCCATAGAGGGCTATGGAGAAAAAGGAAATATCTTCCGTTCAAAACTGGAAAGAAGATTTCTGAGAAACTGCTCTGTGTTCTGTGAATTCATCTCACAGAGTTACATCTTTCCCTTCAAGAAGCCTTTCGCTAAGGCTGTTCTTGTGGAATTGGGAAAGGGATATTTGGAAGCCAATAGAGGGCTATGGTGAAAAAGGAAATATCTTCCGTTCAAAACTGGAAAGAAGCGTTCTGAGAAACTGCTGTGTGTTCTGTTAATTCATCTCACAGAGTTACATCATTCCATTCAAGAAGCCTTTCGCTAAGGCTGTTCTTGTGGAATTGGCAAAGGGATACTTGGAAGCCCATAGAGGGCTACGGTGAAAAAGAAAATATCTTCCGTTCAAAACTGGAAAGAAGCTTTCTGAGAAACTGCTCTGTGTTCTCTTAATTCATCTCACAGGGTTACATCTTTCCCTTCAAGAAGCCTTTCGCTAAGGCTGTTCTTGTGGAATTGGCAAAGTGATATTTGGAAGCCCTTAGAGGGCTATGATGAAAAAGTAAATATCTTCCGTTCAAAACTGGAAAGAAGCTTTCTGGGAAACTGCTCTGTGTTCTGTTAATTCATCTCACAGAGTTACATCTTTCCCTTCAAGAAGCCTTTCGCTAAGGCTGTTCTTGTGGAATTGGCAAAGTGATATTTGGAAGCCCTTAGAGGGTTATGATGAAAAAGTAAATATCTTCCGTTCAAAACTGGAAAGAAGTTTCTGGGAAACTGCTCTGTGTTCTGTTAATTCATCTCACAGAGTTACATCTTTCCCTTCAAGAAGCCTTTCGCTAAGGCTGTTCTAGTGGAATTGGCAAAGGGATATTTGGAAGCCCATAGAGGGCTATGGTGAAAAAGGAAATATCTTCCGTTCAAAACTGGAAAGAAGCTTTCTGAAAAACTGCTCTGTGTTATGTTAATTCATCTCACAGAGTTACATCTTTCCCCGCAAGAAGCCTTTCGCTAAGGCTGTTCTTGTGAAATTGGCAAAGGGATATTTGGAAGCCAATAGAGGGCTATGGTGAAAAAGGAAATATCTTCCGTTCTAAACTGGAAAGAAGCTTTCTGAGAAACTGCTCTGTGTTCTGTTAATTCATCTCACAGAGTTACATCTTTCCCTTCAAGAAGCCTTTCGCTAAGGCTGTTCTTGTGGAATTGGCAAAGGGATATTTGGAAGCCCATAGAGGGCTATGGTGAAAAAGGAAATACCTTCCGTTCTAAACTGGAAAGAAGCTTTCTGAGAAACTGCTCTGTGTTCTGTTAATTCATCTCACAGAGTTACATCTTTCCCTTCAAGAAGCCTTTGGCTAAGGCTGTTCTTGTGGAATTGGCAAAGGGATATTTGTAAGCCCATAGAGGGCTATGGTGAAAAAGGAAATATCTTCCGTTCAAAACTGGAAAGAAGCTTTCTGAGAAACTGCTCTGTGTTCTGTTAATTCATCTCACAGAGTTACATCTTGCCCTTCAAGAAGCCTTTCGCTAAGACTGTTCTTGTGGAATTGGCAAAGGGATATTTGGAAACCCATAGAGGGCTATGGTGAAAAAGGAAATACCTTCCGTTCAAAACTGGAAAGAAGCTTTCTGAGAAACTGCTCTGTGTTCTGTGAATTCATCACACAGAGTTACATCTGTCCCTTCAAGAAGCCTTTCGCTAAGGCTGTTCTTGTGTAATTGGCAAAGAGATATTTGGAAGCCCATAGAGGGCTATGGTGAAAAAGAAAATATCTTCCGTTCAAAACTGGAAAGAAGCTTTCTGAGAAACTGCTCTGTGTTCTCTTAATTCATCTCACAGGGTTACATCTTTCCCTTCAAGAAGCCTTTCGCTAAGGCTGTTCTTGTGGAATTGGCAAAGTGATATTTGGAAGCCCTTAGAGGGCTATGATGAAAAAGTAAATATCTTCCGTTCAAAACTGGAAGGAAGCTTTCTGAGAAACTGCTCTGTGTTCTGTGAATTCATCTCACAGAGTTACATGTTTCTCTTCAAGAAGCCTTTCGCTAAGGCTGTTCTTGTGGAATTGGCAAAGGGATATTTTTAAGCCCATAGAGTGCTATGGTGAAAAAGTAAATATCTTCCGTTCAAAACTGGAAAGAAGCTTTCTGGGAAACTGCTCTGTGTTCTGTTAATTCATCTCACAGAGTTACATCTTTTTCTTCAAGAAGCCTTTCGCTAAGGCTGTTCTTGTGGAATTGGCAAAGTGATATTTGGAAATCCTTAGAGGGCTATGATGAAAAAGTAAATATCTTCCGTTCAAAACTGGAAAGAAGCTTTCTGGGAAACTACTCTGTGTTCCGTTAATTCATCTCACAGAGTTATATCTTTCCCTTCAAGAAGCCTTTCGCTAAGGCTGTTCTTGTGGAATTGGCAAAGTGATATTAGGAAGCCCTTAGAGGGATATGATGAAAAAGGAAATATCTTCCGTTCAAAACTGGAAAGAAGCTTTCTGGGAAACTGCTCTGTGTTCTGTTAATTCATCTCACAGAGTTAAATCTTTCCCTTCAAGAAGCCTTTCGCTAAGGCTGTTCTTTTGGAATTGGCAAAGGGATATTTGGAAACCCATAGAGGGCTATGGTGAAAAAGGAAATATCTTCCGTTCAAAACTGGAAAGAAGCTTTCTGAGAAACTGCTCTCTGTTCTGTTAATTCATCACACAGAGTTACATCTTTCCATTCAAGAAGCCTTTCGCTAAGGCTGTTCTTGTGGAATTGGCAAAGGGATATTTGGAAGCCCATAGAGGGCTATGGTGAAAAAGGAAATATCTTCCGTTCAAAACTGGAAGTAATCTTTCTGAGAAACTGCTCTGTGTTCTGTTAATTCATCTCACAGAGTTACATCTTTCCCTTTTAAAAGCCTTTCGCTAATGCTGTTCTTGTGGAATTGGCAAAGTTATATTTGGAAGCCCATAGAGGGCTATGGTGAAAAAGGAAATATCTTCCGTTCAAAACTGGAAAGAAGCTTTCTGAGAAACTGCTCTGTGTTCTGTTAATTCATCTCACAGCGTTACATCTTTCCCTTCAAGAAGCCTTTCGCTAAGGCTGTTCTTGTGGAATTGGCAAAGGGATATTTGGACGCCCATAGATGGCTATGGTGAAAAAGGAAATATCTTCCGTTCAAAACTGGAAAGAAGCTTTCCGAGAAACTGCTCTGTGTTCTGTAAATTCATCTCACAGAGTTGCATCTTTCCCCTCAAGAAGCCTTTCTCTAAGGCTGTTCTTGTGGAATTGGCAAAGGGATATTTGGAAGCCCATAGAGGGCTATGGTGAAAAAGGAAATATCTTCCGTTCAAAACTGGAAAGAAGATTTCTGAGAAACTGCTCTGTGTTCTGTAAATTCATCTCACAGAGTTACATCTTTCCCTTCAAGAAGCCTTTCGCTAAGGCTGTTCTTGTGGAATTGGCAAAGGGATATTTGGGAACCCATAGAGGGCTAAGGTGAAAAAGGAAATATCTCCCGTTCAAAACAGGAAAGAAGCTTTCTGAGAAACTGCTCTCTGTCCTGTTAATTCATCACACAGAGTTACATCTTTCCCTTCAAGAAGCCTTTCGCTAAGGCTGTTCTTGTGGAACTGGCAAAGTGATATTTGGAAGCCCATAGAAGGCTATGGCGAAAAAGGAAATATCTTCCGTTCAAAACTGGAAGTAATCTTTCTGAGAAACTGCTCTGTGTTCTGTTAATTCATCCCACAGAGTTACATCTTTCCCTTTTAGAAGCCTTTCGCTAATGCTGTTGTTGTGGAATTGGCAAAGGGATATTTGGAAGCCCATAGAGGGCTATGGTGAAAAAGGAAATATCTTGCGTTCAAAACTGGAAAGAAGCTTTCTGAGAAACTGCTCTGTGTTCTTTGAATTCATCTCACAGACTTACATCTTTCCCTTCAAGAAGCCTTTCGCTAAGGCTGTTCTTGTGGAATTGGCAAAGGGATATTTGGAAGCCCATAGAGGGCTATGGTGAAAAAGTAAATACCTTCCGTTCTAAACTGGAAAGAAGCTTTCTGAGAAACTGCTCTGTGTTCTGTTAATTCATCTCACAGAGTTACATCTTTCCCTTCAAGAAGCCTTTCGCTAAGGATGTTCTTGTGTAATTGGCAAAGAGATATTTGGAAGCCCATAGAGGGCTACGGAGAAAAAGAAAATATCTTCCGTTCAAAACTGGAAAGAAGCTTTCTGAGAAACTGCTCTGTGTTCTCTTAATTCATCTCACAGGGTTACATCTTTCCCTTCAAGAAGCCTTTCGCTAAGGCTGTTCTTGTGGAATTGGCAAAGTGATATTTGGAAGCCCTTAGAGGGCTATGATGAAAAAGTAAATATCTTCCGTTCATAACTGGAAAGAAGCTTTCTGGGAAACTGCTCTGTGTTCTGTTAATTCATCTCACAGATTTACATCTTTCCCTTCAAGAAGCCTTTCGCTAAGGCTGTTCTTGTGGAATTGGCAAAGTGATATTTGGAAGCCCTTAGAGGGTTATGATGAAAAAGTAAATATCTTCCGTTCAAAACTGGAAAGAAGTTTCTGGGAAACTGCTCTGTGTTCTGTTAATTCATCTCACAGAGTTACATCTTTACCTTCAAGAAGCCTTTCGCTAAGGCTGTTCTTGTGGAATTGGCAAAGGGATATTTGGAAGCCCATAGAGGGCTATGGTGAAAAAGGAAATATCTTCCGTTCAAAACTGGAAAGAAGCTTTCTGAAAAACTGCTCTGTGTTATGTTAATTCATCTCACAGAGTTACATCTTTCCCCTCAAGAAGCCTTTCGCTAAGGCTGTTCTTGTGAAATTGGCAAAGGGATATTTGGAAACCCATAGAGGTCTATGGTGAAAAAGGAAATATCTTCCGTTCAAAACTGGAAAGAAGCTTTCTGAGAAACTGCTCTGTGTTCTGTTAATTCATCTCACAGAGTTACATCTTTCCCTTCAAGAAGCCTTTCGCTAAGGCTGTTCTTGTGGAATTGGCAAAGGGATATTTGGAAGCCCATAGCGGGCTATGGTGAAAAAGGAAATATCTTCCGTTCAAAACTGGAAAGAAGCTTTCTGAGAAACTGCTCTGTGTTCTGTCAATTCATTTCACAGAGTTACATCATTCCCTTCAAGAAGCCTTTCACTAAGGCTGTTATTGTGGAATTGGCAAAGGGATATTTGGAAGCCCATAGAGGGCTATGCTGAAAAAGGAAATATCTTCCGTTCAAAACTGGAAAGAAGCTTTCTGAAAAACTGCTCTGTGTTCTGTTAATTCATCTAACAGAGTTACATCTTTTCCCTCAAGAAGCCTTTCGCTAAGGCTGTTCTTGTGGAATTGGCAAAGGGATATTTGGAAGCCCATAGAGGGCTATGGTGAAAAAGGAAATATCTTCCGTTCAAAACTGGAAAGAAGATTTCTGAGAAACTGCTCTGTGTTCTGTGAATTCATCTCACAGAGTTACATCTTTCCCTTCAAGAAACCTTTCGCTAAGGCTGTTCTTGTGGAATTGGGAAAGGGATATTTGGAAGCCAATAGAGGGCTATGGTGAAAAAGGAAATATCTTCCGTTCAAAACTGGAAAGAAGCGTTCTGAGAAACTGCTGTGTGTTCTGTTAATTCATCTCACAGAGTTACATCATTCCATTCAAGAAGCCTTTCGCTAAGGCTGTTCTTGTGGAATTGGCAAAGGGATACTTGGAAGCCCATAGAGGGCTACGGTGAAAAAGAAAATATCTTCCGTTCAAAACTGGAAAGAAGCTTTCTGAGAAACTGCTCTGTGTTCTCTTAATTCATCTCACAGGGTTACATCTTTCCCTTCAAGAAGCCTTTCGCTAAGGCTGTTCTTGTGGAATTGGCAAAGTGATATTTGGAAGCCCTTAGAGGGCTATGATGAAAAAGTAAATATCTTCCGTTCAAAACTGGAAAGAAGCTTTCTGGGAAACTGCTCTGTGTTCTGTTAATTCATCTCACAGAGTTACATCTTTCCCTTCAAGAAGCCTTTCGCTAAGGCTGTTCTTGTGGAATTGGCAAAGTGATATTTGGAAGCCCTTAGAGGGTTATGATGAAAAAGTAAATATCTTCCGTTCAAAACTGGAAAGAAGTTTCTGGGAAACTGCTCTGTGTTCTGTTAATTCATCTCACAGAGTTACATCTTTCCCTTCAAGAAGCCTTTCGCTAAGGCTGTTCTAGTGGAATTGGCAAAGGGATATTTGGAAGCCCATAGAGGGCTATGGTGAAAAAGGAAATATCTTCCGTTCAAAACTGGAAAGAAGCTTTCTGAAAAACTGCTCTGTGTTATGTTAATTCATCTCACAGAGTTACATCTTTCCCCGCAAGAAGCCTTTCGCTAAGGCTGTTCTTGTGAAATTGGCAAAGGGATATTTGGAAGCCAATAGAGGGCTATGGTGAAAAAGGAAATATCTTCCGTTCTAAACTGGAAAGAAGCTTTCTGAGAAACTGCTCTGTGTTCTGTTAATTCATCTCACAGAGTTACATCTTTCCCTTCAAGAAGCCTTTCGCTAAGGCTGTTCTTGTGGAATTGGCAAAGGGATATTTGGAAGCCCATAGAGGGCTATGGTGAAAAAGGAAATACCTTCCGTTCTAAACTGGAAAGAAGCTTTCTGAGAAACTGCTCTGTGTTCTGTTAATTCATCTCACAGAGTTACATCTTTCCCTTCAAGAAGCCTTTCGCTAAGGCTGTTCTTGTGGAATTGGCAAAGGGATATTTGGAAGCCCATAGAGGGCTATGGTGAAAAAGGAAATATCTTCCGTTCAAAACTGGAAAGAAGCTTTCTGAGAAACTGCTCTGTGTTCTGTGAATTCATCACACAGAGTTACATCTGTCCCTTCAAGAAGCCTTTCGCTAAGGATGTTCTTGTGTAATTGGCAAAGAGATATTTGGAAGCCCATAGAGGGCTACGGAGAAAAAGAAAATATCTTCCGTTCAAAACTGGAAAGAAGCTTTCTGAGAAACTGCTCTGTGTTCTCTTAATTCATCTCACAGGGTTACATCTTTCCCTTCAAGAAGCCTTTCGCTAAGGCTGTTCTTGTGGAATTGGCAAAGTGATATTTGGAAGCCCTTAGAGGGCTATGATGAAAAAGTAAATATCTTCCGTTCAAAACTGGAAAGAAGCTTTCTGGGAAACTGCTCTGTGTTCTGTTAATTCATCTCACAGAGTTACATCTTTCCCTTCAAGAAGCCTTTCGCTAAGGCTGTTCTTGTGGAATTGGCAAAGTGATATTTGGAAGCCCTTAGAGGGTTATGATGAAAAAGTAAATATCTTCCGTTCAAAACTGGAAAGAAGTTTCTGGGAAACTGCTCTGTGTTCTGTTAATTCATCTCACAGAGTTACATCTTTACCTTCAAGAAGCCTTTCGCTAAGGCTGTTCTTGTGGAATTGGCAAAGGGATATTTGGAAGCCCATAGAGGGCTAAGGTGAAAAAGGAAATATCTTCCGTTCAAACCTGGAAAGAAGCTTTCCGAGAAACTGCTCTGTGTTCTGTTAATTCATCTCACAGAGTTACATCTTGCCCTTCAAGAAGCCTTTCGCTAAGGCTGTTCTTGTGGAATTGGCAAAGGGTTATTTGGAAGCCCTTAGAGGGCTATGTTGAAAAAGGAAATATCTTCCGTTCAAAACGGTAAAGAAGCTTTCTGAGAAACTGCTCTGTGTTCTGTTAATTCATCTCACAGAGTTACATCTTTCCCTTCAAGAAACCTTTCGCTAAGGCTGTTCTTGTGGAATTGGGAAAGAGATATTTGGAAGCCAACAGAGGGCTATGGTGAAAAAGGAATTATCTTCCGTTCAAAACGGGAAAGAAGCGTTCTGAGAAACTGCTGTGTGTTCTGTTAATTCATCTCACAGAGTTACATCATTCCATTCAAGAAGCCTTTCGCTAAGGCTGTTCTTGTGTAATTGGCAAAGAGATATTTTGAAGCCCATAGAGGGCTATGGTGAAAAAGGAAATATCTTCCGTTCAAAACGGGAAAGAAGCTTTCTGAGAAACTGCTCTGTGTTCTGTGAATTCATCTCACAGAGTTACATCTTTCCCTTCAAGAAGCCTTTCGCTAAGGCTGTTCTTGTGGAATTGGCAAAGGGATATTTGGAAACCCATAGAGGGCTATGGTGAAAAAGGAAATATCTTCCGTTCAAAACTGGAAAGAAGCTTTCTGAGAAACTGCTCTCTGTCCTGTTAATTCATCACACAGAGTTACATCTTTCCCTTCAAGAAGCCTTTCGATAAGCTGTTCTTGTGGAATTGGCAAAGGGATATTTGGAAGCCCATGGAGGGCTATGGTGAAAAAGGAAATATCTTCCGTTCAAAAATGGAAAGAAGCTTTCTGGGAAACTGCTCTGTGCTCTGTTAATTCATCTCACAGAGATACATCTTTCCCATCAAGAAGCCTTTCCCTATGGCTGTTCTTGTGGAATTGGCAAAGGGATATTTGGAAGCCCATAGAGGGCTATGGTGAAAAAGGAAATATCTTCCGTTCAAAACTGGAAGGAATCTTTCTGAGAAACTGCTCGGTGTTATGTTAATTCATCTCACAGGGTTACATCTTTCCCTTCAAGAAGCCTTTCGCTAAGGCTGTTCTTGTGGAATTGGCAAAGGGATATTTGGAAGCCCATAGAGGGCTATGGTGAAAAAGGAAGTATCTTCCGTTCAAAACTGGAAAGAAGATTTCTGAGAAACTGCTCTGTGTTCTGTAAATTCATCTCACAGAGTTACATCTTTCCCTTCAAGAAGCCTTTCGCTAAGGCTGTTCTTGTGGAATTGGCAAAGGGATATTTGTGAACCCATAGAGGGCTAAGGTGAAAAAGGAAATATCTTCCGTTCAAAACTGGAAAGAAGATTTCCGAGAAACTGCTCTGTGTTCTGTTAATTCATCTCACAGAGTTACATCTTGTCCTTCAAGAAGCCTTTCGCTAAGGCTGTTCTTGTGGAATTGGCAAAGGGTTATTTGGAAGCCCATAGAGGGCTATGTTGAAAAAGGAAATATCTTCCGTTCAAAACGGTAAAGAAGCTTTCTGAGAAACTGCTCTGTGTTCTGTTAATTCATCTCACAGAGTTACATCTATCCCTTCAAGAAACCTTTCGCTAAGGCTGTTCTTGTGGAATTGGGAAAGAGATATTTGGAAGCCAACAGAGGGCTATGGTGAAAAAGGAATTATCTTCCGTTCAAAACGGGAAAGAAGCGTTCTGAGAAACTGCTGTGTGTTCTGTTAATTCATCTCACAGAGTTACATCATTCCATTCAAGAAACCTTTCGCTAAGGCTGTTCTTGTGTAATTGGCAAAGAGATATTTTGAAGCCCATAGAGGGCTATGGTGAAAAAGGAAATATCTTCCGTTCAAAACGGGAAAGAAGCTTTCTGAGAAACTGCTCTGTGTTCTGTTAATTCATCTCACAGAGTTACATCTTTCCCTTCAAGAAGCCTTTCGCTAAGGCTGTTCTTGTGGAATTGGCAAAGGGATATTTGGAAACCCTTAGAGGGCTATGGTGAAAAAGGAAATATCTTCCGTTCAAAACTGGAAAGAAGCTTTCTGAGAAACTGCTCTCTGTCCTGTTAATTCATCACACAGAGTTACATCTTTCCCTTCAAGAAGCCTTTCGCTAAGGCTGCTCTTGTGGAACTGGCAAAGGGATATTTGGAAGCCCATAGAGGGCTATGTTGAAAAAGGAAATACCTTCCGTTCTAAACTGGAAAGAAACTTTCTGAGAAACTGCTCTGTGTTCTGTTAATTCATCTCACAGAGTTACATCTTTCCCTTCAAGAAGCCTTTCGATAAGGCTGTTCTTGTGGAATTGGCAAAGGGATATTTGGAAGCCCATAGATGGCTATGGTGAAAAAGGAAATATCTTCCGTTCAAAACTGGAAAGAAGCTTTCTGAGAAACTGCTCTGTGTTCCGTTAATTCATCTCACAGAGTTACATCTTGCCCTTCAAGAAGCCTTTCGCTAAGGCTGTTCTTGTGGAATTGGCAAAGGGATATTTGGAAACCCATAGAGGGCTATGGTGAAAAAGGAAATATCTTCCGTTCAAAACTGGAAAGAAGCTTTCTGAGAAACTGCTCTGTGTTCTGTGAATTCATCACACAGAGTTACATCTGTCCCTTCAAGAAACCTTTCGCTAAGGCTGTTCTTGTGTAATTGGCAAAGAGATATTTGGAAGCCCATAGAGGGCTACGGTGAAAAAGAAAATATCTTCCGTTCCAAACTGGAAAGAAGCTTTCTGTGAAACTGCTCTGTGTTCTCTTAATTCCTCTCACAGGGTTACATCATTCCCTTCAAGAAGCCTTTCACTAAGACTGTTATTGTGGAATTGGCAAAGGGATATTTGGAAGCCCATAGAGGGCTATGCTGAAAAAGGAAATATCTTCCTTCAAAAATGGAAAGAAGCTTTCTGAAAAACTGCTCTGTGTTCTGTTAATTCATCTAACAGAGTTACATCTTTTCCCTCAAGAAGCCTTTCGCTAAGGCTGTTCTTGTGGAATTGGCAAAGGGATATTTGGAAGCCCATAGAGGGCTATGGTGAAAAAGGAAATATCTTCCGTTCAAAACTGGAAAGAAGATTTCTGAGAAACTGCTCTGTGTTCTGTGAATTCATCTCACAGAGTTACATCTTTCCCTTCAAGAAACCTTTCGCTAAGGCTGTTCTTGTGGAATTGGGAAAGGGATATTTGGAAGCCAATAGAGGGTTATGGTGAAAAAGGAAATATCTTCCGTTCAAAACTGGAAAGAAGCGTTCTGAGAAACTGCTGTGTGTTCTGTTAATTCATCTCACAGAGTTACATCATTCCATTCAAGAAGCCTTTCGCTAAGGCTGTTCTTGTGGAATTGGCAAAGGGATATTTGGAAGCCCATAGAAGGCTATGGTGAAAAAGGAAATATCTTCCGTTCAAAACGGGAAAGAAGCTTTCTGAGAAACTGCTCTGTGTTCTGTTAATTCATCTCACAGAGTTACATCTTTCCCTTCAAGAAGCCTTTTGCTAAGGCTGTTCTTGTGGAATTGGCAAAGGGATATTTGGAAGCCCATAGAGGGCTATGGTGAAAAAGGAAATATCTTCCGTTCAAAACTGGAAAGAAGCTTTCTGAGAAACTGCTCTGTGTTCTGTTAATTCATCTCACAGAGTTACATCTTTCCCTACAAGAAGCATTTCGCTAAGGCTGTTCTTGCGGACTTGGGAAAGGGATATTTGGAAGCCCATAGAGGGCGATGGTGTAAAAGGAAATATCTTCCGTTCAAAACTGGAAAGAAGCTTTCTGAGAAACTGCTCTGTGTTCTGTTAATTCATCTCACACAGTTTCATCTTTCCATTCAAGAAGCCCTTCGCTAAGGTTGTTCTTGTGGAATTGGCAAAGGGATATTTGGAAGCCCATAGAGGGCTATGGTGAAAAAGGAAATATCCTCCGTTCAAAACTGGAAAGAAGCTTTCTGAGAAACTGCTCTGTGTTCTGTTAATTCATCACACAGAGATACATCTTTCCCTTCAAGAAGCCTTTCGCTAAGGCTGTTCTTGTGTAATTGGCAAAGGGATATTTGGACGCCCATAGATGGCTATGGTGAAAAAGGAAATATCTTCCGTTCAAAACTGGAAAGAAGCTTTCCGAGAAACTGCTCTGTGTTCTGTTAATTCATCTCACAGAGTTACATCTTGCCCTTGAAGAAGCCTTTCGCTAAGGCTGTTCTTTTGGAATTGGCAAAGGGATATTTGGAAGCCCATAGAGGGCTATGGTGAAAAAGGAAATATCTTCCGTGCAAAACTGGAAAGAAGCTTTCTGAGAAACTGCTCTGTGTTCTGTTAATTCATCTCACAGAGTTACATCTTTCCCTTCAAGAAGACTTTCGCTAAGGCTGTTCTTGTGGAATTGGCAAAGGGATATTTGGAAGGCCATAGAGGGCTATGGTGAAAAAGGAAATATCTTCCGTTCAAAACTGGAAAGAAGCTTTCTGAGAAACTGCACTGTGTTCTGTTAATTCATCTCACAGAGTTACATCTTTCCCTTCAAGAAACCTTTCGCTAAGGCTGTTCTTGTGGAATTGGGAAAGGGATATTTGGAAGCCAATAGAGGGCTATGGTGAAAAAGGAATTATCTTCCGTTCAAAACGGGAAAGAAGCGTTCTGAGAAACTGCTGTGTGTTCTGTTAATTCATCTCACAGAGTTACATCATTCCATTCAAGAAGCCTTTCGCTAAGGCTGTTCTTGTGTAATTGGCAAAGAGATATTTTGAAGCCCATAGAGGGCTATGGTGAAAAAGGAAATATCTTCCGTTCAAAATGGGAAAGAAGCTTTCTGAGAAACTGCTCTGTGTTCTGTTAATTCATCTCACAGAGTTACATCTTTCCCTTCAAGAAGCCTTTCGCTAAGGCTGTTGTTTTGGAATTGGCAAATTGATATTTGGAAGCCCATAGAGGGCTATGGTGAAAAAGGAAATACCTTCCGTTCTAAACTGGAAAGAAGCTTTCTGAGAAACTGCTCTGTGTTCTGTTAATTCATCTCACAGAGTTACATCTTTCCCTTCAAGAAGCCTTTGGCTAAGGCTGTTCTTGTGGAATTGGCAAAGGGATATTTGTAAGCCCATAGAGGGCTATGGTGAAAAAGGAAATATCTTCCGTTCAAAACTGGAAAGAAGCTTTCTGAGAAACTGCTCTGTGTTCTGTTAATTCATCTCACAGAGTTACATCTTGCCCTTCAAGAAGCCTTTCGCTAAGGCTGTTCTTGTGGAATTGGCAAAGGGATATTTGGAAACCCATAGAGGGCTATGGTGAAAAAGGAAATATCTTCCGTTCAAAACTGGAAAGAAGCTTTCTGAGAAACTGCTCTGTGTTCTGTGAATTCATCACACAGAGTTACATCTGTCCCTTCAAGAAGCCTTTCGCTAAGGCTGTTCTTGTGTAATTGGCAAAGAGATATTTGGAAGCACATAGAGGGCTATGGTGAAAAAGAAAATATCTTCCGTTCAAAACTGGAAAGAAGCTTTCTGAGAAACTGCTCTGTGTTCCCTTAATTCATCTCACAGAGATACATCTTTCCCTTCAAGAAGCCTTTCCCTATGGCTGTTCTTGTGGAATTGGCAAAGGGATATTTGGAAGCCCATAGAGGGCTATGGTGAAAAAGGAAATATCTTCCGTTCAAAACTGGAAGGAATCTTTCTGAGAAACTGCTCGGTGTTATGTTAATTCATCTCACAGGGTTACATCTTTCCCTTCAAGAAGCCTTTCGCTAAGGCTGTTCTTGTGGAATTGGCAAAGGGATATTTGGAAGCCCATAGAGGGCTATGGTGAAAAAGGAAGTATCTTCCGTTCAAAACTGGAAAGAAGATTTCTGAGAAACTGCTCTGTGTTCTGTAAATTCATCTCACAGAGTTACATCTTTCCCTTCAAGAAGCCTTTCGCTAAGGCTGTTCTTGTGGAATTGGCAAAGGGGTATTTGTGAACCCATAGAGGGCTAAGGTGAAAAAGGAAATATCTTCCGTTCAAAACTGGAAAGAAGCTTTCCGAGAAACTGCTCTGTGTTCTGTTAATTCATCTCACAGAGTTACATCTTTCCCTTCAAGAAGCCTTTCGCTAAGGCTGTTCTTGTGGAATTGGCAAAGGGTTATTTGGAAGCCCATAGAGGGCTATGTTGAAAAAGGAAATATCTTCCGTTCAAAACGGTAAAGAAGCTTTCTGAGAAACTGCTCTGTGTTCTGTTAATTCATCTCACAGAGTTACATCTTTCCCTTCAAGAAACCTTTCGCTAAGGCTGTTCTTGTGGAATTGGGAAAGAGATATTTGGAAGCCAACAGAGGGCTATGGTGAAAAAGGAATTATCTTCCGTTCAAAACGGGAAAGAAGCGTTCTGAGAAACTGCTGTGTGTTCTGTTAATTCATCTCACAGAGTTACATCATTCCATTCAAGAAGCCTTTCGCTAAGGCTGTTCTTGTGTAATTGGCAAAGAGATATTTTGAAGCCCATAGAGGGCTATGGTGAAAAAGGAAATATCTTCCGTTCAAAACGGGAAAGAAGCTTTCTGAGAAACTGCTCTGTGTTCTGTTAATTCATCTCACAGAGTTACATCTTTCCCTTCAAGAAGCCTTTCGCTAAGGCTGTTCTTTTGGAATTGGCAAAGGGATATTTGGAAACCCATAGAGGGCTATGGTGAAAAAGGAAATATCTTCCGTTCAAAACTGGAAAGAAGCTTTCTGAGAAACTGCTCTCTGTCCTGTTAATTCATCACACAGAGTTACATCTTTCCCTTCAAGAAGCCTTTCGCTAAGGCTGCTCTTGTGGAACTGGCAAAGGGATATTTGGAAGCCCATAGAGGGCTATGGTGAAAAAGGAAATACCTTCCGTTCTAAACTGGAAAGAAACTTTCTGAGAAACTGCTCTGTGTTCTGTTAATTCATCTCACAGAGTTACATCTTTCCCTTCAAGAAGCCTTTCGATAAGGGTGTTCTTGTGGAATTGGCAAAGGGATATTTGGAAGCCCATAGAGGGCTATGGTGAAAAAGGAAATATCTTCCGTTCAAAACTGGAAAGAAGCTTTCTGAGAAACTGCTCTGTGTTCCGTTAATTCATCTCACAGAGTTACATCTTGCCCTTCAAGAAGCCTTTCGCTAAGGCTGTTCTTGTGGAATTGGCAAAGGGATATTTGGAAACCCATAGAGGGCTATGGTGAAAAAGGAAATATCTTCCGTTCAAAACTGGAAAGAAGCTTTCTGAGAAACTGCTCTGTGTTCTGTGAATTCATCACACAGAGTTACATCTGTCCCTTCAAGAAACCTTTCGCTAAGGCTGTTCTTGTGTAATTGGCAAAGAGATATTTGGAAGCCCATAGAGGGCTACGGTGAAAAAGAAAATATCTTCCGTTCCAAACTGGAAAGAAGCTTTCTGAGAAACTGCTCTGTGTTCTCTTAATTCCTCTCACAGGGTTACATCTTTCCCTTCAAGAAGCCTTTCGCTAAGGCTGTTCTTGTGGAATTGGCAAAGTGATATTTGGAAGCCCTTAGAGGGCTATGATGAAAAAGTAAATATCTTCCGTTCAAAACTGGAAGGAAGCTTTCTGAGAAACTGCTCTGTGTTCTGTGAATTCATCTCACAGAGTTACATGTTTCTCTTCAAGAAGCCTTTCGCTAAGGCTGTTCTTGTGGAATTGGCAAAGGGATATTTTTAAGCCCATAGAGGGCTATGGTGAAAAAGTAAATATCTTCCGTTCAAAACTGGAAAGAAGCTTTCTGAGAAACTGCTCTGTGTTCTGTTAATTCATCTCACAGAGTTACATCTTTTCCTTCAAGAAGCCTTTCGCTAAGGCTGTTCTTCTGGAATTGGCAAAGTGATATTTGGAAGTCCTTAGAGGGCTATGATGGAAAAGTAAATATCTTCCGTTCAAAACTGGAAAGAAGCTTTCTGGGAAACTGCTCTGTGTTCTGTTAATTCATCTCACAGAGTTACATCTTTCCCTTCAAGAAGCCTTTCGCTAAGGCTGTTCTTGTGGAATTGGCAAAGTGATATTTGGAAGCCCTTAGAGGGTTATGATGAAAAAGTAAATATCTTCCGTTCAAAACTTGAAAGAAGCTTTCTGGGAAACTGCTCTGTGTTCTGTTAATTCATCTCACAGAGTTACATCTTTCCCTTCAAGAAGCCTTTCGCTAAGGCTGTTCTTGTGGAATTGGCAAAGGGATATTTGGAAGCCCATAGCGGGCTATGGTGAAAAAGGAAATATCTTCCGTTCAAAACTGGATAGAAGCTTTCTGTAAAACTGCTCTGTGTTCTGTCAATTCATTTCACAGAGTTACATCATTCCCTTCAAGAAGCCTTTCACTAAGGCTGTTATTGTGGAATTGGCAAAGGGATATTTGGAAGCCCATAGAGGGCTATGCTGAAAAAGGAAATATCTTCCTTCAAAAATGGAAAGAAGCTTTCTGAAAAACTGCTCTGTGTTCTGTTAATTCATCTAACAGAGTTACATCTTTTC
This sequence comes from Chlorocebus sabaeus, assembly GCF_047675955.1. Lineage (NCBI taxonomy): Eukaryota > Metazoa > Chordata > Mammalia > Primates > Cercopithecidae > Chlorocebus > Chlorocebus sabaeus. The sequence continues at coordinate 1,208,445 of NW_027328147.1, read as the reverse complement.
CCTCAAGAAGCCTTTCGCTAAGGCTGTTCTTGTGGAATTGGCAAAGGGATATTTGGAAGCCCATAGAGGGCTATGGTGAAAAAGGAAATATCTTCCGTTCAAAACTGGAAAGAAGATTTCTGAGAAACTGCTCTGTGTTCTGTGAATTCATCTCACAGAGTTACATCTTTCCCTTCAAGAAACCTTTCGCTAAGGCTGTTCTTGTGGAATTGGGAAAGGGATATTTGGAAGCCAATAGAGGGCGATGGTGAAAAAGGAAATATCTTCCGTTCAAAACTGGAAAGAAGCGTTCTGAGAAACTGCTGTGTGTTCTGTTAATTCATCTCACAGAGTTACATCATTCCATTCAAGAAGCCTTTCGCTAAGGCTGTTCTTGTGGAATTGGCAAAGGGATATTTGGAAGCCCATAGAAGGCTATGGTGAAAAAGGAAATATCTTCCGTTCAAAACGGGAAAGAAGCTTTCTGAGAAACTGCTCTGTGTTCTGTTAATTCATCTCACAGAGTTACATCTTTCCCTTCAAGAAGCCTTTCGCTAAGGCTGTTCTTGTGGAATTGGCAAAGTGATATTTGGAAGCCCTTAGAGGGCTATGATGAAAAAGTAAATATCTTCCGTTGAAAACTGGAAGGAAGCTTTCTGAGAAACTGCTCTGTGTTCTGTGAATTCATCTCACAGAGTTACATGTTTCTCTTCAAGAAGCCTTTCGCTAAGGCTGTTCTTGTGGAATTGGCAAAGGGATATTTTTAAGCCCATAGAGGGCTATGGTGAAAAAGTAAATATCTTCCGTTCAAAACTGGAAAGAAGCTTTCTGGGAAACTGCTCTGTGTTCTGTTAATTCATCTCACAGAGTTACATCTTTTCCTTCAAGAAGCCTTTCGCTAAGGCTGTTCTTGTGGAATTGGCAAAGTGATATTTGGAAATCCTTAGAGGGCTATGATGAAAAAGTAAATATCTTCCGTTCAAAACTGGAAAGAAGCTTTCTGGGAAACTGCTCTGTGTTCCGTTAATTCATCTCACAGAGTTACATCTTTCCCTTCAAGAAGCCTTTCGCTAAGGCTGTTCTTGTGGAATTGGCAAAGTGATATTTGGAAGCCCTTAGAGGGATATGATTAAAAAGTAAATATCTTCCGTTCAAAACTGGAAAGAAGCTTTCTGGGAAACTGCTCTGTGTTCTGTTAATTCATCTCACAGAGTTAAATCTTTCCATTCAAGAAGCCTTTCGCTAAGGCTGTTCTTTTGGAATTGGCAAAGGGATATTTGGAAACCCATAGAGGGCTATGGTGAAAAAGGAAATATCTTCCGTTCAAAACTGGAAAGAAGCTTTCTGAGAAACTGCTCTCTGTTCTGTTAATTCATCACACAGAGTTACATCTTTCCATTCAAGAAGCCTTTCGCTAAGGCTGTTCTTGTGGAATTGGCAAAGGGATATTTGGAAGCCCATAGAGGGCTATGGTGAAAAAGGAAATATCTTCCGTTCAAAACTGGAAGTAATCTTTCTGAGAAACTGCTCTGTGTTCTGTTAATTCATCTCACAGAGTTACATCTTTCCCTTTTAAAAGCCTTTCGCTAATGCTGTTCTTGTGGAATTGGCAAAGTTATATTTGGAAGCCCATAGAGGGCTATGGTGAAAAAGGAAATATCTTCCGTTCAAAACTGGAAAGAAGCTTTCTGAGAAACTGCTCTGTGTTCTGTTAATTCATCTCACAGCGTTACATCTTTCCCTTCAAGAAGCCTTTCGCTAAGGCTGTTCTTGTGGAATTGGCAAAGGGATATTTGGACGCCCATAGACGGCTATGGTGAAAAAGGAAATATCTTCCGTTCAAAACTGGAAAGAAGCTTTCCGAGAAACTGCTCTGTGTTCTGTAAATTCATCTCACAGAGTTGCATCTTTCCCCTCAAGAAGCCTTTCTCTAAGGCTGTTCTTGTGGAATTGGCAAAGGGATATTTGGAAGCCCATAGAGGGCTATGGTGAAAAAGGAAATATCTTCCGTTCAAAACTGGAAAGAAGATTTCTGAGAAACTGCTCTGTGTTCTGTAAATTCATCTCACAGAGTTACATCTTTCCCTTCAAGAAGCCTTTCGCTAAGGCTGTTCTTGTGGAATTGGCAAAGGGATATTTGGGAACCCATAGAGGGCTAAGGTGAAAAAGGAAATATCTCCCGTTCAAAACAGGAAAGAAGCTCTCTGAGAAACTGCTCTCTGTCCTGTTAATTCATCACACAGAGTTACATCTTTCCCTTCAAGAAGCCTTTCGCTAAGGCTGTTCTTGTGGAACTGGCAAAGTGATATTTGGAAGCCCATAGAAGGCTATGGCGAAAAAGGAAATATCTTCCGTTCAAAACTGGAAGTAATCTTTCTGAGAAACTGCTCTGTGTTCTGTTAATTCATCCCACAGAGTTACATCTTTCCCTTTTAGAAGCCTTTCGCTAATGCTGTTGTTGTGGAATTGGCAAAGGGATATTTGGAAGCCCATAGAGGGCTATGGTGAAAAAGGAAATATCTTGCGTTCAAAACTGGAAAGAAGCTTTCTGAGAAACTGCTCTGTGTTCTTTGAATTCATCTCACAGACTTACATCTTTCCCTTCAAGAAGCCTTTCGCTAAGGCTGTTCTTGTGGAATTGGCAAAGGGATATTTGGAAGCCCATAGAGGGCTATGGTGAAAAAGTAAATACCTTCCGTTCTAAACTGGAAAGAAGCTTTCTGAGAAACTGCTCTGTGTTCTGTTAATTCATCTCACAGAGTTACATCTTTCCCTTCAAGAAGCCTTTCGCTAAGGATGTTCTTGTGTAATTGGCAAAGAGATATTTGGAAGCCCATAGAGGGCTACGGAGAAAAAGAAAATATCTTCCGTTCAAAACTGGAAAGAAGCTTTCTGAGAAACTGCTCTGTGTTCTCTTAATTCATCTCACAGGGTTACATCTTTCCCTTCAAGAAGCCTTTCGCTAAGGCTGTTCTTGTGGAATTGGCAAAGTGATATTTGGAAGCCCTTAGAGGGCTATGATGAAAAAGTAAATATCTTCCGTTCAAAACTGGAAAGAAGCTTTCTGGGAAACTGCTCTGTGTTCTGTTAATTCATCTCACAGAGTTACATCTTTCCCTTCAAGAAGCCTTTCGCTAAGGCTGTTCTTGTGGAATTGGCAAAGTGATATTTGGAAGCCCTTAGAGGGTTATGATGAAAAAGTAAATATCTTCCGTTCAAAACTGGAAAGAAGTTTCTGGGAAACTGCTCTGTGTTCTGTTAATTCATCTCACAGAGTTACATCTTTACCTTCAAGAAGCCTTTCGCTAAGGCTGTTCTTGTGGAATTGGCAAAGGGATATTTGGAAGCCCATAGAGGGCTATGGTGAAAAAGGAAATATCTTCCGTTCAAAACTGGAAAGAAGCTTTCTGAAAAACTGCTCTGTGTTATGTTAATTCATCTCACAGAGTTACATCTTTCCCCTCAAGAAGCCTTTCGCTAAGGCTGTTCTTGTGAAATTGGCAAAGGGATATTTGGAAACCCATAGAGGTCTATGGTGAAAAAGGAAATATCTTCCGTTCAAAACTGGAAAGAAGCTTTCTGAGAAACTGCTCTGTGTTCTGTTAATTCATCTCACAGAGTTACATCTTTCCCTTCAAGAAGCCTTTCGCTAAGGCTGTTCTTGTGGAATTGGCAAAGGGATATTTGGAAGCCCATAGCGGGCTATGGTGAAAAAGGAAATATCTTCCGTTCAAAACTGGATAGAAGCTTTCTGTAAAACTGCTCTGTGTTCTGTCAATTCATTTCACAGAGTTACATCATTCCCTTCAAGAAGCCTTTCACTAAGGCTGTTATTGTGGAATTGGCAAAGGGATATTTGGAAGCCCATAGAGGGCTATGCTGAAAAAGGAAATATCTTCCTTCAAAAATGGAAAGAAGCTTTCTGAAAAACTGCTCTGTGTTCTGTTAATTCATCTAACAGAGTTACATCTTTTCCCTCAAGAAGCCTTTCGCTAAGGCTGTTCTTGTGGAATTGGCAAAGGGATATTTGGAAGCCCATAGAGGGCTATGGTGAAAAAGGAAATATCTTCCGTTCAAAACTGGAAAGAAGATTTCTGAGAAACTGCTCTGTGTTCTGTGAATTCATCTCACAGAGTTACATCTTTCCCTTCAAGAAACCTTTCGCTAAGGCTGTTCTTGTGGAATTGGGAAAGGGATATTTGGAAGCCAATAGAGGGCTATGGTGAAAAAGGAAATATCTTCCGTTCAAAACTGGAAAGAAGCGTTCTGAGAAACTGCTGTGTGTTCTGTTAATTCATCTCACAGAGTTACATCATTCCATTCAAGAAGCCTTTCGCTAAGTCTGTTCTTGTGGAATTGGCAAAGGGATATTTGGAAGCCCATAGAAGGCTATGGTGAAAAAGGAAATATCTTCCGTTCAAAACGGGAAAGAAGCTTTCTGAGAAACTGCTCTGTGTTCTGTTAATTCATCTCACAGAGTTACATCTTTCCCTTCAAGAAGCCTTTCGCTAAGGCTGTTCTTGTGGAATTGGCAAAGTGATATTTGGAAGCCCTTAGAGGGCTATGATGAAAAAGTAAATATCTTCCGTTGAAAACTGGAAGGAAGCTTTCTGAGAAACTGCTCTGTGTTCTGTGAATTCATCTCACAGAGTTACATGTTTCTCTTCAAGAAGCCTTTCGCTAAGGCTGTTCTTGTGGAATTGGCAAAGGGATATTTTTAAGCCCATAGAGGGCTATGGTGAAAAAGTAAATATCTTCCGTTCAAAACTGGAAAGAAGCTTTCTGGGAAACTGCTCTGTGTTCTGTTAATTCATCTCACAGAGTTACATCTTTTCCTTCAAGAAGCCTTTCGCTAAGGCTGTTCTTGTGGAATTGGCAAAGTGATATTTGGAAATCCTTAGAGGGCTATGATGAAAAAGTAAATATCTTCCGTTCAAAACTGGAAAGAAGCTTTCTGGGAAACTGCTCTGTGTTCCGTTAATTCATCTCACAGAGTTACATCTTTCCCTTCAAGAAGCCTTTCGCTAAGGCTGTTCTTGTGGAATTGGCAAAGTGATATTTGGAAGCCCTTAGAGGGATATGATTAAAAAGTAAATATCTTCCGTTCAAAACTGGAAAGAAGCTTTCTGGGAAACTGCTCTGTGTTCTGTTAATTCATCTCACAGAGTTAAATCTTTCCATTCAAGAAGCCTTTCGCTAAGGCTGTTCTTTTGGAATTGGCAAAGGGATATTTGGAAACCCATAGAGGGCTATGGTGAAAAAGGAAATATCTTCCGTTCAAAACTGGAAAGAAGCTTTCTGAGAAACTGCTCTCTGTTCTGTTAATTCATCACACAGAGTTACATCTTTCCATTCAAGAAGCCTTTCGCTAAGGCTGTTCTTGTGGAATTGGCAAAGGGATATTTGGAAGCCCATAGAGGGCTATGGTGAAAAAGGAAATATCTTCCGTTCAAAACTGGAAGTAATCTTTCTGAGAAACTGCTCTGTGTTCTCTTAATTCATCTCACAGAGTTACATCTTTCCCTTTTAAAAGCCTTTCGCTAATGCTGTTCTTGTGGAATTGGCAAAGTTATATTTGGAAGCCCATAGAGGGCTATGGTGAAAAAGGAAATATCTTCCGTTCAAAACTGGAAAGAAGCTTTCTGAGAAACTGCTCTGTGTTCTGTTAATTCATCTCACAGCGTTACATCTTTCCCTTCAAGAAGCCTTTCGCTAAGGCTGTTCTTGTGGAATTGGCAAAGGGATATTTGGACGCCCATAGACGGCTATGGTGAAAAAGGAAATATCTTCCGTTCAAAACTGGAAAGAAGCTTTCCGAGAAACTGCTCTGTGTTCTGTAAATTCATCTCACAGAGTTGCATCTTTCCCCTCAAGAAGCCTTTCTCTAAGGCTGTTCTTGTGGAATTGGCAAAGGGATATTTGGAAGCCCATAGAGGGCTATGGTGAAAAAGGAAATATCTTCCGTTCAAAACTGGAAAGAAGATTTCTGAGAAACTGCTCTGTGTTCTGTAAATTCATCTCACAGAGTTACATCTTTCCCTTCAAGAAGCCTTTCGCTAAGGCTGTTCTTGTGGAATTGGCAAAGGGATATTTGGGAACCCATAGAGGGCTAAGGTGAAAAAGGAAATATCTCCCGTTCAAAACAGGAAAGAAGCTTTCTGAGAAACTGCTCTCTGTCCTGTTAATTCATCACACAGAGTTACATCTTTCCCTTCAAGAAGCCTTTCGCTAAGGCTGTTCTTGTGGAACTGGCAAAGAGATATTTGGAAGCCCATAGAAGGCTATGGCGAAAAAGGAAATATCTTCCGTTCAAAACTGGAAGTAATCTTTCTGAGAAACTGCTCTGTGTTCTGTTAATTCATCCCACAGAGTTACATCTTTCCCTTTTAGAAGCCTTTCGCTAATGCTGTTGTTGTGGAATTGGCAAAGGGATATTTGGAAGCCCATAGAGGGCTATGGTGAAAAAGGAAATATCTTGCGTTCAAAACTGGAAAGAAGCTTTCTGAGAAACTGCTCTGTGTTCTTTGAATTCATCTCACAGACTTACATCTTTCCCTTCAAGAAGCCTTTCGCTAAGGCTGTTCTTGTGGAATTGGCAAAGGGATATTTGGAAGCCCATAGAGGGCTATGGTGAAAAATAAATACCTTCCGTTCTAAACTGGAAAGAAGCTTTCTGAGAAACTGCTCTGTGTTCTGTTAATTCATCTCACAGAGTTACATCTTTCCCTTCAAGAAGCCTTTCGCTAAGGATGTTCTTGTGTAATTGGCAAAGAGATATTTGGAAGCCCATAGAGGGCTACGGAGAAAAAGAAAATATCTTCCGTTCAAAACTGGAAAGAAGCTTTCTGAGAAACTGCTCTGTGTTCTCTTAATTCATCTCACAGGGTTACATCTTTCCCTTCAAGAAGCCTTTCGCTAAGGCTGTTCTTGTGGAATTGGCAAAGTGATATTTGGAAGCCCTTAGAGGGCTATGATGAAAAAGTAAATATCTTCCGTTCAAAACTGGAAAGAAGCTTTCTGGGAAACTGCTCTGTGTTCTGTTAATTCATCTCACAGAGTTACATCTTTCCCTTCAAGAAGCCTTTCGCTAAGGCTGTTCTTGTGGAATTGGCAAAGTGATATTTGGAAGCCCTTAGAGGGTTATGATGAAAAAGTAAATATCTTCCGTTCAAAACTGGAAAGAAGTTTCTGGGAAACTGCTCTGTGTTCTGTTAATTCATCTCACAGAGTTACATCTTTACCTTCAAGAAGCCTTTCGCTAAGGCTGTTCTTGTGGAATTGGCAAAGGGATATTTGGAAGCCCATAGAGGGCTATGGTGAAAAAGGAAATATCTTCCGTTCAAAACTGGAAAGAAGCTTTCTGAAAAACTGCTCTGTGTTATGTTAATTCATCTCACAGAGTTACATCTTTCCCCTCAAGAAGCCTTTCGCTAAGGCTGTTCTTGTGAAATTGGCAAAGGGATATTTGGAAACCCATAGAGGTCTATGGTGAAAAAGGAAATATCTTCCGTTCAAAACTGGAAAGAAGCTTTCTGAGAAACTGCTCTGTGTTCTGTTAATTCATCTCACAGAGTTACATCTTTCCCTTCAAGAAGCCTTTCGCTAAGGCTGTTCTTGTGGAATTGGCAAAGGGATATTTGGAAGCCCATAGCGGGCTATGGTGAAAAAGGAAATATCTTCCGTTCAAAACTGGAAAGAAGCTTTCTGAGAAACTGCTCTGTGTTCTGTCAATTCATTTCACAGAGTTACATCATTCCCTTCAAGAAGCCTTTCACTAAGGCTGTTATTGTGGAATTGGCAAAGGGATATTTGGAAGCCCATAGAGGGCTATGCTGAAAAAGGAAATATCTTCCGTTCAAAACTGGAAAGAAGCTTTCTGAAAAACTGCTCTGTGTTCTGTTAATTCATCTAACAGAGTTACATCTTTTCCCTCAAGAAGCCTTTCGCTAAGGCTGTTCTTGTGGAATTGGCAAAGGGATATTTGGAAGCCCATAGAGGGCTATGGTGAAAAAGGAAATATCTTCCGTTCAAAACTGGAAAGAAGATTTCTGAGAAACTGCTCTGTGTTCTGTGAATTCATCTCACAGAGTTACATCTTTCCCTTCAAGAAACCTTTCGCTAAGGCTGTTCTTGTGGAATTGGGAAAGGGATATTTGGAAGCCAATAGAGGGCTATGGTGAAAAAGGAAATATCTTCCGTTCAAAACTGGAAAGAAGCGTTCTGAGAAACTGCTGTGTGTTCTGTTAATTCATCTCACAGAGTTACATCATTCCATTCAAGAAGCCTTTCGCTAAGGCTGTTCTTGTGGAATTGGCAAAGGGATACTTGGAAGCCCATAGAGGGCTACGGTGAAAAAGAAAATATCTTCCGTTCAAAACTGGAAAGAAGCTTTCTGAGAAACTGCTCTGTGTTCTCTTAATTCATCTCACAGGGTTACATCTTTCCCTTCAAGAAGCCTTTCGCTAAGGCTGTTCTTGTGGAATTGGCAAAGTGATATTTGGAAGCCCTTAGAGGGCTATGATGAAAAAGTAAATATCTTCCGTTCAAAACTGGAAAGAAGCTTTCTGGGAAACTGCTCTGTGTTCTGTTAATTCATCTCACAGAGTTACATCTTTCCCTTCAAGAAGCCTTTCGCTAAGGCTGTTCTTGTGGAATTGGCAAAGTGATATTTGGAAGCCCTTAGAGGGTTATGATGAAAAAGTAAATATCTTCCGTTCAAAACTGGAAAGAAGTTTCTGGGAAACTGCTCTGTGTTCTGTTAATTCATCTCACAGAGTTACATCTTTCCCTTCAAGAAGCCTTTCGCTAAGGCTGTTCTAGTGGAATTGGCAAAGGGATATTTGGAAGCCCATAGAGGGCTATGGTGAAAAAGGAAATATCTTCCGTTCAAAACTGGAAAGAAGCTTTCTGAAAAACTGCTCTGTGTTATGTTAATTCATCTCACAGAGTTACATCTTTCCCCGCAAGAAGCCTTTCGCTAAGGCTGTTCTTGTGAAATTGGCAAAGGGATATTTGGAAGCCAATAGAGGGCTATGGTGAAAAAGGAAATATCTTCCGTTCTAAACTGGAAAGAAGCTTTCTGAGAAACTGCTCTGTGTTCTGTTAATTCATCTCACAGAGTTACATCTTTCCCTTCAAGAAGCCTTTCGCTAAGGCTGTTCTTGTGGAATTGGCAAAGGGATATTTGGAAGCCCATAGAGGGCTATGGTGAAAAAGGAAATATCTTCCGTTCAAAACTGGAAAGAAGCTTTCTGAGAAACTGCTCTGTGTTCTGTTAATTCATCTCACAGAGTTACATCTTTCCCTTCAAGAAGCCTTTCGCTAAGGCTGTTCTTGTGGAATTGGCAAAGGGATATTTGGAAGCCCATAGCGGGCTATGGTGAAAAAGGAAATATCTTCCGTTCAAAACTGGAAAGAAGCTTTCTGAGAAACTGCTCTGTGTTCTGTCAATTCATTTCACAGAGTTACATCATTCCCTTCAAGAAGCCTTTCACTAAGGCTGTTATTGTGGAATTGGCAAAGGGATATTTGGAAGCCCATAGAGGGCTATGCTGAAAAAGGAAATATCTTCCGTTCAAAACTGGAAAGAAGCTTTCTGAAAAACTGCTCTGTGTTCTGTTAATTCATCTAACAGAGTTACATCTTTTCCCTCAAGAAGCCTTTCGCTAAGGCTGTTCTTGTGGAATTGGCAAAGGGATATTTGGAAGCCCATAGAGGGCTATGGAGAAAAAGGAAATATCTTCCGTTCAAAACTGGAAAGAAGATTTCTGAGAAACTGCTCTGTGTTCTGTGAATTCATCTCACAGAGTTACATCTTTCCCTTCAAGAAGCCTTTCGCTAAGGCTGTTCTTGTGGAATTGGGAAAGGGATATTTGGAAGCCAATAGAGGGCTATGGTGAAAAAGGAAATATCTTCCGTTCAAAACTGGAAAGAAGCGTTCTGAGAAACTGCTGTGTGTTCTGTTAATTCATCTCACAGAGTTACATCATTCCATTCAAGAAGCCTTTCGCTAAGGCTGTTCTTGTGGAATTGGCAAAGGGATACTTGGAAGCCCATAGAGGGCTACGGTGAAAAAGAAAATATCTTCCGTTCAAAACTGGAAAGAAGCTTTCTGAGAAACTGCTCTGTGTTCTCTTAATTCATCTCACAGGGTTACATCTTTCCCTTCAAGAAGCCTTTCGCTAAGGCTGTTCTTGTGGAATTGGCAAAGTGATATTTGGAAGCCCTTAGAGGGCTATGATGAAAAAGTAAATATCTTCCGTTCAAAACTGGAAAGAAGCTTTCTGGGAAACTGCTCTGTGTTCTGTTAATTCATCTCACAGAGTTACATCTTTCCCTTCAAGAAGCCTTTCGCTAAGGCTGTTCTAGTGGAATTGGCAAAGGGATATTTGGAAGCCCATAGAGGGCTATGGTGAAAAAGGAAATATCTTCCGTTCAAAACTGGAAAGAAGCTTTCTGAAAAACTGCTCTGTGTTATGTTAATTCATCTCACAGAGTTACATCTTTCCCCGCAAGAAGCCTTTCGCTAAGGCTGTTCTTGTGAAATTGGCAAAGGGATATTTGGAAGCCAATAGAGGGCTATGGTGAAAAAGGAAATATCTTCCGTTCTAAACTGGAAAGAAGCTTTCTGAGAAACTGCTCTGTGTTCTGTTAATTCATCTCACAGAGTTACATCTTTCCCTTCAAGAAGCCTTTCGCTAAGGCTGTTCTTGTGGAATTGGCAAAGGGATATTTGGAAGCCCATAGAGGGCTATGGTGAAAAAGGAAATACCTTCCGTTCTAAACTGGAAAGAAGCTTTCTGAGAAACTGCTCTGTGTTCTGTTAATTCATCTCACAGAGTTACATCTTTCCCTTCAAGAAGCCTTTGGCTAAGGCTGTTCTTGTGGAATTGGCAAAGGGATATTTGTAAGCCCATAGAGGGCTATGGTGAAAAAGGAAATATCTTCCGTTCAAAACTGGAAAGAAGCTTTCTGAGAAACTGCTCTGTGTTCTGTTAATTCATCTCACAGAGTTACATCTTGCCCTTCAAGAAGCCTTTCGCTAAGACTGTTCTTGTGGAATTGGCAAAGGGATATTTGGAAACCCATAGAGGGCTATGGTGAAAAAGGAAATACCTTCCGTTCAAAACTGGAAAGAAGCTTTCTGAGAAACTGCTCTGTGTTCTGTGAATTCATCACACAGAGTTACATCTGTCCCTTCAAGAAGCCTTTCGCTAAGGCTGTTCTTGTGTAATTGGCAAAGAGATATTTGGAAGCCCATAGAGGGCTATGGTGAAAAAGAAAATATCTTCCGTTCAAAACTGGAAAGAAGCTTTCTGAGAAACTGCTCTGTGTTCTCTTAATTCATCTCACAGGGTTACATCTTTCCCTTCAAGAAGCCTTTCGCTAAGGCTGTTCTTGTGGAATTGGCAAAGTGATATTTGGAAGCCCTTAGAGGGCTATGATGAAAAAGTAAATATCTTCCGTTCAAAACTGGAAGGAAGCTTTCTGAGAAACTGCTCTGTGTTCTGTGAATTCATCTCACAGAGTTACATGTTTCTCTTCAAGAAGCCTTTCGCTAAGGCTGTTCTTGTGGAATTGGCAAAGGGATATTTTTAAGCCCATAGAGTGCTATGGTGAAAAAGTAAATATCTTCCGTTCAAAACTGGAAAGAAGCTTTCTGGGAAACTGCTCTGTGTTCTGTTAATTCATCTCACAGAGTTACATCTTTTTCTTCAAGAAGCCTTTCGCTAAGGCTGTTCTTGTGGAATTGGCAAAGTGATATTTGGAAATCCTTAGAGGGCTATGATGAAAAAGTAAATATCTTCCGTTCAAAACTGGAAAGAAGCTTTCTGGGAAACTACTCTGTGTTCCGTTAATTCATCTCACAGAGTTATATCTTTCCCTTCAAGAAGCCTTTCGCTAAGGCTGTTCTTGTGGAATTGGCAAAGTGATATTAGGAAGCCCTTAGAGGGATATGATGAAAAAGTAAATATCTTCCGTTCAAAACTGGAAAGAAGCTTTCTGGGAAACTGCTCTGTGTTCTGTTAATTCATCTCACAGAGTTAAATCTTTCCCTTCAAGAAGCCTTTCGCTAAGGCTGTTCTTTTGGAATTGGCAAAGGGATATTTGGAAACCCATAGAGGGCTATGGTGAAAAAGGAAATATCTTCCGTTCAAAACTGGAAAGAAGCTTTCTGAGAAACTGCTCTCTGTTCTGTTAATTCATCACACAGAGTTACATCTTTCCATTCAAGAAGCCTTTCGCTAAGGCTGTTCTTGTGGAATTGGCAAAGGGATATTTGGAAGCCCATAGAGGGCTATGGTGAAAAAGGAAATATCTTCCGTTCAAAACTGGAAGTAATCTTTCTGAGAAACTGCTCTGTGTTCTGTTAATTCATCTCACAGAGTTACATCTTTCCCTTTTAAAAGCCTTTCGCTAATGCTGTTCTTGTGGAATTGGCAAAGTTATATTTGGAAGCCCATAGAGGGCTATGGTGAAAAAGGAAATATCTTCCGTTCAAAACTGGAAAGAAGCTTTCTGAGAAACTGCTCTGTGTTCTGTTAATTCATCTCACAGCGTTACATCTTTCCCTTCAAGAAGCCTTTCGCTAAGGCTGTTCTTGTGGAATTGGCAAAGGGATATTTGGACGCCCATAGATGGCTATGGTGAAAAAGGAAATATCTTCCGTTCAAAACTGGAAAGAAGCTTTCCGAGAAACTGCTCTGTGTTCTGTAAATTCATCTCACAGAGTTGCATCTTTCCCCTCAAGAAGCCTTTCTCTAAGGCTGTTCTTGTGGAATTGGCAAAGGGATATTTGGAAGCCCATAGAGGGCTATGGTGAAAAAGGAAATATCTTCCGTTCAAAACTGGAAAGAAGATTTCTGAGAAACTGCTCTGTGTTCTGTAAATTCATCTCACAGAGTTACATCTTTCCCTTCAAGAAGCCTTTCGCTAAGGCTGTTCTTGTGGAATTGGCAAAGGGATATTTGGGAACCCATAGAGGGCTAAGGTGAAAAAGGAAATATCTCCCGTTCAAAACAGGAAAGAAGCTTTCTGAGAAACTGCTCTCTGTCCTGTTAATTCATCACACAGAGTTACATCTTTCCCTTCAAGAAGCCTTTCGCTAAGGCTGTTCTTGTGGAACTGGCAAAGTGATATTTGGAAGCCCATAGAAGGCTATGGCGAAAAAGGAAATATCTTCCGTTCAAAACTGGAAGTAATCTTTCTGAGAAACTGCTCTGTGTTCTGTTAATTCATCCCACAGAGTTACATCTTTCCCTTTTAGAAGCCTTTCGCTAATGCTGTTGTTGTGGAATTGGCAAAGGGATATTTGGAAGCCCATAGAGGGCTATGGTGAAAAAGGAAATATCTTGCGTTCAAAACTGGAAAGAAGCTTTCTGAGAAACTGCTCTGTGTTCTTTGAATTCATCTCACAGACTTACATCTTTCCCTTCAAGAAGCCTTTCGCTAAGGCTGTTCTTGTGGAATTGGCAAAGGGATATTTGGAAGCCCATAGAGGGCTATGGTGAAAAAGTAAATACCTTCCGTTCTAAACTGGAAAGAAGCTTTCTGAGAAACTGCTCTGTGTTCTGTTAATTCATCTCACAGAGTTACATCTTTCCCTTCAAGAAGCCTTTCGCTAAGGATGTTCTTGTGTAATTGGCAAAGAGATATTTGGAAGCCCATAGAGGGCTACGGAGAAAAAGAAAATATCTTCCGTTCAAAACTGGAAAGAAGCTTTCTGAGAAACTGCTCTGTGTTCTCTTAATTCATCTCACAGGGTTACATCTTTCCCTTCAAGAAGCCTTTCGCTAAGGCTGTTCTTGTGGAATTGGCAAAGTGATATTTGGAAGCCCTTAGAGGGCTATGATGAAAAAGTAAATATCTTCCGTTCAAAACTGGAAAGAAGCTTTCTGGGAAACTGCTCTGTGTTCTGTTAATTCATCTCACAGATTTACATCTTTCCCTTCAAGAAGCCTTTCGCTAAGGCTGTTCTTGTGGAATTGGCAAAGTGATATTTGGAAGCCCTTAGAGGGTTATGATGAAAAAGTAAATATCTTCCGTTCAAAACTGGAAAGAAGTTTCTGGGAAACTGCTCTGTGTTCTGTTAATTCATCTCACAGAGTTACATCTTTACCTTCAAGAAGCCTTTCGCTAAGGCTGTTCTTGTGGAATTGGCAAAGGGATATTTGGAAGCCCATAGAGGGCTATGGTGAAAAAGGAAATATCTTCCGTTCAAAACTGGAAAGAAGCTTTCTGAAAAACTGCTCTGTGTTATGTTAATTCATCTCACAGAGTTACATCTTTCCCCTCAAGAAGCCTTTCGCTAAGGCTGTTCTTGTGAAATTGGCAAAGGGATATTTGGAAACCCATAGAGGTCTATGGTGAAAAAGGAAATATCTTCCGTTCAAAACTGGAAAGAAGTTTTCTGAGAAACTGCTCTGTGTTCTGTTAATTCATCTCACAGAGTTACATCTTTCCCTTCAAGAAGCCTTTCGCTAAGGCTGTTCTTGTGGAATTGGCAAAGGGATATTTGGAAGCCCATAGCGGGCTATGGTGAAAAAGGAAATATCTTCCGTTCAAAACTGGAAAGAAGCTTTCTGAGAAACTGCTCTGTGTTCTGTCAATTCATTTCACAGAGTTACATCATTCCCTTCAAGAAGCCTTTCACTAAGGCTGTTATTGTGGAATTGGCAAAGGGATATTTGGAAGCCCATAGAGGGCTATGCTGAAAAAGGAAATATCTTCCGTTCAAAACTGGAAAGAAGCTTTCTGAAAAACTGCTCTGTGTTCTGTTAATTCATCTAACAGAGTTACATCTTTTCCCTCAAGAAGCCTTTCGCTAAGGCTGTTCTTGTGGAATTGGCAAAGGGATATTTGGAAGCCCATAGAGGGCTATGGTGAAAAAGGAAATATCTTCCGTTCAAAACTGGAAAGAAGATTTCTGAGAAACTGCTCTGTGTTCTGTGAATTCATCTCACAGAGTTACATCTTTCCCTTCAAGAAACCTTTCGCTAAGGCTGTTCTTGTGGAATTGGGAAAGGGATATTTGGAAGCCAATAGAGGGCTATGGTGAAAAAGGAAATATCTTCCGTTCAAAACTGGAAAGAAGCGTTCTGAGAAACTGCTGTGTGTTCTGTTAATTCATCTCACAGAGTTACATCATTCCATTCAAGAAGCCTTTCGCTAAGGCTGTTCTTGTGGAATTGGCAAAGGGATACTTGGAAGCCCATAGAGGGCTACGGTGAAAAAGAAAATATCTTCCGTTCAAAACTGGAAAGAAGCTTTCTGAGAAACTGCTCTGTGTTCTCTTAATTCATCTCACAGGGTTACATCTTTCCCTTCAAGAAGCCTTTCGCTAAGGCTGTTCTTGTGGAATTGGCAAAGTGATATTTGGAAGCCCTTAGAGGGCTATGATGAAAA
Source organism: Chlorocebus sabaeus (assembly GCF_047675955.1). NCBI lineage: Eukaryota > Metazoa > Chordata > Mammalia > Primates > Cercopithecidae > Chlorocebus > Chlorocebus sabaeus. The sequence continues at coordinate 1,193,061 of NW_027328147.1, read as the reverse complement.
AGTAAATATCTTCCGTTCAAAACTGGAAAGAAGCTTTCTGGGAAACTGCTCTGTGTTCTGTTAATTCATCTCACAGAGTTACATCTTTCCCTTCAAGAAGCCTTTCGCTAAGGCTGTTCTTGTGGAATTGGCAAAGTGATATTTGGAAGCCCTTAGAGGGTTATGATGAAAAAGTAAATATCTTCCGTTCAAAACTGGAAAGAAGTTTCTGGGAAACTGCTCTGTGTTCTGTTAATTCATCTCACAGAGTTACATCTTTCCCTTCAAGAAGCCTTTCGCTAAGGCTGTTCTAGTGGAATTGGCAAAGGGATATTTGGAAGCCCATAGAGGGCTATGGTGAAAAAGGAAATATCTTCCGTTCAAAACTGGAAAGAAGCTTTCTGAAAAACTGCTCTGTGTTATGTTAATTCATCTCACAGAGTTACATCTTTCCCCGCAAGAAGCCTTTCGCTAAGGCTGTTCTTGTGAAATTGGCAAAGGGATATTTGGAAGCCAATAGAGGGCTATGGTGAAAAAGGAAATATCTTCCGTTCTAAACTGGAAAGAAGCTTTCTGAGAAACTGCTCTGTGTTCTGTTAATTCATCTCACAGAGTTACATCTTTCCCTTCAAGAAGCCTTTCGCTAAGGCTGTTCTTGTGGAATTGGCAAAGGGATATTTGGAAGCCCATAGAGGGCTATGGTGAAAAAGGAAATACCTTCCGTTCTAAACTGGAAAGAAGCTTTCTGAGAAACTGCTCTGTGTTCTGTTAATTCATCTCACAGAGTTACATCTTTCCCTTCAAGAAGCCTTTCGCTAAGGCTGTTCTTGTGGAATTGGCAAAGGGATATTTGGAAGCCCATAGAGGGCTATGGTGAAAAAGGAAATATCTTCCGTTCAAAACTGGAAAGAAGCTTTCTGAGAAACTGCTCTGTGTTCTGTGAATTCATCACACAGAGTTACATCTGTCCCTTCAAGAAGCCTTTCGCTAAGGATGTTCTTGTGTAATTGGCAAAGAGATATTTGGAAGCCCATAGAGGGCTACGGAGAAAAAGAAAATATCTTCCGTTCAAAACTGGAAAGAAGCTTTCTGAGAAACTGCTCTGTGTTCTCTTAATTCATCTCACAGGGTTACATCTTTCCCTTCAAGAAGCCTTTCGCTAAGGCTGTTCTTGTGGAATTGGCATAGTGATATTTGGAAGCCCTTAGAGGGCTATGATGAAAAAGTAAATATCTTCCGTTCAAAACTGGAAAGAAGCTTTCTGGGAAACTGCTCTGTGTTCTGTTAATTCATCTCACAGAGTTACATCTTTCCCTTCAAGAAGCCTTTCGCTAAGGCTGTTCTTGTGGAATTGGCAAAGTGATATTTGGAAGCCCTTAGAGGGTTATGATGAAAAAGTAAATATCTTCCGTTCAAAACTGGAAAGAAGTTTCTGGGAAACTGCTCTGTGTTCTGTTAATTCATCTCACAGAGTTACATCTTTACCTTCAAGAAGCCTTTCGCTAAGGCTGTTCTTGTGGAATTGGCAAAGGGATATTTGGAAGCCCATAGAGGGCTATGGTGAAAAAGGAAATATCTTCCGTTCAAAACTGGAAAGAAGCTTTCTGAAAAACTGCTCTGTGTTATGTTAATTCATCTCACAGAGTTACATCTTTCCCCTCAAGAAGCCTTTCGCTAAGGCTGTTCTTGTGAAATTGGCAAAGGGATATTTGGAAACCCATAGAGGTCTATGGTGAAAAAGGAAATATCTTCCGTTCAAAACTGGAAAGAAGCTTTCTGAGAAACTGCTCTGTGTTCTGTTAATTCATCTCACAGAGTTACATCTTTCCCTTCAAGAAGCCTTTCGCTAAGGCTGTTCTTGTGGAATTGGCAAAGGGATATTTGGAAGCCCATAGCGGGCTATGGTGAAAAAGGAAATATCTTCCGTTCAAAACTGGAAAGAAGCTTTCTGAGAAACTGCTCTGTGTTCTGTCAATTCATTTCACAGAGTTACATCATTCCCTTCAAGAAGCCTTTCACTAAGGCTGTTATTGTGGAATTGGCAAAGGGATATTTGGAAGCCCATAGAGGGCTATGGTGAAAAAGGAAATATCTTCCGTTCAAAACTGGAAAGAAGCTTTCTGAAAAACTGCTCTGTGTTCTGTTAATTCATCTAACAGAGTTACATCTTTTCCCTCAAGAAGCCTTTCGCTAAGGCTGTTCTTGTGGAATTGGCAAAGGGATATTTGGAAGCCCATAGAGGGCTATGGTGAAAAAGGAAATATCTTCCGTTCAAAACTGGAAAGAAGATTTCTGAGAAACTGCTCTGTGTTCTGTGAATTCATCTCACAGAGTTACATCTTTCCCTTCAAGAAACCTTTCGCTAAGGCTGTTCTTGTGGAATTGGGAAAGGGATATTTGGAAGCCAATAGAGGGCTATGGTGAAAAAGGAAATATCTTCCGTTCAAAACTGGAAAGAAGCGTTCTGAGAAACTGCTGTGTGTTCTGTTAATTCATCTCACAGAGTTACATCATTCCATTCAAGAAGCCTTTCGCTAAGGCTGTTCTTGTGGAATTGGCAAAGGGATATTTGGAAGCCCATAGAGGGCTACGGTGAAAAAGAAAATATCTTCCGTTCAAAACTGGAAAGAAGCTTTCTGAGAAACTGCTCTGTGTTCTCTTAATTCATCTCACAGGGTTACATCTTTCCCTTCAAGAAGCCTTTCGCTAAGGCTGTTCTTGTGGAATTGGCAAAGTGATATTTGGAAGCCCTTAGAGGGCTATGATGAAAAAGTAAATATCTTCCGTTCAAAACTGGAAAGAAGCTTTCTGGGAAACTGCTCTGTGTTCTGTTAATTCATCTCACAGAGTTACATCTTTCCCTTCAAGAAGCCTTTCGCTAAGGCTGTTCTTGTGGAATTGGCAAAGTGATATTTGGAAGCCCTTAGAGGGTTATGATGAAAAAGTAAATATCTTCCGTTCAAAACTGGAAAGAAGTTTCTGGGAAACTGCTCTGTGTTCTGTTAATTCATCTCACAGAGTTACATCTTTCCCTTCAAGAAGCCTTTCGCTAAGGCTGTTCTAGTGGAATTGGCAAAGGGATATTTGGAAGCCCATAGAGGGCTATGGTGAAAAAGGAAATATCTTCCGTTCAAAACTGGAAAGAAGCTTTCTGAAAAACTGCTCTGTGTTATGTTAATTCATCTCACAGAGTTACATCTTTCCCCTCAAGAAGCCTTTCGCTAAGGCTGTTCTTGTGAAATTGGCAAAGGGATATTTGGAAGCCAATAGAGGGCTATGGTGAAAAAGGAAATATCTTCCGTTCAAAACTGGAAAGAAGCTTTCTGAGAAACTGCTCTGTGTTCTGTTAATTCATCTCACAGAGTTACATCTTGCCCTTCAAGAAGCCTTTCGCTAAGGCTGTTCTTTTGGAATTGGCAAAGGGATATTTGGAAGCCCATAGCGGGCTATGGTGAAAAAGAAATATCTTCCGTTCAAAACTGGATAGAAGCTTTCTGTAAAACTGCTCTGTGTTCTGTCAATTCATTTCACAGAGTTACATCATTCCCTTCAAGAAGCCTTTCACTAAGTCTGTTATTGTGGAATTGGCAAAGGGATATTTTGAAGCCCATAGAGGGCTATGCTGAAAAAGGAAATATCTTCCGTTCAAAACTGGAAAGAAGCTTTCTGAAAAACTGCTCTGTGTTCCGTTAATTCATCTCACAGAGTTACATCTTTCCCTTCAAGAAACCTTTCGCTAAGGCTGTTCTTGTGGAATTGGGAAAGGGATATTTGGAAGCCAATAGAGGGCTATGGTGAAAAAGGAAATATCTTCCGTTCAAAACTGGAAAGAAGCGTTCTGAGAAACTGCTGTGTGTTCTGTTAATTCATCTCACAGAGTTACATCATTCCTTTCAAGAAGCCTTTCGCTAAGGCTGTTCTTGTGGAATTGGCAAAGGGATATTTGGAAGCCCATAGAGGGCTATGGTGAAAAAGGAAATATCTTCCGTTCAAAACGGGAAAGAAGCTTTCTGAGAAACTGCTCTGTGTTCTGTTAATTCATCTCACAGAGTTACATCTTTCCTTTCAAGAAGCCTTTCGCTAAGGCTGTTCTTGTGTAATTGGCACAGGGATATTTGGAAGCTCATAGCGGGCTATGGTGAAAAAGGAAATATCTTCCGTTCAAAACTGGATAGAAGCTTTCTGTAAAACTGCTCTGTGTTCTGTCAATTCATCTCACAGAGTTACATCTTTCCCCTCAAGAAGCCTTTCGCTAACGCTGTTCTTGTGAAATTGGCAAAGGGATACTTGGAAGCCCATAGTGGGCTATGGTGAAAAAGGAAATATCTTCCGTTCAAAACTGGAAAGAAGCTTTCTGAGAAACTGCTCTGTGTTCTGTTAATTCATCTCACAGAGTTACATCTTTCCCTTCAAGAAGCCTTTCGCTAAGGCTGTTCTTGTGGAATTGGCAAAGGGATATTTGGAAGCCCATAGAGGGCTATGGTGAAAAAGGAAATACCTTCCGTTCAAAACTGGAAAGAAGCTTTCTGAGAAACTGCTCTGTGTTCTGTTAATTCATCTCACAGAGTTACATCTTGCCCTTCAAGAAGCCTTTCGCTAGGCTGTTCTTGTGGAATTGGCAAAGGGATATTTGGAAACCCTTAGAGGGCTAAGGTGAAAAAGGAAATATCTTCCGTTCAAAACTGGAAAGATGCTTTCCGAGAAACTGCTCTGTGTTCTGTTAATTCATCTCACAGAGTTACATCTTGCCCTTCAAGAAGCCTTTCGCTAAGGCTGTTCTTGTGGAATTGGCAAAGGGTTATTTGGAAGCCCATAGAGGGCTATGTTGAAAAAGGAAATATCTTCCGTTCAAAACGGTAAAGAAGCTTTCTGAGAAACTGCTCTGTGTTCTGTTAATTCATCTCACAGAGTTACATCTTTCCCTTCAAGAAACCTTTCGCTAAGGCTGTTCTTGTGGAATTGGGAAAGGGATATTTGGAAGCCAATAGAGGGCTATGGTGAAAAAGGAATTATCTTCCGTTAAAAACGGAAAAGAAGCGTTCTGAGAAACTGCTGTGTGTTCTGTTAATTCATCTCACAGAGTTACATCATTCCATTCAAGAAGCCTTTCGCTAAGGCTGTTCTTGTGTAATTGGCAAAGAGATATTTTGAAGCCCATAGAGGGCTATGGTGAAAAAGGAAATATCATCCGTTCAAAACGGGAAAGAAGCTTTCTTAGAAACTGCTCTGTGTTCTGTTAATTCATCTCACAGAGTTACATCTTTCCCTTCAAGAAGCCTTTCGCTAAGGCTGTTCTTGTGGAATTGGCAAAGGGATATTTGGAAACCCATAGAGGGCTATGGTGAAAAAGGAAATATCTTCCGTTCAAAACTGGAAAGAAGCTTTCTGAGAAACTGCTCTCTGTCCTGTTAATTCATCACACAGAGTTACATCTTTCCCTTCAAGAAGCCTTTCGCTAAGGCTGCTCTTGTGGAACTGGCAAAGGGATATTTGGAAGTCCATAGAGGGCTATGTTGAAAAAGGAAATATCTTCCGCTCAAAACTGGAAGTAATCTTTCAGAGAAACTGCTCTGTGTTCTGTTAATTCATCTCACAGAATTACATCTTTCCCTTTTAGAAGTCTTTCGCTAATGCTGTTGTTGTGGAATTGGCAAAGGGATATTTGGAAGCCCATAGAGGGCTATGGTGAAAAAGGAAATATCTTCCGTTCAAAACTGGAAAGAAGCTTTCTGAGAAACTGCTCTGTGTTCTTTGAATTCATCTCACAGAGTTACATCTTTCCCTTCAAGAAGCCTTTCGCTAAGGCTGTTGTTGTGGAATTGGCAAATTGATATTTGGAAGCCCATAGAGGGCTATGGTGAAAAAGGAAATACCTTCCGTTCTAAACTGGAAAGAAACTTTCTGAGAAACTGCTCTGTGTTCTGTTAATTCATCTCACAGAGTTACATCTTTCCCTTCAAGAAGCCTTTCGATAAGGCTGTTCTTGTGGAATTGGCAAAGGGATATTTGGAAGCCCATAGAGGGCTATGGTGAAAAAGGAAATATCTTCCGTTCAAAACTGGAAAGAAGCTTTCTGAGAAACTGCTCTGTGTTCCGTTAATTCATCTCACAGAGTTACATCTTGCCCTTCAAGAAGCCTTTCGCTAAGGCTGTTTTGTGGAATTGGCAAAGGGATATTTGGAAACCCATAGAGGGCTATGGTGAAAAAGGAAATATCTTCCGTTCAAAACTGGAAAGAAGCTTTCTGAGAAACTGGTCTGTGTTCTGTGAATTCATCACACAGAGTTACATCTGTCCCTTCAAGAAACCTTTCGCTAAGGCTGTTGTGTAATTGGCAAAGAGATATTTGGAAGCCCATAGAGGGCTACGGTGAAAAAGAAAATATCTTCCGTTCAAAACTGGAAAGAAGCTTTCTGAGAAACTGCTCTGTGTTCTCTTAATTCCTCTCACAGGGTTACATCTTTCCCTTCAAGAAGCCTTTCGCTAAGGCTGTTCTTGTGGAATTGGCAAAGTGATATTTGGAAGCCCTTAGAGGGCTATGATGAAAAAGTAAATATCTTCCGTTCAAAACTGGAAGGAAGCTTTCTGAGAAACTGCTCTGTGTTCTGTGAATTCATCTCACAGAGTTACATGTTTCTCTTCAAGAAGCCTTTCGCTAAGGCTGTTCTTCTGGAATTGGCAAAGGGATATTTTTAAGCCCATAGAGGGCTATGGTGAAAAAGTAAATATCTTCCGTTCAAAACAGGAAAGAAGCTTTCTGAGAAACTGCTCTGTGTTCTGTTAATTCATCTCACAGAGTTACATCTTTCCCTTCAAGAAGCCTTTCGCTAAGGCTGTTCTTGTGGAATTGGCAAAGGGATATTTGGAAGCCCATAGAGGGCTATGGTGAAAAAGGAAATATCTTCCGTTCAAAACTGGAAAGAAGCTTTCTGAGAAACTGCTCTGTGTTCTTTGAATTCATCTCACAGAGTTACATCTTTCCCTTCAAGAAGCCTTTCGCTAAGGCTGTTCTTGTGGAATTGGCAAAGGGATATTTGGAAGCCCTTAGAGGGCTATGGTGAAAAAGGAAATACCTTCCGTTCTAAACTGGAAAGAAGCTTTCTGAGAAACTGCTCTGTGTTCTGTTAATTCATCTCACAGAGTTACATCTTTCCCTTCAAGAAGCCTTTCGCTAAGGCTGTTCTTGTGGAATTGGCAAAGGGATATTTGGAAGCCCATAGAGGGCTATGGTGAAAAAGGAAATAGCTTCCGTTCTAAACTGGAAAGAAGCTTTCTGAGAAACTGCTCTGTGTTCTGTTAATTCATCTCACAGAGTTACATCTTTCCCTTCAAGAAGCCTTTCGCTAAGGCTGTTCTTGTGGAATTGGCAAAGGGATATTTGGAAGCCCATAGAGGGCTATGGTGAAAAAGGAAATATCTTCCGTTCAAAACTGGAAAGAAGCTTTCTGAGAAACTGCTCTGTGTTCTGTGAATTCATCACACAGAGTTACATCTGTCCCTTCAAGAAGCCTTTCGCTAAGGATGTTCTTTTGTAATTGGCAAAGAGATATTTGGAAGCCCATAGAGGGCTACGGTGAAAAAGAAAATATCTTCCGTTCAAAACTGGAAAGAAGCTTTCTGAGAAACTGCTCTGTGTTCTCTTAATTCATCTCACAGGGTTACATCTTTCCCTTCAAGAAGCCTTTCGCTAAGGCTGTTCTTGTGGAATTGGCAAAGTGATATTTGGAAGCCCTTAGAGGGCTATGATGAAAAAGTAAATATCTTCCGTTCAAAACTGGAAAAAAGCTTTCTGGGAAACTGCTCTGTGTTCTGTTAATTCATCTCACAGAGTTACATCTTTCCCTTCAAGAAGCCTTTCGCTAAGTCTGTTCTTGTGGAATTGGCAAAGTGATATTTGGAAGCCCTTAGAGGGTTATGATGAAAAAGTAAATATCTTCCGTTCAAAACTGGAAAGAAGCTTTCTGGGAAACTGCTCTGTGTTCTGTTAATTCATCTCACAGAGTTACATCTTTCCCTTCAAGAAGCCTTTCGCTAAGGCTGTTCTTGTGGAATTGGCAAAGGGATATTTGGAAGCCCATAGAGGGCTATGGTGAAAAAGGAAATATCTTCCGTTCAAAACTGGAAAGAAGCTTTCTGAAAAACTGCTCTGTGTTATGTTAATTCATCTCACAGAGTTACATCTTTCCCTTTCAAGAAGCCTTTCGCTAAGGCTGTTCTTGTGAAATTGGCAAAGGGATATTTGGAAGCCCATAGAGGGCTATGGTGAAAAAGGAAATATCTTCCGTTCAAAACTGGAAAGAAGCTTTCTGAGAAACTGCTCTGTGTTCTGTTAATTCATCTCACGGAGTTACATCTTTCCCTTCAAGAATCCTTTTGCTAAGGCTGTTCTTGTGGAATTGGCAAAGGGATATTTGGAAGCCCATAGCGGGCTATGGTGAAAAAGGAAATATCTTCCGTTCAAAACTGGATAGAAGCTTTCTGTAAAACTGCTCTGTGTTCTGTCAATTCATTTCACAGAGTTACATCATTCCCTTCAAGAAGCCTTTCACTAAGGCTGTTATTGTGGAATTGGCAAAGGGATATTTGGAAGCCCATAGAGGGCTATGCTGAAAAAGGAAATATCTTCCGTTCAAAACTGGAAAGAAGCTTTCTGAGAAACTGCTCTGTGTTCTGTTAATTCATCTCACAGAGTTACATCTTTCCCTTCAAGAAGCCTTTCGCTAAGGCTGTTCTTGCGGACTTGGGAAAGGGATATTTGGAAGCCCATAGAGGGCGATGGTGTAAAAGGAAATATCTTCCGTTCAAAACTGGAAAGAATCTTTCTGAGAAACTGCTCTGTGTTCTGTTAATTCATCTCACACAGTTTCATCTTTTCCCTCAAGAAGCCTTTCGCTAAGGCTGTTCTTGTGGAATTGGCAAAGGGATATTTTGAAGCCCATAGAAGGCTATGGTGAAAAAGGAAATATCTTCCGTTCAAAACTGGAAAGAAGATATCTGAGAAACTGCTCTGTGTTCTGTGAATTCATCTCACAGAGTTACATCTTTCCCTTCAAGAAACCTTTCGCTAAGGCTGTTCTTGTGGAATTGGGAAAGGGATATTTGGAAGCCCATAGAGGGCTATGGTGAAAAAGGAAATATCTTCCGTTCAAAACTGGAAAGAAGCGTTCTGAGAAACTGCTGTGTGTTCTGTTAATTCATCTCACAGAGTTACATCATTCCATTCAAGAAGCCTTTCGCTAAGGCTGTTCTTGTGGAATTGGCAAAGGGATATTTGGAAGCCCATAGAGGGCTATGGTGAAAAAGGAAATACCTTCCGTTCAAAACTGGAAAGAAGCTTTCTGAGAAACTGCTCTGTGTTCTGTTAATTCATCTCACAGAGTTACATCTTGCCCTTCAAGAAGCCTTTCGCTAGGCTGTTCTTGTGGAATTGGCAAAGGGATATTTGGAAACCCTTAGAGGGCTAAGGTGAAAAAGGAAATATCTTCCGTTCAAAACTGGAAAGATGCTTTCCGAGAAACTGCTCTGTGTTCTGTTAATTCATCTCACAGAGTTACATCTTGCCCTTCAAGAAGCCTTTCGCTAAGGCTGTTCTTGTGGAATTGGCAAAGGGTTATTTGGAAGCCCATAGAGGGCTATGTTGAAAAAGGAAATATCTTCCGTTCAAAACGGTAAAGAAGCTTTCTGAGAAACTGCTCTGTGTTCTGTTAATTCATCTCACAGAGTTACATCTTTCCCTTCAAGAAACCTTTCGCTAAGGCTGTTCTTGTGGAATTGGGAAAGGGATATTTGGAAGCCAATAGAGGGCTATGGTGAAAAAGGAATTATCTTCCGTTAAAAACGGAAAAGAAGCGTTCTGAGAAACTGCTGTGTGTTCTGTTAATTCATCTCACAGAGTTACATCATTCCATTCAAGAAGCCTTTCGCTAAGGCTGTTCTTGTGTAATTGGCAAAGAGATATTTTGAAGCCCATAGAGGGCTATGGTGAAAAAGGAAATATCATCCGTTCAAAACGGGAAAGAAGCTTTCTTAGAAACTGCTCTGTGTTCTGTTAATTCATCTCACAGAGTTACATCTTTCCCTTCAAGAAGCCTTTCGCTAAGGCTGTTCTTGTGGAATTGGCAAAGGGATATTTGGAAACCCATAGAGGGCTATGGTGAAAAAGGAAATATCTTCCGTTCAAAACTGGAAAGAAGCTTTCTGAGAAACTGCTCTCTGTCCTGTTAATTCATCACACAGAGTTACATCTTTCCCTTCAAGAAGCCTTTCGCTAAGGCTGCTCTTGTGGAACTGGCAAAGGGATATTTGGAAGTCCATAGAGGGCTATGTTGAAAAAGGAAATATCTTCCGCTCAAAACTGGAAGTAATCTTTCAGAGAAACTGCTCTGTGTTCTGTTAATTCATCTCACAGAATTACATCTTTCCCTTTTAGAAGTCTTTCGCTAATGCTGTTGTTGTGGAATTGGCAAAGGGATATTTGGAAGCCCATAGAGGGCTATGGTGAAAAAGGAAATATCTTCCGTTCAAAACTGGAAAGAAGCTTTCTGAGAAACTGCTCTGTGTTCTTTGAATTCATCTCACAGAGTTACATCTTTCCCTTCAAGAAGCCTTTCGCTAAGGCTGTTGTTGTGGAATTGGCAAATTGATATTTGGAAGCCCATAGAGGGCTATGGTGAAAAAGGAAATACCTTCCGTTCTAAACTGGAAAGAAACTTTCTGAGAAACTGCTCTGTGTTCTGTTAATTCATCTCACAGAGTTACATCTTTCCCTTCAAGAAGCCTTTCGATAAGGCTGTTCTTGTGGAATTGGCAAAGGGATATTTGGAAGCCCATAGAGGGCTATGGTGAAAAAGGAAATATCTTCCGTTCAAAACTGGAAAGAAGCTTTCTGAGAAACTGCTCTGTGTTCCGTTAATTCATCTCACAGAGTTACATCTTGCCCTTCAAGAAGCCTTTCGCTAAGGCTGTTTTGTGGAATTGGCAAAGGGATATTTGGAAACCCATAGAGGGCTATGGTGAAAAAGGAAATATCTTCCGTTCAAAACTGGAAAGAAGCTTTCTGAGAAACTGGTCTGTGTTCTGTGAATTCATCACACAGAGTTACATCTGTCCCTTCAAGAAACCTTTCGCTAAGGCTGTTGTGTAATTGGCAAAGAGATATTTGGAAGCCCATAGAGGGCTACGGTGAAAAAGAAAATATCTTCCGTTCAAAACTGGAAAGAAGCTTTCTGAGAAACTGCTCTGTGTTCTCTTAATTCCTCTCACAGGGTTACATCTTTCCCTTCAAGAAGCCTTTCGCTAAGGCTGTTCTTGTGGAATTGGCAAAGTGATATTTGGAAGCCCTTAGAGGGCTATGATGAAAAAGTAAATATCTTCCGTTCAAAACTGGAAGGAAGCTTTCTGAGAAACTGCTCTGTGTTCTGTGAATTCATCTCACAGAGTTACATGTTTCTCTTCAAGAAGCCTTTCGCTAAGGCTGTTCTTCTGGAATTGGCAAAGGGATATTTTTAAGCCCATAGAGGGCTATGGTGAAAAAGTAAATATCTTCCGTTCAAAACAGGAAAGAAGCTTTCTGAGAAACTGCTCTGTGTTCTGTTAATTCATCTCACAGAGTTACATCTTTCCCTTCAAGAAGCCTTTCGCTAAGGCTGTTCTTGTGGAATTGGCAAAGGGATATTTGGAAGCCCATAGAGGGCTATGGTGAAAAAGGAAATATCTTCCGTTCAAAACTGGAAAGAAGCTTTCTGAGAAACTGCTCTGTGTTCTTTGAATTCATCTCACAGAGTTACATCTTTCCCTTCAAGAAGCCTTTCGCTAAGGCTGTTCTTGTGGAATTGGCAAAGGGATATTTGGAAGCCCTTAGAGGGCTATGGTGAAAAAGGAAATACCTTCCGTTCTAAACTGGAAAGAAGCTTTCTGAGAAACTGCTCTGTGTTCTGTTAATTCATCTCACAGAGTTACATCTTTCCCTTCAAGAAGCCTTTCGCTAAGGCTGTTCTTGTGGAATTGGCAAAGGGATATTTGGAAGCCCATAGAGGGCTATGGTGAAAAAGGAAATAGCTTCCGTTCTAAACTGGAAAGAAGCTTTCTGAGAAACTGCTCTGTGTTCTGTTAATTCATCTCACAGAGTTACATCTTTCCCTTCAAGAAGCCTTTCGCTAAGGCTGTTCTTGTGGAATTGGCAAAGGGATATTTGGAAGCCCATAGAGGGCTATGGTGAAAAAGGAAATATCTTCCGTTCAAAACTGGAAAGAAGCTTTCTGAGAAACTGCTCTGTGTTCTGTGAATTCATCACACAGAGTTACATCTGTCCCTTCAAGAAGCCTTTCGCTAAGGATGTTCTTTTGTAATTGGCAAAGAGATATTTGGAAGCCCATAGAGGGCTACGGTGAAAAAGAAAATATCTTCCGTTCAAAACTGGAAAGAAGCTTTCTGAGAAACTGCTCTGTGTTCTCTTAATTCATCTCACAGGGTTACATCTTTCCCTTCAAGAAGCCTTTCGCTAAGGCTGTTCTTGTGGAATTGGCAAAGTGATATTTGGAAGCCCTTAGAGGGCTATGATGAAAAAGTAAATATCTTCCGTTCAAAACTGGAAAAAAGCTTTCTGGGAAACTGCTCTGTGTTCTGTTAATTCATCTCACAGAGTTACATCTTTCCCTTCAAGAAGCCTTTCGCTAAGTCTGTTCTTGTGGAATTGGCAAAGTGATATTTGGAAGCCCTTAGAGGGTTATGATGAAAAAGTAAATATCTTCCGTTCAAAACTGGAAAGAAGCTTTCTGGGAAACTGCTCTGTGTTCTGTTAATTCATCTCACAGAGTTACATCTTTCCCTTCAAGAAGCCTTTCGCTAAGGCTGTTCTTGTGGAATTGGCAAAGGGATATTTGGAAGCCCATAGAGGGCTATGGTGAAAAAGGAAATATCTTCCGTTCAAAACTGGAAAGAAGCTTTCTGAAAAACTGCTCTGTGTTATGTTAATTCATCTCACAGAGTTACATCTTTCCCTTTCAAGAAGCCTTTCGCTAAGGCTGTTCTTGTGAAATTGGCAAAGGGATATTTGGAAGCCCATAGAGGGCTATGGTGAAAAAGGAAATATCTTCCGTTCAAAACTGGAAAGAAGCTTTCTGAGAAACTGCTCTGTGTTCTGTTAATTCATCTCACGGAGTTACATCTTTCCCTTCAAGAATCCTTTTGCTAAGGCTGTTCTTGTGGAATTGGCAAAGGGATATTTGGAAGCCCATAGCGGGCTATGGTGAAAAAGGAAATATCTTCCGTTCAAAACTGGATAGAAGCTTTCTGTAAAACTGCTCTGTGTTCTGTCAATTCATTTCACAGAGTTACATCATTCCCTTCAAGAAGCCTTTCACTAAGGCTGTTATTGTGGAATTGGCAAAGGGATATTTGGAAGCCCATAGAGGGCTATGCTGAAAAAGGAAATATCTTCCGTTCAAAACTGGAAAGAAGCTTTCTGAGAAACTGCTCTGTGTTCTGTTAATTCATCTCACAGAGTTACATCTTTCCCTTCAAGAAGCCTTTCGCTAAGGCTGTTCTTGCGGACTTGGGAAAGGGATATTTGGAAGCCCATAGAGGGCGATGGTGTAAAAGGAAATATCTTCCGTTCAAAACTGGAAAGAATCTTTCTGAGAAACTGCTCTGTGTTCTGTTAATTCATCTCACACAGTTTCATCTTTTCCCTCAAGAAGCCTTTCGCTAAGGCTGTTCTTGTGGAATTGGCAAAGGGATATTTGGAAGCCCATAGAAGGCTATGGTGAAAAAGGAAATATCTTCCGTTCAAAACTGGAAAGAAGATATCTGAGAAACTGCTCTGTGTTCTGTGAATTCATCTCACAGAGTTACATCTTTCCCTTCAAGAAACCTTTCGCTAAGGCTGTTCTTGTGGAATTGGGAAAGGGATATTTGGAAGCCCATAGAGGGCTATGGTGAAAAAGGAAATATCTTCCGTTCAAAACTGGAAAGAAGCGTTCTGAGAAACTGCTGTGTGTTCTGTTAATTCATCTCACAGAGTTACATCATTCCATTCAAGAAGCCTTTCGCTAAGGCTGTTCTTGTGGAATTGGCAAAGGGATATTTGGAAGCCCATAGAGGGCTATGGTGAAAAAGGAAATATCTTCCGTTCAAAACGGGAAAGAAGCTTTCTGAGAAACTGTTCTGTGTTCTGTTAATTCATCTCACAGAGTTACATCTTTCCCTTCAAGAAGCCTTTCGCTAAGGCTGTTCTTGTGGAATTGGCAAAGGGATATTTGGAAGCCCATAGAGGGCTATGGTGAAAAAGGAAATATCTTCCGTTCAAAACTGGAAAGAAGCTTTCTGAGAAACTGCTCTGTGTTCTGTTAATTCATCTCACAGAGTTACATCTTTCCCTTCAAGAAGCCTTTCGCTAAGGCTGTTCTTGCGGACTTGGGAAAGGGATATTTGGAAGCCCATAGAGGGCGATGGTGTAAAAGGAAATATCTTCCGTTCAAAACTGGAAAGAAGCTTTCTGAGAAACTGCTCTGTGTTCTGTTAATTCATCTCACACAGTTTCATCTTTCCATTCAAGAAGCCCTTCGCTAAGGCTGTTCTTGTGGAATTGGCAAAGGGATATTTGGAAGCCCATAGTGGGCTATGGTGAAAAAGGAAATATCCTCCGTTCAAAACTGGAAAGAAGCTTTCTGAGAAACTGCTCTGTGTTCTGTTAATTCATCACACAGAGATACATCTTTCCCTTCAAGAAGCCTTTCGCTAAGGCTGTTCTTGTGTAATTGGCAAATGGATATTTGGACGCCCATAGATGGCTATGGTGAAAAAGGAAATATCTTCCGTTCAAAACTGGAAAGAAGCTTTCCGAGAAACTGCTCTGTGTTCTGTTAATTCATCTCACAGAGTTACATCTTGCCCTTCAAGAAGCCTTTCGCTAAGGCTGTTCTTTTGGAATTGGCAAAGGGATATTTGGAAGCCCATAGATGGCTATGGTGAAAAAGGAAATATCTTCCGTTGAAAACTGGAAAGAAGCTTTCTGAGAAACTGCTCTGTGTTCTGTTAATTCATCTCACAGAGTTACATCTTTCCCTTCAAGAAGCCTTTCGCTAAGGCTGTTCTTGTGGAATTGGCAAAGGGATATTTGGAAGCCCATAGAGGGCTATGGTGAAAAAGGAAATATCTTCCGTTCAAAACTGGAAAGAAGCTTTCTGAGAAACTGCTCTGTGTTCTGTTAATTCATCTCACAGAGTTACATCTTTCCCTTCAAGAAACCTTTCGCTAAGGCTGTTCTTGTGGAATTGGGAAAGGGATATTTGGAAGCCAATAGAGGGCTATGGTGAAAAAGGAATTATCTTCCGTTCAAAACGGGAAAGAAGCGTTCTGAGAAACTGCTGTGTGTTCTGTTAATTCATCTCACAGAGTTACATCATTCCATTGAAGAAGCCTTTCGCTAAGGCTGTTCTTGTGTAATTGGCAAACGGATATTTGGAAGCCCATAGAGGGCTATGGTGAAAAAGGAAATATCTTCCGTTCAAAACGGGAAAGAGGCTTTCTGAGAAACTGCTCTGTGTTCTGTTAATTCATCTCACAGAGTTACATCTTTCCCTTCAAGAAGCCTTTCGCTAAGGCTGTTCTTGTGGAATTGGCAAAGGGATATTGGAAACCCATAGAGGGCTATGGTGAAAAAGGAAATAGCTTCCGTTCAAAATTGGAAAGAATCTTTCTGAGAAACTGCTCTCTGTCCTGTTAATTCATCACACAGAGTTACATCTTTCCCTTCAAGAAGCCTTTCGCTAAGGCTGCTCTTGTGGAACTGGCAAAGGGATATTTGGAAGCCCATAGAGGGCTATGGTGAAAAAGGAAATATCTTCCGTTCAAAACTGGAAGTAATCTTTCTGAGAAACTGCTCTGTGTTCTGTTAATTCATCTCACAGAGTTACATCTTTCCCTTTTAGAAGCCTTTCGCTAATGCTGTTGTTGTGGAATTGGCAAAGGGATATTTGGAAGCCCATAGAGGGCTATGGTGAAAATGGAAATATCTTCCGTTCAAATCTGGAAAGAAGCTTTCTGAGAAACTGCTCTGTGTTCTTTGAATTCATCTCACAGAGTTACTTCTTTCCCTTCAAGAAGCCTTTCGCTAAGGCTGTTGTTGTGGAATTGGCAAAGGGATATTTGGAAGCCCATAGAGGGCTATGGTGAAAAAGGAAATACCTTCCGTTCTAAACTGGAAAGAAGCTTTCTGAGAAACTGCTCTGTGTTCTGTTAATTCATCTCACAGAGTTACATCTTTCCCTTCAAGAAGCCTTTCGCTAAGGCTGTTCTTGTGGAATTGGCAAAGGGATATTTGGAAGCCCATAGAGGGCTATGGTGAAAAAGGAAATATCTTCCGTTCAAAACTGGAAAGAAGCTTTCTGAGAAACTGCTCTGTGTTCTGTGAATTCATCACACAGAGTTACATCTGTCCCTTCAAGAAGCCTTTCGCTAAGGCTGTTCTTGCGTAATTGGCAAAGAGATATTTGGAAGCCCATAGAGGGCTACGGTGAAAAAGAAAATATCTTCCGTTCAAAACTGGAAAGAAGCTTTCTGAGAAACTGCTCTGTGTTCTCTTAATTCATCTCACAGGGTTACATCTTTCCCTTCAAGAAGCCTTTCGCTAAGGCTGTTCTTGTGGAATTGGCAAAGGGATATTTGGAAGCCCTTAGAGGGCTATGATGAAAAAGTAAATATCTTCCGTTCAAAACTGGAAGGAAGCTTTCTGAGAAACTGCTCTGTGTTCTGTGAATTCATCTCACAGAGTTACATGTTTCCCTTCAAGAAGCCTTTCGCTAAGGCTGTTCTTGTGGAATTGGCAAAGGGATATTTGGAAGCCCATAGAGGGCTATGGTGAAAAAGGAAATATCTTCCGTTCAAAACTGGAAAGAAGCTTTCTGGGAAACTGCTCTGTGTTCTGTTAATTCATCTCACAGAGTTACATCATTCCCTTCAAGAAGCCTTTCGCTAAGGCTGTTATTGTGGAATTGGCAAAGGGATATTTGGAAGCCCATAGAGGGCTATGCTGAAAAAGGAAATATCTTCCGTTCAAAACTGGAAAGAAGCTTTCTGAAAAACTGCTCTGTGTTCTGTTAATTCATCTAACAGAGTTACATCTTTCCCCTCAAGAAGCCTTTCGCTAAGGTTGTTCTTGTGAAATTGGCAAAGGGATATTTGGAAGCCCATAGAGGGCTATGGTGAAAAAGGAAATATTTTCCGTTCAAAACTGGAAAGAAGCTTTCTGAGAAACTGCTCTGTGTTCTGTAAATTCATCACAGAGTTACATCTTTCCCTTCAAGAAGCCTTTCGCTAAGGCTGTTCTTGTGGAATTGGCAAAGGGATATTTGGAAGCCCATAGAGGGCTATGGTGAAAAAGGAAATATCTTCCGTTCAAAACTGGAAAGAAGCTTTCTGAGAAGCTGCTCTCTGTTCTGTTAATTCATCACACAGAGTTACATCTTTCCCTTCAAGAAGCCTTTCGCTAAGGCTGTTCTTGTGGAATTGGCAAAGGGATACTTGGAAGCCCATATAGGGCTATAGTGAAAAAGGAAATATCTTCCGTTCAAAACTGGAAGTAATCTTTCTGAGAAACTGCTCTGTGTTCTGTTAATTCATCTCACAGAGTTACATCTTTCCCTTTTAGAAGCCTTTCGCTAATGCTGTTCTTGGGGAATTGGCAAAGGGATATTTGGAAGCCCATAGAGGGCTATGGTGAAAAAGGAAATATCTTCCGTTCAAAACTGGAAAGAAGCTTTCTGAGAAACTGCTCTGTGTTCTGTTAATTCATCTCACAGAGTTACATATTTCCCTTCAAGAAGCCTTTCGCTAAGGCTGTTCTTGTGGACTTGGGAAAGGGATATTTGGAAGGCCATAGAGGGCGATGGTGTAAAAGGAAATATCTTCCGTTCAAAACTAGAAAGAAGCTTTCTGAGAAACTGCTCTGTGTTCTGTTAATTCATCTCACACAGTTTCATCTTTCCCTTCAAGAAGCCTTTCGCTAAGGCTGTTCTTGCGTAATTGGCAAAGAGATATTTCGAAGCCCATAGAGGGCTACGGTGAAAAAGAAAATATCTTCCGTTCAAAACTGGAAAGAAGCTTTCTGAGAAACTGCTCTGTGTTCTCTTAATTCATCTCACAGGGTTACATCTTTCCCTTCAAGAAGCCTTTCGCTAAGGCTGTTCTTGTGGAATTGGCAAAGGGATATTTGGAAGCCCTTAGAGGGCTATGATGAAAAAGTAAATATCTTCCGTTCAAAACTGGAAGGAAGCTTTCTGAGAAACTGCTCTGTGTTCTGTGAATTCATCTCACAGAGTTACATGTTTCCCTTCAAGAAGCCTTTCGCTAAGGCTGTTCTTGTGGAATTGGCAAAGGGATATTTGGAAGCCCATAGAGGGCTATGGTGAAAAAGGAAATATCTTCCGTTCAAAACTGGAAAGAAGCTTTCTGGGAAACTGCTCTGTGTTCTGTTAATTCATCTCACAGAGTTACATCTTTTCCTTCAAGAAGCCTTTCGCTAAGGCTGTTCTTGTGGAATTGGCAAAGTGATATTTGGAAGCCCTTAGAGGGCTATGATGAAAAAGTAAATATCTTCCGTTCTAAACTGGAAAGAAGCTTTCTGGGAAACTGCTCTGTGTTCTGTTAATTCATCTCACAGAGTTACATCATTCCCTTCAAGAAGCCTTTCGCTAAGGCTGTTATTGTGGAATTGGCAAAGGGATATTTGGAAGCCCATAGAGGGCTATGCTGAAAAAGGAAATATCTTCCGTTCAAAACTGGAAAGAAGCTTTCTGAAAAACTGCTCTCTGTTCTGTTAATTCATCTAACAGAGTTACATCTTTCCCCTCAAGAAGCCTTTCGCTAAGGCTGTTCTTGTGAAATTGGCAAAGGGATATTTGGAAGCCCATAGAGGGCTATGGTGAAAAAGGAAATATCTTCCGTTCAAAACTGGAAAGAAGCTTTCTGAGAAACTGCTCTGTGTTCTGTAAATTCATCTCACAGAGTTACATCTTTCCCTTCAAGAAGCCTTTCGCTAAGGCTGTTCTTGTGGAATTGGCAAAGGGATATTTGGAAGCCCATAGAGGGCTATGGTGAAAAAGGAAATATCTTCCGTTCAAAACTGGAAAGAAGCTTTCTGAGAAGCTGCTCTCTGTTCTGTTAATTCATCACACAGAGTTACATCTTTCCCTTCAAGAAGCCTTTCGCTAAGGCTGTTCTTGTGGAATTGGCAAAGGGATACTTGGAAGCCCATATAGGGCTATAGTGAAAAAGGAAATATCTTCCGTTCAAAACTGGAAGTAATCTTTCTGAGAAACTGCTCTGTGTTCTGTTAATTCATCTCAAAGAGTTACATCTTTCCCTTTTAGAAGCCTTTCGCTAATGCTGTTCTTGGGGAATTGGCAAAGGGATATTTGGAAGCCCATAGAGGGCTATGGTGAAAAAGGAAATATCTTCCATTCAAAACTGGAAAGAAGCTTTCTGAGAAACTGCTCTGTGTTCTGTTAATTCATCTCACAGAGTTACATATTTACCTTCAAGAAGCCTTTCGCTAAGGCTGTTCTTGTGGACTTGGGAAAGGGATATTTGGAAGGCCATAGAGGGCGATGGTGTAAAAGGAAATATCTTCCGTTCAAAACTAGAAAGAAGCTTTCTGAGAAACTGCTCTGTGTTCTGTTAATTCATCTCACACAGTTTCATCTTTCCCTTCAAGAAGCCTTTCGGTAAGGCTGTTCTTGTGGAATTGGCAAAGGGAAATTTGGAAGCCCATAGAGGGCTAAGTTGAAAAAGTAAATATCTTCCGTTCAAAATTGGAAAGAAGCTTTCTGAGAAACTGCTCTGTGTTCTGTTAATTCATCTCACAGAGTTACATCTTGCCCTTCAAGAAGCCTTTCGCTAAGGCTGTTCTTGTGGAATTGGCAAAGGGATATTTGGAAGCCCATAGAGGGCTATGGTGAAAAAGGAAATATCTTCCGTTCAAAACTGGAAAGAAGCTTTCTGAGAAACTGCTCTGTGTTCTGTGAATTCATCACACAGAGTTACATCTGTCCCTTCAAGAAGCCTTTCGCTAAGGCTGTTCTTGCGTAATTGGCAAAGAGATATTTGGAAGCCCATAGAGGGCTACGGTGAAAAAGAAAATATCTTCCGTTCAAAACTGGAAAGAAGCTTTCTGAGAAACTGCTCTGTGTTCTCTTAATTCATCTCACAGGGTTACATCTTTCCCTTCAAGAAGCCTTTCGCTAAGGCTGTTCTTGTGGAATTGGCAAAGGGATATTTGGAAGCCCTTAGAGGGCTATGATGAAAAAGTAAATATCTTCCGTTCTAAACTGGAAAGAAGCTTTCTGGGAAACTGCTCTGTGTTCTGTTAATTCATCTCACAGAGTTACATCATTCCCTTGAAGAAGCCTTTCGCTAAGGCTGTTATTGTGGAATTGGCAAAGGGATATTTGGAAGCCCCTAGAGGGCTATGCTGAAAAAGGAAATATCTTCCGTTCAAAACTGGAAAGAAGCTTTCTGAAAAACTGCTCTGTGTTCTGTTAATTCATCTAACAGAGTTACATCTTTCCCCTCAAGAAGCCTTTCGCTAAGGCTGTTCTTGTGAAATTGGCAAAGGGATATTTGGAAGCCCATAGAGGGCTATGGTGAAAAAGGAAATATCTTCCGTTCAAAACTGGAAAGAAGCTTTCTGAGAAACTGCTCTGTGTTCTGTAAATTCATCTCACAGAGTTACATCTTTCCCTTCAAGAAGCCTTTCGCTAAGGCTGTTCTTGTGGAATTGGCAAAGGGATATTTGGAAGCCCATAGAGGGCTATGGTGAAAAAGGAAATATCTTCCGTTCAAAACTGGAAAGAATCTTTCTGAGAAACTGCTCTCTGTTCTGTTAATTCATCACACAGAGTTACATCTTTCCCTTCAAGAAGCCTTTCGCTAAGGCTGTTCTTGTGGAATTGGCAAAGGGATACTTGGAAGCCCATATAGGGCTATAGTGAAAAAGGAAATATCTTCCTTTCAAAACTGGAAGTAATCTTTCTGAGAAACTGCTCTGTGTTCTGTTAATTCATCTCACAGAGTTACATCTTTCCCTTTTAGAAGCCTTTCGCTAATGCTGTTCTTGGGGAATTGGCAAAGGGATATTTGGAAGCCCATAGAGGGCTATGGTGAAAAAGGAAATATCTTCCGTTCAAAACTGGAAAGAAGCTTTCTGAGAAACTGCTCTGTGTTCTGTTAATTCATCTCACAGAGTTACATATTTCCCTTCAAGAAGCCTTTCGCTAAGGCTGTTCTTGTGGACTTGGGAAAGGGATATTTGGAAGGCCATAGAGGGCGATGGTGTAAAAGGAAATATCTTCCGTTCAAAACTAGAAAGAAGCTTTCTGAGAAACTGCTCTGTGTTCTGTTAATTCATCTCACACAGTTTCATCTTTCCCTTCAAGAAGCCTTTCGGTAAGGCTGTTCTTGTGGAATTGGCAAAGGGAAATTTGGAAGCCCATAGAGGGCTAAGTTGAAAAAGTAAATATCTTCCGTTCAAAATTGGAAAGAAGCTTTCTGAGAAACTGCTCTGTGTTCTGTTAATTCATCTCACAGAGTTACATCTTGCCCTTCAAGAAGCCTTTCGCTAAGGCTGTTCTTGTGGAATTGGCAAAGGGATATTTGGAAGCCCATAGAGGGCTATGGTGAAAAAGGAAATATCTTCCGTTCAAAACTGGAAAGAAGCTTTCTGAGAAACTGCTCTGTGTTCTCTGAATTCATCACACAGAGTTACATCTGTCCCTTCAAGAAGCCTTTCGCTAAGGATGTTCTTTTGTAATTGGCAAAGAGATATTTGGAAGCCCATACAGGGCTACGGTGAAAAAGAAAATATCTTCCGTTCAAAACTGGAAAGAAGCTTTCTGAGAAACTGCTCTGTGTTCTCTTAATTCATCTCACAGGGTTACATCTTTCCCTTCAAGAAGCCTTTCGCTAAGGCTGTTCTTGTGGAATTGGCAAAGTGATATTTGGAAGCCCTTAGAGGGCTATGATGAAAAAGTAAATATCTTCCGTTCAAAACTGGAAAAAAGCTTTCTGGGAAACTGCTCTGTGTTCTGTTAATTCATCTCACAGAGTTACATCTTTCCCTTCAAGAAGCCTTTCGCTAAGTCTGTTCTTGTGGAATTGGCAAAGTGATATTTGGAAGCCCTTAGAGGGTTATGATGAAAAAGTAAATATCTTCCGTTCAAAACTGGAAAGAAGCTTTCTGGGAAACTGCTCTGTGTTCTGTTAATTCATCTCACAGAGTTACATCTTTCCCTTCAAGAAGCCTTTCGCTAAGGCTGTTCTTGTGGAATTGGCAAAGGGATATTTGGAAGCCCATAGAGGGCTATGGTGAAAAAGGAAATATCTTCCGTTCAAAACTGGAAAGAAGCTTTCTGAAAAACTGCTCTGTGTTATGTTAATTCATCTCACAGAGTTACATCTTTCCCTTTCAAGAAGCCTTTCGCTAAGGCTGTTCTTGTGAAATTGGCAAAGGGATATTTGGAAGCCCATAGAGGGCTATGGTGAAAAAGGAAATATCTTCCGTTCAAAACTGGAAAGAAGCTTTCTGAGAAACTGCTCTGTGTTCTGTTAATTCATCTCACGGAGTTACATCTTTCCCTTCAAGAAGCCTTTCGCTAAGGCTGTTCTTGTGGAATTGGCAAAGGGATATTTGGAAGCCCATAGCGGGCTATGGTGAAAAAGGAAATATCTTCCGTTCAAAACTGGATAGAAGCTTTCTGTAAAACTGCTCTGTGTTCTGTCAATTCATTTCACAGAGTTACATCATTCCCTTCAAGAAGCCTTTCACTAAGGCTGTTATTGTGGAATTGGCAAAGGGATATTTGGAAGCCCATAGAGGGCTATGCTGAAAAAGGAAATATCTTCCTTCAAAAATGGAAAGAAGCTTTCTGAGAAACTGCTCTGTGTTCTGTTAATTCATCTCACAGAGTTACATCTTTCCCTTCAAGAAGCCTTTCGCTAAGGCTGTTCTTGCGGACTTGGGAAAGGGATATTTGGAAGCCCATAGAGGGCGATGGTGTAAAAGGAAATATCTTCCGTTAAAAACTGGAAAGAATCTTTCTGAGAAACTGCTCTGTGTTCTGTTAATTCATCTCACACAGTTTCATCTTTTCCCTCAAGAAGCCTTTCGCTAAGGCTGTTCTTGTGGAATTGGCAAAGGGATATTTGGAAGCCCATAGAAGGCTATGGTGAAAAAGGAAATATCTTCCGTTCAAAACTGGAAAGAAGATATCTGAGAAACTGCTCTGTGTTCTGTGAATTCATCTCACAGAGTTACATCTTTCCCTTCAAGAAACCTTTCGCTAAGGCTGTTCTTGTGGAATTGGGAAAGGGATATTTGGAAGCCCATAGAGGGCTATGGTGAAAAAGGAAATATCTTCCGTTCAAAACTGGAAAGAAGCGTTCTGAGAAACTGCTGTGTGTTCTGTTAATTCATCTCACAGAGTTACATCATTCCATTCAAGAAGCCTTTCGCTAAGGCTGTTCTTGTGGAATTGGCAAAGGGATATTTGGAAGCCCATAGAGGGCTATGGTGAAAAAGGAAATATCTTCCGTTCAAAACGGGAAAGAAGCTTTCTGAGAAACTGCTCTGTGTTCTGTTAATTCATCTCACAGAGTTACATCTTTCCCTTCAAGAAGCCTTTCGCTAAGGCTGTTCTTGTGGAATTGGCAAAGGGATATTTGGAAGCCCATAGAGGGCTATGGTGAAAAAGGAAATATCTTCCGTTCAAAACTGGAAAGAAGCTTTCTGAGAAACTGCTCTGTGTTCTGTTAATTCATCTCACAGAGTTACATCTTTCCCTTCAAGAAGCCTTTCGCTAAGGCTGTTCTTGCGGACTTGGGAAAGGGATATTTGGAAGCCCATAGAGGGCGATGGTGTAAAAGGAAATATCTTCCGTTCAAAACTGGAAAGAAGCTTTCTGAGAAACTGCTCTGTGTTCTGTAAATTCATCTCACAGAGTTACATCTTTCCCTTCAAGAAGCCTTTCGCTAAGGCTGTTCTTGTGGAATTGGCAAAGGGATATTTGGAAGCCCATAGAGGGCTATGGTGAAAAAGGAAATATCTTCCGTTCAAAACGGGAAAGAAGCTTTCTGAGAAACTGCTCTGTGTTCTGTTAATTCATCTCACAGAGTTACATCTTTCCCTTCAAGAAGCCTTTCGCTAAGGCTGTTCTTGTGGAATTGGCAAAGGGATATTTGGAAGCCCATAGAGGGCTATGGTGAAAAAGGAAATATCTTCCGTTCAAAACTGGAAAGAAGCTTTCTGAGAAACTGCTCTGTGTTCTGTTAATTCATCTCACAGAGTTACATCTTTCCCTTCAAGAAGCCTTTCGCTAAGGCTGTTCTTGCGGACTTGGGAAAGGGATATTTGGAAGCCCATAGAGGGCGATGGTGTAAAAGGAAATATCTTCCGTTCAAAACTGGAAAGAAGCTTTCTGAGAAACTGCTCTGTGTTCTGTAAATTCATCTCACAGAGTTACATCTTTCCCTTCAAGAAGCCTTTCGCTAAGGCTGTTCTTGTGGAATTGGCAAAGGGATATTTGGAAGCCCATAGAGGGCTATGGTGAAAAAGGAAATATCTTCCGTTCAAAACTGGAAAGAAGCTTTCTGAGAAGCTGCTCTCTGTTCTGTTAATTCATCACACAGAGTTACATCTTTCCCTTCAAGAAGCCTTTCGCTAAGGCTGTTCTTGTGGAATTGGCAAAGGGATACTTGGAAGCCCATATAGGGCTATAGTGAAAAAGGAAATATCTTCCGTTCAAAACTGGAAGTAATCTTTCTGAGAAACTGCTCTGTGTTCTGTTAATTCATCTCAAAGAGTTACATCTTTCCCTTTTAGAAGCCTTTCGCTAATGCTGTTCTTGGGGAATTGGCAAAGGGATATTTGGAAGCCCATAGAGGGCTATGGTGAAAAAGGAAATATCTTCCATTCAAAACTGGAAAGAAGCTTTCTGAGAAACTGCTCTGTGTTCTGTTAATTCATCTCACAGAGTTACATATTTACCTTCAAGAAGCCTTTCGCTAAGGCTGTTCTTGTGGACTTGGGAAAGGGATATTTGGAAGGCCATAGAGGGCGATGGTGTAAAAGGAAATATCTTCCGTTCAAAACTAGAAAGAAGCTTTCTGAGAAACTGCTCTGTGTTCTGTTAATTCATCTCACACAGTTTCATCTTTCCCTTCAAGAAGCCTTTCGGTAAGGCTGTTCTTGTGGAATTGGCAAAGGGAAATTTGGAAGCCCATAGAGGGCTAAGTTGAAAAAGTAAATATCTTCCGTTCAAAATTGGAAAGAAGCTTTCTGAGAAACTGCTCTGTGTTCTGTTAATTCATCTCACAGAGTTACATCTTGCCCTTCAAGAAGCCTTTCGCTAAGGCTGTTCTTGTGGAATTGGCAAAGGGATATTTGGAAGCCCATAGAGGGCTATGGTGAAAAAGGAAATATCTTCCGTTCAAAACTGGAAAGAAGCTTTCTGAGAAACTGCTCTGTGTTCTGTGAATTCATCACACAGAGTTACATCTGTCCCTTCAAGAAGCCTTTCGCTAAGGCTGTTCTTGCGTAATTGGCAAAGAGATATTTGGAAGCCCATAGAGGGCTACGGTGAAAAAGAAAATATCTTCCGTTCAAAACTGGAAAGAAGCTTTCTGAGAAACTGCTCTGTGTTCTCTTAATTCATCTCACAGGGTTACATCTTTCCCTTCAAGAAGCCTTTCGCTAAGGCTGTTCTTGTGGAATTGGCAAAGGGATATTTGGAAGCCCTTAGAGGGCTATGATGAAAAAGTAAATATCTTCCGTTCTAAACTGGAAAGAAGCTTTCTGGGAAACTGCTCTGTGTTCTGTTAATTCATCTCACAGAGTTACATCATTCCCTTGAAGAAGCCTTTCGCTAAGGCTGTTATTGTGGAATTGGCAAAGGGATATTTGGAAGCCCCTAGAGGGCTATGCTGAAAAAGGAAATATCTTCCGTTCAAAACTGGAAAGAAGCTTTCTGAAAAACTGCTCTGTGTTCTGTTAATTCATCTAACAGAGTTACATCTTTCCCCTCAAGAAGCCTTTCGCTAAGGCTGTTCTTGTGAAATTGGCAAAGGGATATTTGGAAGCCCATAGAGGGCTATGGTGAAAAAGGAAATATCTTCCGTTCAAAACTGGAAAGAAGCTTTCTGAGAAACTGCTCTGTGTTCTGTAAATTCATCTCACAGAGTTACATCTTTCCCTTCAAGAAGCCTTTCGCTAAGGCTGTTCTTGTGGAATTGGCAAAGGGATATTTGGAAGCCCATAGAGGGCTATGGTGAAAAAGGAAATATCTTCCGTTCAAAACTGGAAAGAATCTTTCTGAGAAACTGCTCTCTGTTCTGTTAATTCATCACACAGAGTTACATCTTTCCCTTCAAGAAGCCTTTCGCTAAGGCTGTTCTTGTGGAATTGGCAAAGGGATACTTGGAAGCCCATATAGGGCTATAGTGAAAAAGGAAATATCTTCCTTTCAAAACTGGAAGTAATCTTTCTGAGAAACTGCTCTGTGTTCTGTTAATTCATCTCACAGAGTTACATCTTTCCCTTTTAGAAGCCTTTCGCTAATGCTGTTCTTGGGGAATTGGCAAAGGGATATTTGGAAGCCCATAGAGGGCTATGGTGAAAAAGGAAATATCTTCCGTTCAAAACTGGAAAGAAGCTTTCTGAGAAACTGCTCTGTGTTCTGTTAATTCATCTCACAGAGTTACATATTTCCCTTCAAGAAGCCTTTCGCTAAGGCTGTTCTTGTGGACTTGGGAAAGGGATATTTGGAAGGCCATAGAGGGCGATGGTGTAAAAGGAAATATCTTCCGTTCAAAACTAGAAAGAAGCTTTCTGAGAAACTGCTCTGTGTTCTGTTAATTCATCTCACACAGTTTCATCTTTCCCTTCAAGAAGCCTTTCGGTAAGGCTGTTCTTGTGGAATTGGCAAAGGGAAATTTGGAAGCCCATAGAGGGCTAAGTTGAAAAAGTAAATATCTTCCGTTCAAAATTGGAAAGAAGCTTTCTGAGAAACTGCTCTGTGTTCTGTTAATTCATCTCACAGAGTTACATCTTGCCCTTCAAGAAGCCTTTCGCTAAGGCTGTTCTTGTGGAATTGGCAAAGGGATATTTGGAAGCCCATAGAGGGCTATGGTGAAAAAGGAAATATCTTCCGTTCAAAACTGGAAAGAAGCTTTCTGAGAAACTGCTCTGTGTTCTGTGAATTCATCACACAGAGTTACATCTGTCCCTTCAAGAAGCCTTTCGCTAAGGATGTTCTTTTGTAATTGGCAAAGAGATATTTGGAAGCCCATACAGGGCTACGGTGAAAAAGAAAATATCTTCCGTTCAAAACTGGAAAGAAGCTTTCTGAGAAACTGCTCTGTGTTCTCTTAATTCATCTCACAGGGTTACATCTTTCCCTTCAAGAAGCCTTTCGCTAAGGCTGTTCTTGTGGAATTGGCAAAGTGATATTTGGAAGCCCTTAGAGGGCTATGATGAAAAAGTAAATATCTTCCGTTCAAAACTGGAAAAAAGCTTTCTGGGAAACTGCTCTGTGTTCTGTTAATTCATCTCACAGAGTTACATCTTTCCCTTCAAGAAGCCTTTCGCTAAGTCTGTTCTTGTGGAATTGGCAAAGTGATATTTGGAAGCCCTTAGAGGGTTATGATGAAAAAGTAAATATCTTCCGTTCAAAACTGGAAAGAAGCTTTCTGGGAAACTGCTCTGTGTTCTGTTAATTCATCTCACAGAGTTACATCTTTCCCTTCAAGAAGCCTTTCGCTAAGGCTGTTCTTGTGGAATTGGCAAAGGGATATTTGGAAGCCCATAGAGGGCTATGGTGAAAAAGGAAATATCTTCCGTTCAAAACTGGAAAGAAGCTTTCTGAAAAACTGCTCTGTGTTATGTTAATTCATCTCACAGAGTTACATCTTTCCCTTTCAAGAAGCCTTTCGCTAAGGCTGTTCTTGTGAAATTGGCAAAGGGATATTTGGAAGCCCATAGAGGGCTATGGTGAAAAAGGAAATATCTTCCGTTCAAAACTGGAAAGAAGCTTTCTGAGAAACTGCTCTGTGTTCTGTTAATTCATCTCACGGAGTTACATCTTTCCCTTCAAGAAGCCTTTCGCTAAGGCTGTTCTTGTGGAATTGGCAAAGGGATATTTGGAAGCCCATAGCGGGCTATGGTGAAAAAGGAAATATCTTCCGTTCAAAACTGGATAGAAGCTTTCTGTAAAACTGCTCTGTGTTCTGTCAATTCATTTCACAGAGTTACATCATTCCCTTCAAGAAGCCTTTCACTAAGGCTGTTATTGTGGAATTGGCAAAGGGATATTTGGAAGCCCATAGAGGGCTATGCTGAAAAAGGAAATATCTTCCTTCAAAAATGGAAAGAAGCTTTCTGAGAAACTGCTCTGTGTTCTGTTAATTCATCTCACAGAGTTACATCTTTCCCTTCAAGAAGCCTTTCGCTAAGGCTGTTCTTGCGGACTTGGGAAAGGGATATTTGGAAGCCCATAGAGGGCGATGGTGTAAAAGGAAATATCTTCCGTTAAAAACTGGAAAGAATCTTTCTGAGAAACTGCTCTGTGTTCTGTTAATTCATCTCACACAGTTTCATCTTTTCCCTCAAGAACCCTTTCGCTAAGGCTGTTCTTGTGGAATTGGCAAAGGGATATTTGGAAGCCCATAGAAGGCTATGGTGAAAAAGGAAATATCTTCCGTTCAAAACTGGAAAGAAGATATCTGAGAAACTGCTCTGTGTTCTGTGAATTCATCTCACAGAGTTACATCTTTCCCTTCAAGAAACCTTTCGCTAAGGCTGTTCTTGTGGAATTGGGAAAGGGATATTTGGAAGCCCATAGAGGGCTATGGTGAAAAAGGAAATATCTTCCGTTCAAAACTGGAAAGAAGCGTTCTGAGAAACTGCTGTGTGTTCTGTTAATTCATCTCACAGAGTTACATCATTCCATTCAAGAAGCCTTTCGCTAAGGCTGTTCTTGTGGAATTGGCAAAGGGATATTTGGAAGCCCATAGAGGGCTATGGTGAAAAAGGAAATATCTTCCGTTCAAAACGGGAAAGAAGCTTTCTGAGAAACTGCTCTGTGTTCTGTTAATTCATCTCACAGAGTTACATCTTTCCCTTCAAGAAGCCTTTCGCTAAGGCTGTTCTTGTGGAATTGGCAAAGGGATATTTGGAAGCCCATAGAGGGCTATGGTGAAAAAGGAAATATCTTCCGTTCAAAACTGGAAAGAAGCTTTCTGAGAAACTGCTCTGTGTTCTGTTAATTCATCTCACAGAGTTACATCTTTCCCTTCAAGAAGCCTTTCGCTAAGGCTGTTCTTGCGGACTTGGGAAAGGGATATTTGGAAGCCCATAGAGGGCGATGGTGTAAAAGGAAATATCTTCCGTTCAAAACTGGAAAGAAGCTTTCTGAGAAACTGCTCTGTGTTCTGTTAATTCATCTCACACAGTTTCATCTTTCCATTCAAGAAGCCCGTCGCTAAGGCTGTTCTTGTGGAATTGGCAAAGGCATATTTGGAAGCCCATAGTGGGCTATGGTGAAAAAGGAAATATCCTCCGTTCAAAACTGGAAAGAAGCTTTCTGAGAAACTGCTCTGTGTTCTGTTAATTCATCACACAGAGATACATCTTTCCCTTCAAGAAGCCTTTCGCTAAGGCTGTTCTTGTGTAATTGGCAAATGGATATTTGGACGCCCATAGATGGCTATGGTGAAAAAGGAAATATCTTCCGTTCAAAACTGGAAAGAAGCTTTCCGAGAAACTGCTCTGTGTTCTGTTAATTCATCTCACAGAGTTACATCTTGCCCTTCAAGAAGCCTTTCGCTAAGGCTGTTCTTTTGGAATTGGCAAAGGGATATTTGGAAGCCCATAGATGGCTATGGTGAAAAAGGAAATATCTTCCGTTCAAAACTGGAAAGAAGCTTTCTGAGAAACTGCTCTGTGTTCTGTTAATTCATCTCACAGAGTTACATCTTTCCCTTCAAGAAGCCTTTCGCTAAGGCTGTTCTTGCGGACTTGGGAAAGGGATATTTGGAAGCCCATAGAGGGCGATGGTGTAAAAGGAAATATCTTCCGTTAAAAACTGGAAAGAATCTTTCTGAGAAACTGCTCTGTGTTCTGTTAATTCATCTCACACAGTTTCATCTTTTCCCTCAAGAAGCCTTTCGCTAAGGCTGTTCTTGTGGAATTGGCAAAGGGATATTTGGAAGCCCATAGAAGGCTATGGTGAAAAAGGAAATATCTTCCGTTCAAAACTGGAAAGAAGATATCTGAGAAACTGCTCTGTGTTCTGTGAATTCATCTCACAGAGTTACATCTTTCCCTTCAAGAAACCTTTCGCTAAGGCTGTTCTTGTGGAATTGGGAAAGGGATATTTGGAAGCCCATAGAGGGCTATGGTGAAAAAGGAAATATCTTCCGTTCAAAACTGGAAAGAAGCGTTCTGAGAAACTGCTGTGTGTTCTGTTAATTCATCTCACAGAGTTACATCATTCCATTCAAGAAGCCTTTCGCTAAGGCTGTTCTTGTGGAATTGGCAAAGGGATATTTGGAAGCCCATAGAGGGCTATGGTGAAAAAGGAAATATCTTCCGTTCAAAACGGGAAAGAAGCTTTCTGAGAAACTGCTCTGTGTTCTGTTAATTCATCTCACAGAGTTACATCTTTCCCTTCAAGAAGCCTTTCGCTAAGGCTGTTCTTGTGGAATTGGCAAAGGGATATTTGGAAGCCCATAGAGGGCTATGGTGAAAAAGGAAATATCTTCCGTTCAAAACTGGAAAGAAGCTTTCTGAGAAACTGCTCTGTGTTCTGTTAATTCATCTCACAGAGTTACATCTTTCCCTTCAAGAAGCCTTTCGCTAAGGCTGTTCTTGCGGACTTGGGAAAGGGATATTTGGAAGCCCATAGAGGGCGATAGTGTAAAAGGAAATATCTTCCGTTCAAAACTGGAAAGAAGCTTTCTGAGAAACTGCTCTGTGTTCTGTTAATTCATCTCACACAGTTTCATCTTTCCATTCAAGAAGCCCGTCGCTAAGGCTGTTCTTGTGGAATTGGCAAAGGCATATTTGGAAGCCCATAGTGGGCTATGGTGAAAAAGGAAATATCCTCCGTTCAAAACTGGAAAGAAGCTTTCTGAGAAACTGCTCTGTGTTCTGTTAATTCATCACACAGAGATACATCTTTCCCTTCAAGAAGCCTTTCGCTAAGGCTGTTCTTGTGTAATTGGCAAATGGATATTTGGACGCCCATAGATGGCTATGGTGAAAAAGGAAATATCTTCCGTTCAAAACTGGAAAGAAGCTTTCCGAGAAACTGCTCTGTGTTCTGTTAATTCATCTCACAGAGTTACATCTTGCCCTTCAAGAAGCCTTTCGCTAAGGCTGTTCTTTTGGAATTGGCAAAGGGATATTTGGAAGCCCATAGATGGCTATGGTGAAAAAGGAAATATCTTCCGTTCAAAACTGGAAAGAAGCTTTCTGAGAAACTGCTCTGTGTTCTGTTAATTCATCTCACAGAGTTACATCTTTCCCTTCAAGAAGCCTTTCGCTAAGGCTGTTCTTGTGGAATTGGCAAAGGGATATTTGGAAGCCCATAGAGGGCTATGGTGAAAAAGGAAATATCTTCCGTTCAAAACTGGAAAGAAGCTTTCTGAGAAACTGCTCTGTGTTCTGTTAATTCATCTCACAGAGTTACATCTTTCCCTTCAAGAAACCTTTCGCTAAGGCTGTTCTTGTGGAATTGGGAAAGGGATATTTGGAAGCCAATAGAGGGCTATGGTGAAAAAGGAATTATCTTCCGTTCAAAACGGGAAAGAAGCGTTCTGAGAAACTGCTGTGTGTTCTGTTAATTCATCTCACAGAGTTACATCATTCCATTGAAGAAGCCTTTCGCTAAGGCTGTTCTTGTGTAATTGGCAAACGGATATTTGGAAGCCCATAGAGGGCTATGGTGAAAAAGGAAATATCTTCCGTTCAAAACGGGAAAGAAGCTGTCTGAGAAACTGCTCTGTGTTCTGTTAATTCATCTCACAGAGTTACATCTTTCCCTTCAAGAAGCCTTTCGCTAAGGCTGTTCTTGTGGAATTGGCAAAGGGATATTGGAAACCCATAGAGGGCTATGGTGAAAAAGGAAATAGCTTCCGTTCAAAATTGGAAAGAATCTTTCTGAGAAACTGCTCTCTGTCCTGTTAATTCATCACACAGAGTTACATCTTTCCCTTCAAGAAGCCTTTCGCTAAGGCTGCTCTTGTGGAACTGGCAAAGGGATATTTGGAAGCCCATAGAGGGCTATGGTGAAAAAGGAAATATCTTCCGTTCAAAACTGGAAGTAATCTTTCTGAGAAACTGCTCTGTGTTCTGTTAATTCATCTCACAGAGTTACATCTTTCCCTTTTAGAAGCCTTTCGCTAATGCTGTTGTTGTGGAATTGGCAAAGGGATATTTGGAAGCCCATAGAGGGCTATGGTGAAAAAGGAAATATCTTCCGTTCAAAACTGGAAAGAAGCCCTTTGAGAAACTGCTCTGTGTTCTCCTAATTCATCTCACAGAGTTACATCTTTCCCTTCAGAAGCCTTTCGCTAAGGCTGTTCTTGTGGAATTGGCAAAGGGATATTTGGAACCCCATAGAGGGCTATGGTGGAAAAGAAATATCTTCCGTTCAAAACTGGAAAGAAGCTTTCTGAGAAACTGCTCTGTGTTCTCTTAATTCATCTCACAGAGTTACATCTTTCCCTTCAAGAAGCGTTTCGCTAAGGCTGTTCTTGTGGAATTGGCAAAGGGATATTTGGAAGCCCATAGAGGGCTTTGGTGAAAAAGGAAATATCTTCCGTTCAAAACTGGAAAGAAGCTTTGTGAGAAACTGCTCTGTGTTCCGTTAATTCATCTCTCAGAGTTACATCTTTCCCTTCAAGAAGCCTTTCGCTAAGGCTGTTCTTGTGGAATTGGCAAAGGGATATTTGGAAGCCCATAGAGGGCTATGGTGGAAAAGGAAATACCTTCCGTTCAAAAATTGAAAGAAGCTTTCTGAGAAACTGCTCTGTGTTCTGTTAATTCATCTCACAGAGTTACATCTTTCCCATCAAGAAGCCTTTCGCTAAGGCTGTTCTTGTGGAATTGGAAAAGGGATATTTGGAAGCCCATAGAGGGCTATGGTGAAAAAGGAAATATCTTCCATTCATAACTGGAAAGAAGCTTTCTGAGAAACTGCTCGATGTTATGTTAATTCATGTCACAGAGTTGCAGCTTGCCCTTCAAGAAGCCTTTCGCTAAGGCTGTTCTTGTGGAATTGGCAAAGGGATATTTGGAAGCCCATAGAGGGCTATGGTGAAAAAGGAAATATCTTCCGTTCAAAACTGGAAAGAAGCTTTCTGAGAAACTGCTCTGTGTTCTGTTAATTCATCACACAGAGTTACATCTTTCCCTTCAAGAAGCCTTTCGCTAAGGCTGTTCTTGTGAAATTGGCAAAGGGATATTTGGAAGCCCATAGAGGGCTATGGTGAAAAAGGAAATATCTTCCGTTCAAAATTGGAAAGAAGCTTTGTGAGAAACTGCTCTGTGTTCTGTGAATTCATCTCACAGAGTTACATCTTTCCCTTCAAGAAGCCTTTCGCTAAGGCTGTTCTTGTGGAATTGGCAAAGGGATATTTGGAAGCCCTTAGAGGGCTATGGTGAAAAAGGAAATACCTTCCGTTCAAAACTGGAAAGAAGCTTTCTGAGAAACTGCTCTGTGTTTTGTTAATTCATCTCACAGAGTTACATCTTTCCCTTCAAGAAGCCTTTCGCTAAGGCTGTTCTTGTGGAATTGGCAAACGGATATTTGGAAGCCCTTAGAGGGCTATGGTGAAAAAGGAAATATCTTCCATTCATAACTGGAAAGAAGCTTTCTGAGAAACTGCTCGGTGTTATGTTAATTCATCTCACAGAGTTACATCTTGCCCTTCAAGAAGCCTTTCGCTAAGGCTGTTCTTGTGGAATTGGCAAAGGGATATTTGGAAGCCCGTAGAGGGCTATGGTGAAAAAGGAAATATCTTCCGTTCAAAACTGGAAAGAAGCTTTCTGAGAAACTGCTCTGTGTTCTGTTAATTCATCACACAGAGTTACATCTTTCCCTTCAAGAAGCCTTTCGCTAAGGCTGTTCTTGTGGAATTGGCAAAGGGATATTTGGAAGCCCATAGAGGGCTATGGTGAAAAAGGAAATATCTTCCGTTCAAAACTGGAAAGAAGCTTTCTGAGAAACTGCTCTGTGTTCTGTTAATTCATCTCACAGAGTTACATCTTTCCCTTCAAGAAGCCTTTCGCTAAGGCTGTTCTTGTGGAATTGGCAAAGGGATATTTGGAAGCCCATAGAGGGCTATGGTGAAAAAGGAAATATCTTCCGTTCAAAACTGGAAAGAAGCTTTCTGAGAAACTGCTCTGTGTTCTGTTAATTCATCTCACAGAGTTACATCTCTCCCTTCAAGAAGCCTTTCGCTAAGGCTGTTCTTGTGGAATTGGCAAAGGGATATTTGGAAGCCCATAGAGGGCTATTGTGAAAAAGGAAATATCTTCCGTTCAAAACGGGAAAAAGCTTTCTGAGAAACTGCTCTGTGTTCTTTTAATTCATCTCACAGAGTTACATCTTTCCCTTCAAGAAGCCTTTCGCTAAGGCTGTTCTTGTGTAATTGGCAAAGGGATATTTGGAAGCCCATAGAAGGCTACGGTGAAAAAGGAAATATCTTCCGTTCAAAACTGGAAAGAAGCTTTCTGAGAAACTGCTCTGTGTTCTGTTAATTCATCTCACAGAGTTACATCATTCCCTTCAAGAAGCCTTTCGCTAAGGCTGTTCTTGTGGAACTGGCAAAGGGATATTTGGAAGCCCATAGAGGGCTATGGTGAAAAAGGAAATATCTTCCGTTCAAAACTGGAAAGAAGCTTTCTGAGAAACTGCTCTGTGTTCTGTTAATTCATCTCACAGAGTTACATCTTTCCCTTCAAGAAGCCTTTCGCTAAGGCTGTTCTTGTGGAATTGGCAAAGGGATATTTGGAAGCCCATAGAGGGCTATGGTGAAAAAGGAAATATCTTCCGTTCAAAACGGGAAAGAAGCTTTCTGAGAAACTGCTCTGTGTTCTGTTAATTCATCTCACAGAGTTACATCTTTCCCTTCAAGAAGCCTTTCGCTAAGGCTGTTCTTGTGGAATTGGCAAAGGGATATTTGAAGCCCATAGAGGGCTATTGTGAAAAAGGAAATATCTTCCGTTCAAAACTGGAAAGAAGCTTTCTGAGAAACTGCTCTGTGTTCTGTTAATTCATCTCACAGAGTTACATCTTTCCCTTCAAGAAGCCTTTCGCTACGGCTGTTCTTGTGGAATTGGCAAAGGGATATTTGGAAGCAACTAGAGGGCTATGGTGAAAAAGGAAATATCTTCCGTTCAAAACGGGAAAGAAGCTTTCTGAGAAACTGCTCTGTGTTCTGTTAATTCATCTCACAGAGTTACATCTTTCCTTTCAAGAAGCCTTTCCTAAGGCTGTTCTTGTGTAATTGGCAAAGGGATATTTGGAAGCCCATAGCGGGCTATGGTGAAAAAGGAAATATCTTCCGTTCAAAATTGGATAGAAGCTTTCTGTAAAACTGCTCTGTGTTCTGTTAATTCATCTCACAGAGTTACATCATTCCCTTCAAGAAGCCTTTCGCTAAGGCTGTCCTTGTGGAATTCGCAAAGGGATATTTGGAAGCCCATAGAGTTATATGGTGAAAAAGGAAATATCTTCCGTTCAAAACTGGAAAGAAGCTTTCTGAAAAACTGCTCTGTGTTCTGTTAATTCATCTCACAGAGTTACATCTTTCCCCTCAAGAAGCCTTTCGCTAAGGCTGTTCTTGTGAAATTGGCAAAGGGATATTTGGAAGCCCATAAGGGGCTATGGTGAAAAAGGAAATATGTTCCATTCAAAACTGGAAAGAGGCTTTCTGAGAAACTGCTCTGTGTTCTGTTAATTCATCTCACAGAGTTACATCTTTCCCTTCAAGAAGTCTTTCGCTAAGGCTGTTCTTGTGGAATTGGCAAAGGGATATTTGGAAGTCCATAGATGTCTATGGTGAAAAAGGAAATACCTTCCGTTCAAAACTGGAAAGAAGCTTACTGAGAAACTGCTCTGTGTTCTGTAATTCATCTCACAGAGTTACATCTTTCCCTTCAAGAGGCCTTTCGCTAAGGCTGTTCTTGTGGAATTGGCAAAGGGATATTTGGAAGCCCATCGAGGGCTATGGTGAAAAAGGAAATATCTTCCGTTCAAAACTTGAAAGAAGCTTTCTGAGAAACTGCTCTGTGTTCTGTTAATTCATCTCACAGAGTTACATCTTGCCCTTCAAGAAGCCTTTCGACAAGGCTGTTCTTGTGGACTTGGGAAAGGGATATTTGGAAGCCCATAGAGGGCGATGGTGTAAAAGGAAATATCTTCCGTTCAAAACTGGAAAGAAGCTTTCTGAGAAACTGCTCTGTGTTCTGTTAATTCATCTCACAGAGTTACATCTCTCCCTTCAAGAAGCCTTTCGCTAAGGCTGTTCTTGTGGAATTGGCAAAGGGATATTTGGAAGCCCATAGAGGGCTATGGTGAAAAAGGAAATATCTTCCGTTCAAAACTGGAAAGAAGCTTTCTGAGAAACTGCTCTGTGTTCTGTTAATTCATCTCACAGAGTTACATCTTTCCCTTCAAGAAGCCTTTCGCTAAGGCTGTTCTTGTGTAATTGGCAAAGGGATATTTGGAAGCCCATAGAAGGCTACGGTGAAAAAGGAAATATCTTCCGTTCAAAACTGGAAAGAAGCTTTCTGAGAAACTGCTCTGTGTTCTGTTAATTCATCTCACAGAGTTACATCATTCCCTTCAAGAAGCCTTTCGCTAAGGCTGTTCTTGTGGAACTGGCAAAGGGATATTTGGAAGCCCATAGAGGGCTATGGTGAAAAAGGAAATATCTTCCGTTCAAAACTGGAAAGAAGCTTTCTGAGAAACTGCTCTGTGTTCTGTTAATTCATCTCACAGAGTTACATCTTTCCCTTCAAGAAGCCTTTCGCTAAGGCTGTTCTTGTGGAATTGGCAAAGGGATATTTGGAAGCTCATAGAGGGCTATGGTGAAAAAGGAAATATCTTCCGTTCAAAACGGGAAAGAAGCTTTCTGAGAAACTGCTCTGTGTTCTGTTAATTCATCTCACAGAGTTACATCTTTCCCTTCAAGAAGCCTTTCGCTAAGGCTGTTCTTGTGGAATTGGCAAAGGGATATTTGGAAGCCCATAGAGGGCTATGGTGAAAAAGGAAATATCTTCCGTTCAAAACTGGAAAGAAGCTTTCTGAGAAACTGCTCTGTGTTCTGTTAATTCATCTCACAGAGTTACATCTTTCCCTTCAAGAAGCCTTTCGCTACGGCTGTTCTTGTGGAATTGGCAAAGGGATATTTGGAAGCAACTAGAGGGCTATGGTGAAAAAGGAAATATCTTCCGTTCAAAACGGGAAAGAAGATTTCTGAGAAACTGCTCTGTGTTCTGTTAATTCATCTCACAGAGTTACATCTTTCCTTTCAAGAAGCCTTTCGCTAAGGCTGTTCTTGTGTAATTGGCAAAGGGATATTTGGAAGCCCATAGCGGGCTATGGTGAAAAAGGAAATATCTTCCGTTCAAAACTGGATAGAAGCTTTCTGTAAAACTGCTCTGTGTTCTGTTAATTCATCTCACAGAGTTACATCATTCCCTTCAAGAAGCCTTTCGCTAAGGCTGTCCTTGTGGAATTCTCAAAGGGATATTTGGAAGCCCATAGAGGGATATGGTGAAAAAGGAAATATCTTCCGTTCAAAACTGGAAAGAAGCTTTCTGAAAAACTGCTCTGTGTTCTGTTAATTCATCTCACAGAGTTACATCTTTCCCCTCAAGAAGCCTTTCGCTAAGGCTGTTCTTGTGAAATTGGCAAAGGGATATTTGGAAGCCCATAAGGGGCTATGGTGAAAAAGGAAATATGTTCCATTCAAAACTGGAAAGAGGCTTTCTGAGAAACTGCTCTGTGTTCTGTTAATTCATCTCACAGAGTTACATCTTTCCCTTCAAGAAGCCTTTCGCTAAGGCTGTTCTTGTGGAATTGGCAAAGGGATATTTGGAAGTCCATAGATGTCTATGGTGAAAAAGGAAATACCTTCCGTTCAAAACTGGAAAGAAGCTTACTGAGAAACTGCTCTGTGTTCTGTAATTCATCTCACAGAGTTACATCTTTCCCTTCAAGAGGCCTTTCGCTAAGGCTGTTCTTGTGGAATTGGCAAAGGGATATTTGGAAGCCCATCGAGGGCTATGGTGAAAAAGGAAATATCTTCCGTTCAAAACTTGAAAGAAGCTTTCTGAGAAACTGCTCTGTGTTCTGTTAATTTATCTCACAGAGTTACATCTTGCCCTTCAAGAAGCCTTTCGACAAGGCTGTTCTTGTGGACTTGGGAAAGGGATATTTTGAAGCCCATAGAGGGCGATGGTGTAAAAGGAAATATCTTCCGTTCAAAACTGGAAAGAAGCTTTCTGAGAAACTGCTCTGTGTTCTGTTAATTCATCTCACACAGTTTCATCTTTCCATTCAAGAAGCCTTTCGCTAAGGCTGTTCTTGTGGAATTGGCAAAGGGATATTTGGAAGCCCATAGAGGGCTATGGTGAAAAAGGAAAAATCTTCCGTTCAAAACTGGAAAGAAGCTTTCTGAGAAACTGCTCTGTGTTCTGTTAATTCATCTCACAGAGTTACATCTTGCCGTTCAGGAAGCCTTTCGCTAAGGCTGTTCTTGTGGAATTGGCAAAGGGATATTTTTTAAGCCCATAGAGGGCTATGGTGAAAAAGGATATATCTTCCGTTCAAAACTGGAAAGAAGCTTTCTGAGAAACTGCTCTGTGTTCTGTTAATTCATCACACAGAATTACATCTTTCCCTTCAAGAAGCCATTCGCTAAGGCTGTTCTTTTGTAATTGGCAAAGGGATATTTGGACGCCCATTGATGGCTATGGTGAAAAAGGAAATATCTTCCGTTCAAAACTGGAAAGACGCTTTCCGAGAAACTGCTCTGTGTTCTGTAAATTCATCCCAGAGAGTTACAGGTTTCCCTTCAAGAGGCCTTTCGCTAAGGCTGTTCTTGTGGAATTGGCAAAGGGATATTTGGAAGCCCATAGAGGGCTATGGTGAAAAAGGAAATATCTTCCGTTCAAAACTGGAAAGAAGCTTTCTGAGAAACTGCTCTGTGTTCTGTTAATTCATCTCACAGAGTTACATCTTTCCCTTCAAGAAGCCTTTCGCTAAGGCTGTTCTTGTGGAATTGGCAAAGGGATATTTGGAAGCCCATAGAGGGCTATGGTGAAAAAGGAAATATCTTCCGTTCAAAACTGGAAAAAAGCTTTCTGAGAAACTGCTCTGTGTTCTATTAATTCATCTCACAGAGTTACATATTTCCCTTCAAGAAGCCTTTCGCTAAGGCTGTTCTTGTGGAATTGGGAAAGGGATACTTGGAAGCCCATAGAGGACTATGGTGAAAAAGGAAGTACCTTTCGTTCAAAACTGGAAAGAAGCTTTCTGAGAAACTGCTCTGTGTTCTGTTAATTCATCTCACAGAGTTACATCTTTCCTTTAAGAAGCCTTTCGCTAAGGCTGTTCTTGTGGAATTGGCAAAGGGATATTTGGAAGCCCATAGAGGGCTTTGGTGAAAAAGGAAATATCTTCCGTTCAAAACTGGAAAGAAGCTTTCTGAGAAACTGCTCTGTGTTCTTTTAACTCATCTCACAGAGATACATCTTTCCCTTCAAGAAGCCTTTCGCTAAGGCTGTTCTTGTGGAATTGGCAAAGGGATATTTGGAAGCCCATAGAGGGCTATGGTGAAAAAGGAAATATCTTCCGTTCAAAACTGGAAAGAAGCTTTCTGAAAAACTGCACGGTGTTCTGTTAATTCATCTCACAGAGTTACATCTATCCCTTCAAGAAGCCTTTCCCTAAGGCTGTTCTTGTGGAATTGGCAAAGGGATATTTGGAAGCCAATAGAGGGCTATGGTGAAAAAGGAAATATCTTCCATTCAAAACTGGAAAGAAACTTTCTGAGAAACTGCTCTGTGTTCTGTGAATTCATCTCACAGAGTTACATCTTTCCCTTCAAGAAGCCTTTCGCTAAGACTGTTCTTGTGTAATTGGCAAAGGGATATTTGGAAGCCCATAGATGGCTATGGTAAAAAAGGAAATATCTTCCGTTCAAAACTGGAAAGAAGCTTTCCGAGAAACTGCTCTGTGTTCTCTAAATTCATCTCACAGAGTTACATCTTTCCCTTCAAGAAGCCTTTCGCTAAGGCTGTTCTTGTGGAATTGGCAAAGGGATATTTGGAAGCCTATGGTAGGCTATGGTGAAAAAGGAAATATCTTCCGTTCAAAACTGGAAAGAAGCTTTGTGGGAAACTGCTCTGTGTTCTGTTAATTCATCTCACAGAGTTATATCTTTCCCTTCAAGAAGCCTTTCGCAAAGGCTGTTCTTGTGGAATTGGAAAAGGGATATTTGGAAGCCCATAGAGGGCTATGGTGAAAAAGGAAATATCTTCCGTTCAAAACTGGAAAGAAGCTTTCTGAGAAACTGCTCTGTGTTCTGTTAATTCATCTCACAGAGTTACATCTTTCCCTTCAAGAAGCCTTTCGCTAAGGCTGTTCTTATGGAATTGGCAAAGGGATATTTGGAAGCCCATAGAGGGCTATGGTGAAAAAGGAAATATCTTCCGTTCAAAACTGGAAAGAAGCTTTCTGAGAAACTGCTCTGTGTTTTGTGAATTCAACTCACAGAGTTACATCTTTCCCTTCAAGAAGCCTTTCGCTAAGGCTGTTCTTGTGGAATTGGGAAAGGGATATTTGGAAGCCAATAGAGGGCTATGGTGAAAAAAGAAATATCTTCCGTTCAAAACTGGAAAGAAGCTTTCTGAGAAACTGCTCTGTGTTCTGTTAATTCATCTCTCAGAGTTACATCTTTCCCTTCAAGAAGCCTTTCGCTAAGGCTGTTCTTGTGGAATTGGCAAAGGGATATTTGGAAGCCCATAGAGGGCTATGGTGAAAAAGGAAATATCTTCCGTTCAAAACTGGAAAGAAGCCCTTTGAGAAACTGCTCTGTGTTCTCCTAATTCATCTCACAGAGTTACATCTTTCCCTTCAAGAAGCCTTTCGCTAAGGCTGTTCTTGTGGAATTGGCAAAGGGATATTTGGAACCCCATAGAGGGCTATGGTGGAAAAGAAATATCTTCCGTTCAAAACTGGAAAGAAGCTTTCTGAGAAACTGCTCTGTGTTCTCTTAATTCATCTCACAGAGTTACATCTTTCCCTTCAAGAAGCGTTTCGCTAAGGCTGTTCTTGTGGAATTGGCAAAGGGATATTTGGAAGCCCATAGAGGGCTTTGGTGAAAAAGGAAATATCTTCCGTTCAAAACTGGAAAGAAGCTTTGTGAGAAACTGCTCTGTGTTCCGTTAATTCATCTCTCAGAGTTACATCTTTCCCTTCAAGAAGCCTTTCGCTAAGGCTGTTCTTGTGGAATTGGCAAAGGGATATTTGGAAGCCCATAGAGGGCTATGGTGGAAAAGGAAATACCTTCCGTTCAAAAATTGAAAGAAGCTTTCTGAGAAACTGCTCTGTGTTCTGTTAATTCATCTCACAGAGTTACATCTTTCCCATCAAGAAGCCTTTCGCTAAGGCTGTTCTTGTGGAATTGGAAAAGGGATATTTGGAAGCCCATAGAGGGCTATGGTGAAAAAGGAAATATCTTCCATTCATAACTGGAAAGAAGCTTTCTGAGAAACTGCTCGATGTTATGTTAATTCATGTCACAGAGTTGCAGCTTGCCCTTCAAGAAGCCTTTCGCTAAGGCTGTTCTTGTGGAATTGGCAAAGGGATATTTGGAAGCCCATAGAGGGCTATGGTGAAAAAGGAAATATCTTCCGTTCAAAACTGGAAAGAAGCTTTCTGAGAAACTGCTCTGTGTTCTGTTAATTCATCACACAGAGTTACATCTTTCCCTTCAAGAAGCCTTTCGCTAAGGCTGTTCTTGTGAAATTGGCAAAGGGATATTTGGAAGCCCATAGAGGGCTATGGTGAAAAAGGAAATATCTTCCGTTCAAAACTGGAAAGAAGCTTTGTGAGAAACTCCTCTGTGTTCTGTGAATTCATCTCACAGAGTTACATCTTTCCCTTCAAGAAGCCTTTCGCTAAGGCTGTTCTTGTGAAATTGGCAAAGGGATATTTGGAAGCCCATAAGGGGCTATGGTGAAAAAGGAAATATGTTCCATTCAAAACTGGAAAGAGGCTTTCTGAGAAACTGCTCTGTGTTCTGTTAATTCATCTCACAGAGTTACATCTTTCCCTTCAAGAAGCCTTTCGCTAAGGCTGTTCTTGTGGAATTGGCAAAGGGATATTTGGAAGTCCATAGATGTCTATGGTGAAAAAGGAAATACCTTCCGTTCAAAACTGGAAAGAAGCTTACTGAGAAACTGCTCTGTGTTCTGTAATTCATCTCACAGAGTTACATCTTTCCCTTCAAGAGGCCTTTCGCTAAGGCTGTTCTTGTGGAATTGGCAAAGGGATATTTGGAAGCCCATCGAGGGCTATGGTGAAAAAGGAAATATCTTCCGTTCAAAACTTGAAAGAAGCTTTCTGAGAAACTGCTCTGTGTTCTGTTAATTCATCTCACAGAGTTACATCTTGCCCTTCAAGAAGCCTTTCGACAAGGCTGTTCTTGTGGACTTGGGAAAGGGATATTTGGAAGCCCATAGAGGGCGATGGTGTAAAAGGAAATATCTTCCCTTCAAAACTGGAAAGAAGCTTTCTGAGAAACTGCTCTGTGTTCTGTTAATTCATCTCACAGAGTTACATCTCTCCCTTCAAGAAGCCTTTCGCTAAGGCTGTTCTTGTGGAATTGGCAAAGGGATATTTGGAAGCCCATAGAGGGCTATGGTGAAAAAGGAAATATCTTCCGTTCAAAACAGGAAAGAAGCTTTCTGAGAAACTGCTCTGTGTTCTTTTAATTCATCTCACAGAGTTACATCTTTCCCTTCAAGAAGCCTTTCGCTAAGGCTGTTCTTGTGTAATTGGCAAAGGGATATTTGGAAGCCCATAGAAGGCTACGGTGAAAAAGGAAATATCTTCCGTTCAAAACTGGAAAGAAGCTTTCTGAGAAACTGCTCTGTGTTCTGTTAATTCATCTCACAGTGTTACATCATTCCCTTCAAGAAGCCTTTCGCTAAGGCTGTTCTTGTGGAACTGGCAAAGGGATATTTGGAAGCCCATAGAGGGCTATGGTGAAAAAGGAAATATCTTCCGTTCAAAACTGGAAAGAAGGTTTCTGAGAAACTGCTCTGTGTTCTGTTAATTCATCTCACAGAGTTACATCTTTCCCTTCAAGAAGCCTTTCGCTAAGGCTGTTCTTGTGGAATTGGCAAAGGGATATTTGGAAGCTCATAGAGGGCTATGGTGAAAAAGGAAATATCTTCCGTTCAAAACGGGAAAGAAGCTTTCTGAGAAACTGCTCTGTGTTCTGTTAATTCATCTCACAGAGTTACATCTTTCCCTTCAAGAAGCCTTTCGCTAAGGCTGTTCTTGTGGAATTGGCAAAGGGATATTTGGAAGCCCATAGAGGGCTATGGTGAAAAAGGAAATATCTTCCGTTCAAAACTGGAAAGAAGCTTTCTGAGAAACTGCTCTGTGTTCTGTTAATTCATCTCACAGAGTTACATCTTTCCCTTCAAGAAGCCTTTCGCTACGGCTGTTCTTGTGGAATTGGCAAAGGGATATTTGGAAGCAACTAGAGGGCTATGGTGAAAAAGGAAATATCTTCCGTTCAAAACGGGAAAGAAGCTTTCTGAGAAACTGCTCTGTGTTCTGTTAATTCATCTCACAGAGTTACATCTTTCCTTTCAAGAAGCCTTTCGCTAAGGCTGTTCTTGTGTAATTGGCAAAGGGATATTTGGAAGCCCATAGCGGGCTATGGTGAAAAAGGAAATATCTTCCGTTCAAAACTGGATAGAAGCTTTCTGTAAAACTGCTCTGTGTTCTGTTAATTCATCTCACAGAGTTACATCATTCCCTTCAAGAAGCCTTTCGCTAAGGCTGTCCTTGTGGAATTCGCAAAGGGATATTTGGAAGCCCATAGAGGGATATGGTGAAAAAGGAAATATCTTCCGTTCAAAAGTGGAAAGAAGCTTTCTGAAAAACTGCTCTGTGTTCTGTTAATTCATCTCACAGAGTTACATCTTTCCCCTCAAGAAGCCTTTCGCTAAGGCTGTTCTTGTGAAATTGGCAAAGGGATATTTGGAAGCCCATAAGGGGCTATGGTGAAAAAGGAAATATGTTCCATTCAAAACTGGAAAGAGGCTTTCTGAGAAACTGCTCTGTGTTCTGTTAATTCATCTCACAGAGTTACATCTTTCCCTTCAAGAAGCCTTTCGCTAAGGCTGTTCTTGTGGAATTGGCAAAGGGATATTTGGAAGTCCATAGATGTCTATGGTGAAAAAGGAAATACCTTCCGTTCAAAACTGGAAAGAAGCTTACTGAGAAACTGCTCTGTGTTCTGTAATTCATCTCACAGAGTTACATCTTTCCCTTCAAGAGGCCTTTCGCTAAGGCTGTTCTTGTGGAATTGGCAAAGGGATATTTGGAAGCCCATCGAGGGCTATGGTGAAAAAGGAAATATCTTCCGTTCAAAACTTCAAAGAAGCTTTCTGAGAAACTGCTCTGTGTTCTGTTAATTTATCTCACAGAGTTACATCTTGCCCTTCA
Source organism: Chlorocebus sabaeus (assembly GCF_047675955.1). NCBI lineage: Eukaryota > Metazoa > Chordata > Mammalia > Primates > Cercopithecidae > Chlorocebus > Chlorocebus sabaeus. Next base: position 1,148,272 of record NW_027328147.1, on the reverse strand, counting down.
AGAAGCCTTTCGACAAGGCTGTTCTTCTGGACTTGGGAAAGGGATATTTTGAAGCCCATAGAGGGCGATGGTGTAAAAGGAAATATCTTCCGTTCAAAACTGGAAAGAAGCTTTCTGAGAAACTGCTCTGTGTTCTGTTAATTCATCTCACACAGTTTCATCTTTCCATTCAAGAAGCCTTTCGCTAAGGCTGTTCTTGTGGAATTGGCAAAGGGATATTTGGAAGCCCATAGAGGGCTATGGTGAAAAAGGAAAAATCTTCCGTTCAAAACTGGAAAGAAGCTTTCTGAGAAACTGCTCTGTGTTCTGTTAATTCATCTCACAGAGTTACATCTTGCCGTTCAAGAAGCCTTTCGCTAAGGCTGTTCTTGTGGAATTGGCAAAGGGATATTTGGAAGCCCATAGAGGGCTATGGTGAAAAAGGATATATCTTCCGTTCAAAACTGGAAAGAAGCTTTCTGAGAAACTGCTCTGTGTTCTGTTAATTCATCACACAGAATTACATCTTTCGCTTCAGGAAGCCATTCGCTAAGGGTGTTCTTTTGTAATTGGCAAAGGGATATTTGGACGCCCATTGATGGCTATGGTGAAAAAGGAAATATCTTCCGTTCAAAACTGGAAAGACGCTTTCCGAGAAACTGCTCTGTGTTCTGTAAATTCATCCCAGAGAGTTACAGCTTTCCCTTCAAGAGGCCTTTCGCTAAGGCTGTTCTTGTGGAATTGGCAAAGGGATATTTGGAAGCCCATAGAGGGCTATGGTGAAAAAGGAAATATCTTCCGTTCAAAACTGGAAAGAAGCTTTCTGAGAAACTGCTCTGTGTTCTGTTAATTCATCTCACAGAGTTACATCTTTCCCTTCAAGAAGCCTTTCGCTAAGGCTGTTCTTGTGGAATTGGCAAAGGGATATTTGGAAGCCCATAGAGGGCTATGGTGAAAAAGGAAATACCTTCCGATCAAAAATTGAAGGAAGCTTTCTGAGAAACTGCTCTGTGTTCTGTGAATTCATCTCACAGAGTTACATCTTTCCCTTCAAGAAGCCTTTCGCTAAGGCTGTTCTTGTGGAATTGGAAAAGGGATATTTGGAAGCCCATAGAGGGCTATGGTGAAAAAGGAAATATCTTCCATACATAACTGGAAAGAAGCTTTCTGAGAAACTGCTCTGTGTTCTGTTAATTCATCTCACAGAGTTACATCTTGCTCTTCAAGAAGCCTTTCGCTAAGGCTGTTCTTGTGGAATTGGCAAAGGGATATTTGGAAGCCCATAGAGGGCTATGGTGAAAAAGGAAATACCTTCCGTTCAAAACTGGAAAGAAGCTTTCTGAGAAACTGCTCTGTGTTCTGTTAATTCATCACACAGAGTTACATCTTTCCCTTCAAGAAGCCTTTCGCCAAGGCTGTTCTTGTGGAATTGGCAAAGGGATATTTGGAAGCCCATAGAGGGCTATGGTGAAAAAAGAAATATCTTCCGTTCAAAACTGGAAAGAAGCTTTCTGAGAAACTGCTCTGTGTTCTGTTAATTCATCTCACAGAGTTACATCTTTCCCTTCAAGAAGCCTTTCGCTAAGGCTGTTCTTGTGGAATTGGCAAAGGGATATTTGGAAGCCCGTAGAGGGCTATGGTGAAAAAGGAAATATCTTCCGTTCAAAACTGGAAAGAAGCTTTGTGAGAAACTGCTCTGTGTTCCGTTAATTTATCTCACAGAGTTACATCTTTCCCTTCAAGAAGCCTTTCGCTAAGGCTGTTCTTGTGGAATTGGCAAAGGGATATTTGGAAGCCCATAGAGGGCTATGGTGAAAAAGGAAATATCTTCCGTCCAAAACTGGAAAGAAGCTTTCTGAGAAACTGCTCTGTGTTCTGTTAATTCATCTCACAGAGTTACATCTTTCCCTTCAAGAAGCCTTTCGCTAAGGCTGTTCTTGTGGAATTGGCAAAGGGATATTTTGAAGCCCATAGAGGGCTATGGTGAAAAAGGAAATATCTTCCGTTCAAAACGGGAAAGAAGCTTTCTGAGAAACTGCTCTGTGTTCTGTTAATTCATCTCACAGAATTACATCTTTCCCTTCAAGAAGCCTTTCGCTAAGGCTGTTCTTGTGGAATTGGCAAAGGGATATTTGGAAGCCCATAGACGGTTATGGTGAAAAAGGAAAAACCTTCCGTTCAAAACTGGAAAGAAGCTTTCTGAGAAACTGCTCTGTGTTCTCTGAATTCATCTCACAGAGTTACATCTTTCCCTTCAAGAAGCCTTTCGCTAAGGCTGTTCTTGTGGAATTGGCAAAGGGATATTTGGAAGTCCATAGAGGGCTATGGTGAGAAAGGAAATATCTTCCGTTCAAAACTGGAAAGAAGCTTTCTGAGAAACTGCTCTGTGTTCTGTTAATTCATCTCACAGAGTTACATCTTTCCCTTCAAGAAGCCTTTCGCTAAGGCTGTTCTTATGGAATTGGCAAAGGGATATTTGGAAGCCCATAGAGGGCTATGGTGAAAAAGGAAATATCTTCCGTTCAAAACTGGAAAGAAGCTTTCTGAGAAACTGCTCTGTGTTTTGTGAATTCAACTCACAGAGTTACATCTTTCCCTTAAAGAAGCCTTTCGCTAAGGCTGTTCTTGTGGAATTGGGAAAGGGATATTTGGAAGCCAATAGAGGGCTATGGTGAAAAAAGAAATATCTTCCGTTCAAAACTGGAAAGAAGCTTTCTGAGAAACTGCTCTGTGTTCTGTTAATTCATCTCTCAGAGTTACATCTTTCCCTTCAAGAAGCCTTTCGCTAAGGCTGTTCTTGTGGAATTGGCAAAGGGATATTTGGAAGCCCATAGAGGGCTATGGTGAAAAAGGAAATATCTTCCGTTCAAAACTGGAAAGAAGCCCTCTGAGAAACTGCTCTGTGTTCTCGTAATTCATCTCACAGAGTTACATCTTTCCCTTCAAGAAGCCTTTCGCTAAGGCTCTTCTTGTGGAATTGGCAAAGGGATATTTGGAACCCCATAGAGGGCTATGGTGGAAAAGAAATATCTTCCGTTCAAAACTGGAAAGAAGCTTTCTGAGAAACTGCTCTGTGTTCTCTTAATTCATCTCACAGAGTTACATCTTTCCCTTCAAGAAGCGTTTCGCTAAGGCTGTTCTTGTGGAATTGGCAAAGGGATATTTGGAAGCCCATAGAGGGCTTTGGTGAAAAAGGAAATATCTTCCGTTCAAAACTGGAAAGAAGCTTTGTGAGAAACTGCTCTGTGTTCCGTTAATTCATCTCTCAGAGTTACATCTTTCCCTTCAAGAAGCCTTTCGCTAAGGCTGTTCTTGTGGAATTGGCAAAGGGATATTTGGAAGCCCATAGAGGGCTATGGTGGAAAAGGAAATACCTTCCGTTCAAAAATTGAAAGAAGCTTTCTGAGAAACTGCTCTGTGTTCTGTTAATTCATCTCACAGAGTTACATCTTTCCCATCAAGAAGCCTTTCGCTAAGGCTGTTCTTGTGGAATTGGAAAAGGGATATTTGGAAGCCCATAGAGGGCTATGGTGAAAAAGGAAATATCTTCCATTCATAACTGGAAAGAAGCTTTCTGAGAAACTGCTCGATGTTATGTTAATTCATGTCACAGAGTTGCAGCTTGCCCTTCAAGAAGCCTTTCGCTAAGGCTGTTCTTGAGGAATTGGCAAAGGGATATTTGGAAGCCCATAGAGGGCTATGGTGAAAAAGGAAATATCTTCCGTTCAAAACTGGAAAGAAGCTTTCTGAGAAACTGCTCTGTGTTCTGTTAATTCATCACACAGAGTTACATCTTTCCCTTCAAGAAGCCTTTCGCTAAGGCTGTTCTTTTGAAATTGGCAAAGGGATATTTGGAAGCCCATAGAGGGCTATGGTGAAAAAGGAAATATGTTCCGTTCAAAACTGGAAAGAAGCTTTGTGAGAAACTGCTCTGTGTTCCGTTAATTCATCTCACAGAGTTACATCTTTCCCTTCAAGAAGCCTTTCGCTAAGGCTGTTCTTGTGGAATTGGCAAAGGGATATTTGGAAGCCCTTAGAGGGCTATGGTGAAAAAGGAAATACCTTCCGTTCAAAACTGGAAAGAAGCTTTCTGAGAAACTGCTCTGTGTTTTGTTAATTCATCTCACAGAGTTACATCTTTCCCTTCAAGAAGCCTTTCGCTAAGGCTGTTCTTGTGGAATTGGCAAACGGATATTTGGAAGCCCATAGAGGGCTATGGTGAAAAAGGAAATATCTTCCATTCATAACTGGAAAGAAGCTTTCTGAGAAACTGCTCGGTGTTATGTTAATTCATCTCACAGAGTTACATCTTGCCCTTCAAGAAGCCTTTCGCTAAGGCTGTTCTTGTGGAATTGGCAAAGGGATATTTGGAAGCCCGTAGAGGGCTATGGTGAAAAAGGAAATATCTTCCGTTCAAAACTGGAAAGAAGCTTTCTGAGAAACTGCTCTGTGTTCTGTTAATTCATCACACAGAGTTACATCTTTCCCTTCAAGAAGCCTTTCGCTAAGGCTGTTCTTGTGGAATTGGCAAAGGGATATTTGGAAGCCCATAGAGGGCTATGGTGAAAAAGGAAATATCTTCCGTTCAAAACTGGAAAGAAGCTTTCTGAGAAACTGCTCTGTGTTCTGTTAATTCATCTCACAGAGTTACATCTTTCCCTTCAAGAAGCCTTTCGCTAAGGCTGTTCTTGTGGAATTGGCAAAGGGATATTTGGAAGCCCATAGAGGGCTATGGTGAAAAAGGAAATATCTTCCGTTCAAAACTGGAAAGAAGCTTTCTGAGAAACTGCTCTGTGTTCTGTTAATTCATCTCACAGAGTTACATCTCTCCCTTTAAGGAGCCTTTCGCTAAGGCTGTTCTTGTGGAATTGGCAAAGGGATATTTGGAAGCTCATAGAGGGCTATGGTGAAAAAGGAAATATCTTCCGTTCAAAACGGGAAAGAAGCTTTCTGAGAAACTGCTCTGTGTTCTGTTAATTCATCTCACAGAGTTACATCTTTCCCTTCAAGAAGCCTTTCGCTAAGGCTGTTCTTGTGGAATTGGCAAAGGGATATTTGGAAGCCCATAGAGGGCTATGGTGAAAAAGGAAATATCTTCCGTTCAAAACTGGAAAGAAGCTTTCTGAGAAACTGCTCTGTGTTCTGTTAATTCATCTCACAGAGTTACATCTTTCCCTTCAAGAAGCCTTTCGCTACGGCTGTTCTTGTGGAATTGGCAAAGGGATATTTGGAAGCAACTAGAGGGCTATGGTGAAAAAGGAAATATCTTCCGTTCAAAACGGGAAAGAAGCTTTCTGAGAAACTGCTCTGTGTTCTGTTAATTCATCTCACAGAGTTACATCTTTCCTTTCAAGAAGCCTTTCGCTAAGGCTGTTCTTGTGTAATTGGCAAAGGGATATTTGGAAGCCCATAGCGGGCTATGGTGAAAAAGGAAATATCTTCCGTTCAAAACTGGATAGAAGCTTTCTGTAAAACTGCTCTGTGTTCTGTTAATTCATCTCACAGAGTTACATCATTCCCTTCAAGAAGCCTTTCGCTAAGGCTGTCCTTGTGGAATTCGCAAAGGGATATTTGGAAGCCCATAGAGGGATATGGTGAAAAAGGAAATATCTTCCGTTCAAAACTGGAAAGAAGCTTTCTGAAAAACTGCTCTGTGTTCTGTTAATTCATCTCACAGAGTTACATCTTTCCCCTCAAGAAGCCTTTCGCTAAGGCTGTTCTTGTGAAATTGGCAAAGGGATATTTGGAAGCCCATAAGGGGCTATGGTGAAAAAGGAAATATGTTCCATTCAAAACTGGAAAGAGGCTTTCTGAGAAACTGCTCTGTGTTCTGTTAATTCATCTCACAGAGTTACATCTTTCCCTTCAAGAAGCCTTTCGCTAAGGCTGTTCTTGTGGAATTGGCAAAGGGATATTTGGAAGTCCATAGATGTCTATGGTGAAAAAGGAAATACCTTCCGTTCAAAACTGGAAAGAAGCTTACTGAGAAACTGCTCTGTGTTCTGTAATTCATCTCACAGAGTTACATCTTTCCCTTCAAGAGGCCTTTCGCTAAGGCTGTTCTTGTGGAATTGGCAAAGGGATATTTGGAAGCCCATCGAGGGCTATGGTGAAAAAGGAAATATCTTCCGTTCAAAACTTGAAAGAAGCTTTCTGAGAAACTGCTCTGTGTTCTGTTAATTCATCTCACAGAGTTACATCTTGCCCTTCAAGAAGCCTTTCGACAAGGCTGTTCTTATGGACTTGGGAAAGGGATATTTGGAAGCCCATAGAGGGCGATGGTGTAAAAGGAAATATCTTCCGTTCAAAACTGGAAAGAAGCTTTCTGAGAAACTGCTCTGTGTTCTGTTAATTCATCTCACACAGTTTCATCTTTCCATTCAAGAAGCCTTTCGCTAAGGCTGTTCTTGTGGAATTGGCAAAGGGATATTTGGAAGCCCATAGAGGGCTATGGTGAAAAAGGAAAAATCTTCCGTTCAAAACTGGAAAGAAGCTTTCTGAGAAACTGCTCTGTGTTCTGTTAATTCATCTCACAGAGTTACATCTTGCCGTTCAAGAAGCCTTTCGCTAAGGCTGTTCTTGTGGAATTGGCAAAGGGATATTTGGAAGCCCATAGAGGGCTATGGTGAAAAAGGATATATCTTCCGTTCAAAACTGGAAAGAAGCTTTCTGAGAAACTGCTCTGTGTTCTGTTAATTCATCACACAGAATTACATCTTTCCCTTCAAGAAGCCATTCGCTAAGGCTGTTCTTTTGTAATTGGCAAAGGGATATTTGGACGCCCATTGATGGCTATGGTGAAAAAGGAAATATCTTCCGTTCAAAACTGGAAAGACGCTTTCCGAGAAACTGCTCTGTGTTCTGTAAATTCATCCCAGAGAGTTACATCTTTCCCTTCAAGAGGCCTTTCGCTAAGGCTGTTCTTGTGGAATTGGCAAAGGGATATTTGGAAGCCCATAGAGGGCTATGGTGAAAAAGGAAATATCTTCCGTTCAAAACTGGAAAGAAGCTTTGTGAGAAACTGCTCTGTGTTCCGTTAATTTATGTCACAGAGTTACATCTTTCCCTTCAAGAAGAGTTTCGCTAAGGCTGTTCTTGTGGAATTGGCAAAGGGATATTTGGAAGCCCATAGAGGGCTATGGTGAAAAAGGAAATATCTTCCGTTCAAAACTGGAAAGAAGCTTTCTGAGAAACTGCTCTGTGTTCTGTTAATTCATCTCACAGAGTTACATCATTCCCTTCAAGAAGCCTTTCGGTAAGTCTGTTCTTGTTGAATTGGCAAAGGGATATTTGGAAGCCCAAAGAGGGCTATGGTGAAAAAGGAAATATCTTCCGTTCAAAACTGGAAAGAAGCTTTGTGAGAAACTGCTCTGTGTTCTGTTAATTCATCTCACAGAGTTACATCTTTCCCTTCAAGAAGCCTTTCGCTAAGGCTGTTCTTGTGGAATTGGCAAAGGGATATTTGGAAGCCCATACAGGACTATGGTGAAAAAGGAAATATCTTCCGTTCAACACTGGAAAGAAGCTTTCTGAGAAACTGCTCTGTGTTCTGTTAATTCATCTCACAGAGTTACATCTTTTCCTTCAAGAAGCCTTTCGCTAAGGCTGTTCTTGTGGAATTGGCAAAGGGATATTTGGAAGCCCATAGAGGGCTAGGGTGAAAAAGGAAATATTTTCCGTTCAAAACTGGAAAGAAGCTTTCTGAGAAACTGCTCTGTGTTCTGTTAATTCATCTCACAGAGTTACATCTTTCCCTTCAAGAAGCCTTTCGCTAAGGCTGTTCCTGTGGAATTGGCAAAGGGATATTTGGAAGCCCATAGAGGGCTATGGTGAAAAAGGAAATAACTTCCATTCAAAACTGGAAAGAAGCTTTCTGAGAAACTGCTCTGTGTTCTGTTAATTCATCTCACAGAGTTACATCTTTCCCTTCAAGATGCCTTTCGCTAAGTCTGTTCTTGTGGAATTGGCAAAGGGATATTTGGAAGACCATAGAGGTCTATGGTGAAAAAGGAAATATCTTCCATTCAAAACTGGAAAGAAACTTTCTGAGAAACTGCTCTGTGTTCTGTGAATTCATCTCACAGAGTTACATCTTTCCCTTGAAGAAGCCTTTCGCTAAGACTGTTCATGTGGAATTGGGAAAGGGATACTTGGAAGCCCATAGAGGGCTATGGTGAAAAAGGAAGTACCTTTCGTTCAAAACTGGAAAGAAGCTTTCTGAGAAACTGCACTGTGTTCTGTTAATTCATCTCACAGAGTTACATCTTTCCCTTCAAGAAGCCTTTCGCTAAGGCTGTTCTTGTGTAATTGGCAAAGGTATATTTGGAAGCCCATAGATGGCTATGGTGAAAAAGGAAATATCTTCCGTTCAAAACTGGAAAGAAGATTTCTGGGAAACTGCTCTGTGTTCTGTTAATTCATCTCACAGAGTTACATCTTTCCCTTCAAGAAGCCTTTCGCTAAGGCTGTTCTTGTGGAATTGGCAAAGGGATATTTGGAAGCCCATAGAGGGCTATGGTGAGAAAGGGAATATCTTCCGTTCAAAACTGGAAAGAATCTTTCTGAGAAACTGCTCTGTGTTCTGTTAATTCATCTCACAGAGTTACATCTTTCCCTTCAAGAAGCCTTTCGCTAAGGCTGTTCTTATGGAATTGGCAAAGGGATATTTGGAAGCCCATAGAGGGCTATGGTGAAAAAGGAAATATCTTCCGTTCAAAACTGGAAAGAAGCTTTCTGAGAAACTGCTCTGTGTTTTGTGAATTCAACTCACAGAGTTACATCTTTCCCTTCAAGAAGCCTTTCGCTAAGGCTGTTCTTGTGGAATTGGGAAAGGGATATTTGGAAGCCAATAGAGGGCTATGGTGAAAAAAGAAATATCTTCCGTTCAAAACTGGAAAGAAGCTTTCTGAGAAACTGCTCTGTGTTCTGTTAATTCATCTCTCAGAGTTACATCTTTCCCTTCAAGAAGCCTTTCGCTAAGGCTGTTCTTGTGGAATTGGCAAAGGGATATTTGGAAGCCCATAGAGGGCTATGGTGAAAAAGGAAATATCTTCCGTTCAAAACTGGAAAGAAGCTTTCTGAGAAACTGCTCTGTGTTCTCCTAATTCATCTCACGGAGTTACATCTTTCCCTTCAAGAAGCCTTTCGCTAAGGCTGTTCTTGTGGAATTGGCAAAGGGATATTTGGAACCCCATAGAGGGCTATGGTGGAAAAGAAATATCTTCCGTTCAAAACTGGAAAGAAGCTTTCTGAGAAACTGCTCTGTGTTCTCTTAATTCATCTCACAGAGTTACATCTTTCCCTTCAAGAAGCCTTTCGCTAAGGCTGTTCTTGTGGAATTGGCAAAGGGATATTTGGAAGCCCATAGAGGGCTATGGTGAAAAAGGAGATATCTTCCGTTCAAAACTGGAAAGAAGCTTTCTGAGAATCTGCTCTGTGTTCTGTTAATTCATCTCACAGAGTTACATCTTTCCCTTCAAGAAGCCTTTCGCTAAGGCTGTTCTTGAGTAATTGGCAAAGGGATATTTGGAAGCCCATAGAAGTCTATTGTGAAAAAGGAAATATCTTCCGTTCAAAACTGGATAGAAGCTTTCTGAGAAACTGCTCTGTGTTCTGTTAATTCATCACACAGAGTTACATCTTTCCCTTCAAGAAACCTTTCGCTAAGGCTGTTCTTGTGGAATTGGCAAAGGGATATGTGGAAGCCCATATAGGGCTATGGTGAAAAGAAATATCTTCCGTTCAAAACTGGAAAGAAGCTTTCGGAGAAACTTCTCTGTGTTCTTTGAATTCATCTCACAGAGTTACATCTTTCCCTTCAAGAAGCCTTTCGCTAAGGCTGTTCTTGTGGAATTGGCAAAGGGATATTTGGAAGCCCATAGAGGGCTATGGTGAAAAAGGAAATATCTTCCGTTCAAAACTGGAAAGAAGCTTTCGGAGAAACTTCTCTGTGTTCTTTGAATTCATCTCACAGAGTTACATCTTTCCCTTCAAGAAGCCTTTCGCTAAGGCTGTTCTTGTGGAATTGGCAAAGGGATATTTGGAAGCCCATAGAGGGGTATGGTGAAAAAGGAAATATCTTCCGTTCAAAACTGGAAAGAAGCTTTCTGAGAAACTGCTCTGTGTTCTGTTAATTCATCTCACAGAGTTACATCTTTCCCTTCAAGAAGCCTTTCGCTAAGGCTGTTCTTGTGGAATTGGCAAAGGGATATTTGGAAGCCCATAGAGGGCTATGGTGAAAAAGGAAATATCTTCCGCTCAAAACTGGAAAGAAGGTTTCTGAGAAACTTCTCTGTGTTCTTTGAATTCATCTCACAGAGTTACATCTTTCCCTTCAAGAAGCGTTTCGCTAAGGCTGTTCTTGTGGAATTGGCAAAGGGATATTTGGAAGCCCATAGAGGGCTTTGGTGAAAAAGGAAATATCTTCCGTTCAAAACTGGAAAGAAGCTTTGTGAGAAACTGCTCTGTGTTCCGTTAATTCATCTCACAGAGTTACATCTTTCCATTCAAGAAGCCTTTCGCTAAGGCTGTTCTTGTGGAATTGGCAAAGGGATATTTGGAAGCCCATAGAGGGCTATGGTGAAAAAGGAAATATCTTCCATTCATAACTGGAAAGAAGCTTTCTGAGAAACTGCTGGATGTTATGTTAATTCATGTCACAGAGTTGCAGCTTGCCCTTCAAGAAGCCTTTCGCTAAGGCTGTTCTTGTGGAATTGGCAAAGGGATATTTGGAAGCCCATAGAGGGCTATGGTGAAAAAGGAAATATCTTCCGTTCAAAACTGGAAAGAAGCTTTCTGAGAAACTGCTCTGTGTTCTGTTAATTCATCACACAGAGTTACATCTTTCCCTTCAAGAAGCCTTTCGCTAAGGCTGTTCTTGTGAAATTGGCAAAGGGATATTTGGAAGCCCATAGAGGGCTATGGTGAAAAAGGAAATATCTTCCGTTCAAAACTGGAAAGAAGCTTTGTGAGAAACTGCTCTGTGTTCCGTTAATTCATCTCACAGAGTTACATCTTTCCCTTCAAGAAGCCTTTCGCTAAGGCTGTTCTTGTGGAATTGGCAAAGGGATATTTGGAAGCCCTTAGAGGGCTATGGTGAAAAAGGAAATACCTTCCGTTCAAAACTGGAAAGAAGCTTTCTGAGAAACTGCTCTGTGTTTTGTTAATTCATCTCACAGAGTTATATCTTTCCCTTCAAGAAGCCTTTCGCTAAGGCTGTTTTTGTGGAATTGGCAAACGGATATTTGGAAGCCCATAGAGGGCTATGGTGAAAAAGGAAATATCTTCCATTCATAACTGGAAAGAAGCTTTCTGAGAAACTGCTCGGTGTTTTGTTAATTCATCTCACAGAGTTACATCTTGCCCTTCAAGAAGCCTTTCGCTAAGGCTGTTCTTGTGGAATTGGCAAAGGGATATTTGGAAGCCCGTAGAGGGCTATGGTGAAAAAGGAAATATCTTCCGTTCAAAACTGGAAAGAAGCTTTCTGAGAAACTGCTCTGTGTTCTGTTAATTCATCACACAGAGTTACATCTTTCCCTTCAAGAAGCCTTTCGCTAAGGCTGTTCTTGTGGAATTGGCAAAGGGATATTTGGAAGACCATAGAGGTCTATGGTGAAAAAGGAAATATCTTCCATTCAAAACTGGAAAGAAACTTTCTGAGAAACTGCTCTGTGTTCTGTGAATTCATCTCACAGAGTTACATCTTTCCCTTGAAGAAGCCTTTCGCTAAGACTGTTCATGTGGAATTGGGAAAGGGATACTTGGAAGCCCATAGAGGGCTATGGTGAAAAAGGAAGTACCTTTCGTTCAAAACTGGAAAGAAGCTTTCTGAGAAACTGCACTGTGTTCTGTTAATTCATCTCACAGAGTTACATCTTTCCCTTCAAGAAGCCTTTCGCTAAGGCTGTTCTTGTGTAATTGGCAAAGGTATATTTGGAAGCCCATAGATGGCTATGGTGAAAAAGGAAATATCTTCCGTTCAAAACTGGAAAGAAGATTTCTGGGAAACTGCTCTGTGTTCTGTTAATTCATCTCACAGAGTTACATCTTTCCCTTCAAGAAGCCTTTCGCTAAGGCTGTTCTTGTGGAATTGGCAAAGGGATATTTGGAAGCCCATAGAGGGCTATGGTGAGAAAGGGAATATCTTCCGTTCAAAACTGGAAAGAAGCTTTCTGAGAAACTGCTCTGTGTTCTGTTAATTCATCTCACAGAGTTACATCTTTCCCTTCAAGAAGCCTTTCGCTAAGGCTGTTCTTATGGAATTGGCAAAGGGATATTTGGAAGCCCATAGAGGGCTATGATGAAAAAGGAAATATCTTCCGTTCAAAACTGGAAAGAAGCTTTCTGAGAAACTGCTCTGTGTTTTGTGAATTCAACTCACAGAGTTACATCTTTCCCTTCAAGAAGCCTTTCGCTAAGGCTGTTCTTGTGGAATTGGGAAAGGGATATTTGGAAGCCAATAGAGGGCTATGGTGAAAAAAGAAATATCTTCCGTTCAAAACTGGAAAGAAGCTTTCTGAGAAACTGCTCTGTGTTCTGTTAATTCATCTCTCAGAGTTACATCTTTCCCTTCAAGAAGCCTTTCGCTAAGGCTGTTCTTGTGGAATTGGCAAAGGGATATTTGGAAGCCCATAGAGGGCTATGGTGAAAAAGGAAATATCTTCCGTTCAAAACTGGAAAGAAGCTTTCTGAGAAACTGCTCTGTGTTCTCCTAATTCATCTCACAGAGTTACATCTTTCCCTTCAAGAAGCCTTTCGCTAAGGCTGTTCTTGTGGAATTGGCAAAGGGATATTTGGAACCCCATAGAGGGCTATGGTGGAAAAGAAATATCTTCCGATCAAAACTGGAAAGAAGCTTTCTGAGAAACTGCTCTGTGTTCTCTTAATTCATCTCACAGAGTTACATCTTTCCCTTCAAGAAGCCTTTCGCTAAGGCTGTTCTTGTGGAATTGGCAAAGGGATATTTGGAAGCCCATAGAGGGCTATGGTGAAAAAGGAGATATCTTCCGTTCAAAACTGGAAAGAAGCTTTCTGAGAAACTGCTCTGTGTTCTGTTAATTCATCACACAGAGTTACATCTTTCCCTTCAAGAAGCCTTTCGCTAAGGCTGTTCTTGAGTAATTGGCAAAGGGATATTTGGAAGCCCATAGAAGTCTATTGTGAAAAAGGAAATATCTTCCGTTCAAAACTGGATAGAAGCTTTCTGAGAAACTGCTCTGTTTTCTGTTAATTCATCACACAGAGTTACATCTTTCCCTTCAAGGAACCTTTCGCTAAGGCTGTTCTTGTGGAATTGGCAAAGGGATATGTGGAAGCCCATATAGGGCTATGGTGAAAAGAAATATCTTCCGTTCAAAACTGGAAAGAAGCTTTCGGAGAAACTTCTCTGTGTTCTTTGAATTCATCTCACAGAGTTACATCTTTCCCTTCAAGAAGCCTTTCGCTAAGGCTTTTCTTGTGTAATTGGCAAAGGGATATTTGGAAGCCCATAGAGGGCTATGGTGAAAAAGGAAATATCTTCCGTTCAAAACTGGAAAGAAGCTTTCGGAGAAACTTCTCTGTGTTCTTTGAATTCATCTCACAGAGTTACATCTTTCCCTTCAAGAAGCCTTTCGCTAAGGCTGTTCTTGTGGAATTGGCAAAGGGATATTTGGAAGCCCATAGAGGGGTATGGTGAAAAAGGAAATATCTTCCGTTCAAAACTGGAAAGAAGCTTTCTGAGAAACTGCTCTGTGTTCTGTTAATTCATCTCACAGAGTTACATCTTTCCCTTCAAGAAGCCTTTCGCTAAGGCTGTTCTTGTGGAATTGGCAAAGGGATATTTGGAAGCCCATAGAGGGCTATGGTGAAAAAGGAAATATCTTCCGCTCAAAACTGGAAAGAAGCTTTCTGAGAAACTTCTCTGTGTTCTTTGAATTCATCTCACAGAGTTACATCTTTCCCTTCAAGAAGCGTTTCGCTAAGGCTGTTCTTGTGGAATTGGCAAAGGGATATTTGGAAGCCCATAGAGGGCTTTGGTGAAAAAGGAAATATCTTCCGTTCAAAACTGGAAAGAAGCTTTGTGAGAAACTGCTCTGTGTTCCGTTAATTCATCTCACAGAGTTACATCTTTCCCTTCAAGAAGCCTTTCGCTAAGGCTGTTCTTGTGGAATTGGCAAAGGGATATTTGGAAGCCCATAGAGGGCTATGGTGGAAAAGGAAATACCTTCCGTTCAAAAATTGAAAGAAGCTTTCTGAGAAACTGCTCTGTGTTCTGTTAATTCATCTCACAGAGTTACATCTTTCCCATCAAGAAGCCTTTCGCTAAGGCTGTTCTTGTGGAATTGGAAAAGGGATATTTGGAAGCCCATAGAGGGCTATGGTGAAAAAGGAAATATCTTCCATTCATAACTGGAAAGAAGCTTTCTGAGAAACTGCTCGATGTTATGTTAATTCATGTCACAGAGTTGCAGCTTGCCCTTCAAGAAGCCTTTCGCTAAGGCTGTTCTTGTGGAATTGGCAAAGGGATATTTGGAAGCCCATAGAGGGCTATGGTGAAAAAGGAAATATCTTCCGTTCAAAACTGGAAAGAAGCTTTCTGAGAAACTGCTCTGTGTTCTGTTAATTCATCACACAGAGTTACATCTTTCCCTTCAAGAAGCCTTTCGCTAAGGCTGTTCTTGTGAAATTGGCAAAGGGATATTTGGAAGCCCATAGAGGGCTATGGTGAAAAAGGAAATATCTTCCGTTCAAAACTGGAAAGAAGCTTTGTGAGAAACTGCTCTGTGTTCCGTTAATTCATCTCACAGAGTTACATCTTTCCCTTCAAGAAGCCTTTCGCTAAGGCTGTTCTTGTGGAATTGGCAAAGGGATATTTGGAAGCCCTTAGAGGGCTATGGTGAAAAAGGAAATACCTTCCGTTCAAAACTGGAAAGAAGCTTTCTGAGAAACTGCTCTGTGTTTTGTTAATTCATCTCACAGAGTTTTATCTTTCCCTTCAAGAAGCCTTTCGCTAAGGCTGTTTTTGTGGAATTGGCAAACGGATATTTGGAAGCCCATAGAGGGCTATGGTGAAAAAGGAAATATCTTCCATTCATAACTGGAAAGAAGCTTTCTGAGAAACTGCTCGGTGTTTTGTTAATTCATCTCACAGAGTTACATCTTGCCCTTCAAGAAGCCTTTCGCTAAGGCTGTTCTTGTGGAATTGGCAAAGGGATATTTGGAAGCCCGTAGAGGGCTATGGTGAAAAAGGAAATATCTTCCGTTCAAAACTGGAAAGAAGCTTTCTGAGAAACTGCTCTGTGTTCTGTTAATTCATCACACAGAGTTACATCTTTCCCTTCAAGAAGCCTTTCGCTAAGGCTGTTCTTGTGGAATTGGCAAAGGGATATTTGGAAGACCATAGAGGTCTATGGTGAAAAAGGAAATATCTTCCATTCAAAACTGGAAAGAAACTTTCTGAGAAACTGCTCTGTGTTCTGTGAATTCATCTCACAGAGTTACATCTTTCCCTTGAAGAAGCCTTTCGCTAAGACTGTTCATGTGGAACTGGGAAAGGGATACTTGGAAGCCCATAGAGGGCTATGGTGAAAAAGGAAGTACCTTTCGTTCAAAACTGGAAAGAAGCTTTCTGAGAAACTGCACTGTGTTCTGTTAATTCATCTCACAGAGTTACATCTTTCCCTTCAAGAAGCCTTTCGCTAAGGCTGTTCTTGTGTAATTGGCAAAGGTATATTTGGAAGCCCATAGATGGCTATGGTGAAAAAGGAAATATCTTCCGTTCAAAACTGGAAAGAAGATTTCTGGGAAACTGCTCTGTGTTCTGTTAATTCATCTCACAGAGTTACATCTTTCCCTTCAAGAAGCCTTTCGCTAAGGCTGTTCTTGTGGAATTGGCAAAGGGATATTTGGAAGCCCATAGAGGGCTATGGTGAGAAAGGGAATATCTTCCGTTCAAAACTGGAAAGAAGCTTTCTGAGAAACTGCTCTGTGTTCTGTTAATTCATCTCACAGAGTTACATCTTTCCCTTCAAGAAGCCTTTCGCTAAGGCTGTTCTTATGGAATTGGCAAAGGGATATTTGGAAGCCCATAGAGGGCTATGATGAAAAAGGAAATATCTTCCGTTCAAAACTGGAAAGAAGCTTTCTGAGAAACTGCTCTGTGTTTGTGAATTCAACTCACAGAGTTACATCTTTCCCTTCAAGAAGCCTTTCGCTAAGGCTGTTCTTGTGGAATTGGGAAAGGGATATTTGGAAGCCAATAGAGGGCTATGGTGAAAAAAGAAATATCTTCCGTTCAAAACTGGAAAGAAGCTTTCTGAGAAACTGCTCTGTGTTCTGTTAATTCATCTCTCAGAGTTACATCTTTCCCTTCAAGAAGCCTTTCGCTAAGGCTGTTCTTGTGGAATTGGCAAAGGGATATTTGGAAGCCCATAGAGGGCTATGGTGAAAAAGGAAATATCTTCCGTTCAAAACTGGAAAGAAGCTTTCTGAGAAACTGCTCTGTGTTCTCCTAATTCATCTCACAGAGTTACATCTTTCCCTTCAAGAAGCCTTTCGCTAAGGCTGTTCTTGTGGAATTGGCAAAGGGATATTTGGAACCCCATAGAGGGCTATGGTGGAAAAGAAATATCTTCCGTTCAAAACTGGAAAGAAGCTTTCTGAGAAACTGCTCTGTGTTCTCTTAATTCATCTCACAGAGTTACATCTTTCCCTTCAAGAAGCCTTTCGCTAAGGCTGTTCTTGTGGAATTGGCAAAGGGATATTTGGAAGCCCATAGAGGGCTATGGTGAAAAAGGAGATATCTTCCGTTCAAAACTGGAAAGAAGCTTTCTGAGAAACTGCTCTGTGTTCTGTTAATTCATCACACAGAGTTACATCTTTCCCTTCAAGAAGCCTTTCGCTAAGGCTGTTCTTGAGTAATTGGCAAAGGGATATTTGGAAGCCCATAGAAGTCTATTGTGAAAAAGGAAATATCTTCCGTTCAAAACTGGATAGAAGCTTTCTGAGAAACTGCTCTGTGTTCTGTTAATTCATCACACAGAGTTACATCTTTCCCTTCAAGAAACCTTTCGCTAAGGCTGTTCTTGTGGAATTGGCAAAGGGATATGTGGAAGCCCATATAGGGCTATGGTGAAAAGAAATATCTTCCGTTCAAAACTGGAAAGAAGCTTTCGGAGAAACTTCTCTGTGTTCTTTGAATTCATCTCACAGAGTTACATCTTTCCCTTCAAGAAGCCTTTCGCTAAGGCTGTTCTTGTGTAATTGGCAAAGGGATATTTGGAAGCCCATAGAGGGCTATGGTGAAAAAGGAAATATCTTCCGTTCAAAACTGGAAAGAAGCTTTCGGAGAAACTTCTCTGTGTTCTTTGAATTCATCTCACAGAGTTACATCTTTCCCTTCAAGAAGCCTTTCGCTAAGGCTGTTCTTGTGGAATTGGCAAAGGTATATTTGGAAGCCCATAGAGGGGTATGGTGAAAAAGGAAATATCTTCCGTTCAAAACTGGAAAGAAGCTTTCTGAGAAACTGCTCTGCGTTCTGTTAATTCATCTCACAGAGTTACATCTTTCCCTTCAAGAAGCCTTTCGCTAAGGCTGTTCTTGTGGAATTGGCAAAGGGATATTTGGAAGCCCATAGAGGGCTATGGTGAAAAAGGAAATATCTTCCGCTCAAAACTGGAAAGAAGCTTTCTGAGAAACTTCTCTGTGTTCTTTGAATTCATCTCACAGAGTTACATCTTTCCCTTCAAGAAGCGTTTCGCTAAGGCTGTTCTTGTGGAATTGGCAAAGGGATATTTGGAAGCCCATAGAGGGCTTTGGTGAAAAAGGAAATATCTTCCGTTCAAAACTGGAAAGAAGCTTTGTGAGAAACTGCTCTGTGTTCCGTTAATTCATCTCACAGAGTTACATCTTTCCCTTCAAGAAGCCTTTCGCTAAGGCTGTTCTTGTGGAATTGGCAAAGGGATATTTGGAAGCCCATAGAGGGCTATGGTGGAAAAGGAAATACCTTCCGTTCAAAAATTGAAAGAAGCTTTCTGAGAAACTGCTCTGTGTTCTGTTAATTCATCTCACAGAGTTACATCTTTCCCATCAAGAAGCCTTTCGCTAAGGCTGTTCTTGTGGAATTGGAAAAGGGATATTTGGAAGCCCATAGAGGGCTATGGTGAAAAAGGAAATATCTTCCATTCATAACTGGAAAGAAGCTTTCTGAGAAACTGCTCGATGTTATGTTAATTCATGTCACAGAGTTGCAGCTTGCCCTTCAAGAAGCCTTTCGCTAAGGCTGTTCTTGTGGAATTGGCAAAGGGATATTTGGAAGCCCATAGAGGGCTATGGTGAAAAAGGAAATATCTTCCGTTCAAAACTGGAAAGAAGCTTTCTGAGAAACTGCTCTGTGTTCTGTTAATTCATCACACAGAGTTACATCTTTCCCTTCAAGAAGCCTTTCGCTAAGGCTGTTCTTGTGAAATTGGCAAAGGGATATTTGGAAGCCCATAGAGGGCTATGGTGAAAAAGGAAATATCTTCCGTTCAAAACTGGAAAGAAGCTTTGTGAGAAACTGCTCTGTGTTCCGTTAATTCATCTCACAGAGTTACATCTTTCCCTTCAAGAAGCCTTTCGCTAAGGCTGTTCTTGTGGAATTGGCAAAGGGATATTTGGAAGCCCTTAGAGGGCTATGGTGAAAAAGGAAATACCTTCCGTTCAAAACTGGAAAGAAGCTTTCTGAGAAACTGCTCTGTGTTTTGTTAATTCATCTCACAGAGTTACATCTTTCCCTTCAAGAAGCCTTTCGCTAAGGCTGTTCTTGTGGAATTGGCAAACGGATATTTGGAAGCCCATAGAGGGCTATGGTGAAAAAGGAAATATCTTCCATTCATAACCGGAAAGAAGCTTTCTGAGAAACTGCTCGGTGTTATGTTAATTCATCTCACAGAGTTACATCTTGCCCTTCAAGAAGCCTTTCGCTAAGGCTGTTCTTGTGGAATTGGCAAAGGGATATTTGGAAGCCCGTAGAGGGCTATGGTGAAAAAGGAAATATCTTCCGTTCAAAACTGGAAAGAAGCTTTCTGAGAAACTGCTCTGTGTTCTGTTAATTCATCACACAGAGTTACATCTTTCCCTTCAAGAAGCCTTTCGCTAAGGCTGTTCTTGTGGAATTGGCAAAGGGATATTTGGAAGCCCATAGAGGGCTATGGTGAAAAAGGAAATATCTTCCGTTCAAAACTGGAAAGAAGCTTTCTGAGAAACTGCTCTGTGTTCTGTTAATTCATCTCACAGAGTTACATCTTTCCCTTCAAGAAGCCTTTCGCTAAGGCTGTTCTTGTGTAATTGGCAAAGGGATATTTGGAAGCCCATAGAGGGCTATGGTGAAAAAGGAAATATCTTCCGTTCAAAACTGGAAAGAAGCTTTCGGAGAAACTTCTCTGTGTTCTTTGAATTCATCTCACAGAGTTACATCTTTCCCTTCAAGAAGCCTTTCGGTAAGGCTGTTCTTGTGGAATTGGCAAAGGGATATTTGGAAGTCCATAGAGGGGTATGGTGAAAAAGGAAATATCTTCCGTTCAAAACTGGAAAGAAGCTTTCTGAGAAACTGCTCTGTGTTCTGTTAATTCATCTCACAGAGTTACATCTTTCCCTTCAAGAAGCCTTTCGCTAAGGCTGTTCTTGTGGAATTGGCAAAGGGATATTTGGAAGCCCATAGAGGGCTATGGTGAAAAAGGAAATATCTTCCGCTCAAAAGTGGAAAGAAGCTTTCTGAGAAACTTCTCTGTGTTCTTTGAATTCATCTCACAGAGTTACATCTTTCCCTTCAAGAAGCGTTTCGCTAAGGCTGTTCTTGTGGAATTGGCAAAGGGATATTTGGAAGCCCATAGAGGGCTATGGTGAAAAAGGAAATATCTTCCGTTCAAAACTGGAAAGAAGCTTTCTGAGAAACTGCTCTGTGTTCTGTTAATTCATCACACAGAGTTACATCTTTCCCTTCAAGAAGCCTTTCGCTAAGGCTGTTCTTGTGGAATTGGCAAAGGGATATTTGGAAGCCCATAGAGGGCTATGGTGAAAAAGGAAATATCTTCCGTTCAAAACTGGAAAGAAGCTTTGTGAGAAACTGCTCTGTGTTCCGTTAATTCATCTCACAGAGTTACATCTTTCCCTTCAAGAAGCCTTTCGCTAAGGCTGTTCTTGTGGAATTGGCAAAGGGATATTTGGAAGCCCTTAGAGGGCTATGGTGAAAAAGGAAATACCTTCCGTTCAAAACTGGAAAGAAGCTTTCTGAGAAACTGCTCTGTGTTTTGTTAATTCATCTCACAGAGTTACATCTTTCCCTTCAAGAAGCCTTTCGCTAAGGCTGTTCTTGTGGAATTGGCAAACGGATATTTGGAAGCAACTAGAGGGCTATGGTGAAAAAGGAAATATCTTCCGTTCAAAACGGGAAAGAAGCTTTCTGAGAAACTGCTCGGTGTTATGTTAATTCATCTCACAGAGTTACATCTTTCCCTTCAAGAAGCCTTTCGCTAAGGCTGTTCTTGTGGAATTGGCAAAGGGATATTTGGAAGCCCATAGAGGGCTATGGTGAAAAAGGAAATATCTTCCGTTCAAAACTGGAAAGAAGCTTTCGGAGAAACTTCTCTGTGTTCTTTGAATTCATCTCACAGAGTTACATCTTTCCCTTCAAGAAGCCTTTCGCTAAGGCTGTTCTTGTGGAATTGGCAAAGGGATATTTGGAAGTCCATAGAGGGGTATGGTGAAAAAGGAAATATCTTCCGTTCAAAACTGGAAAGAAGCTTTCTGAGAAACTGCTCTGTGTTCTGTTAATTCATCTCACAGAGTTACATCTTTCCCTTCAAGAAGCCTTTCGCTAAGGCTGTTCTTGTGGAATTGGCAAAGGGATATTTGGAAGCCCATAGAGGGCTATGGTGAAAAAGGAAATATCTTCCGCTCAAAACTGGAAAGAAGCTTTCTGAGAAACTTCTCTGTGTTCTTTGAATTCATCTCACAGAGTTACATCTTTCCCTTCAAGAAGCGTTTCGCTAAGGCTGTTCTTGTGGAATTGGCAAAGGGATATTTGGAAGCCCATAGAGGGCTTTGGTGAAAAAGGAAATATCTTCCGTTCAAAACTGGAAAGAAGCTTTGTGAGAAACTGCTCTGTGTTCCGTTAATTCATCTCACAGAGTTACATCTTTCCCTTCAAGAAGCCTTTCGCTAAGGCTGTTCTTGTGGAATTGGCAAAGGGATATTTGGAAGCCCATAGAGGGCTATGGTGGAAAAGGAAATACCTTCCGTTCAAAAATTGAAAGAAGCTTTCTGAGAAACTGCTCTGTGTTCTGTTAATTCATCTCACAGAGTTACATCTTTCCCATCAAGAAGCCTTTCGCTAAGGCTGTTCTTGTGGAATTGGAAATGGGATATTTGGAAGCCCATAGAGGGCTATGGTGAAAAAGGAAATATCTTCCATTCATAACTGGAAAGAAGCTTTCTGAGAAACTGCTCGATGTTATGTTAATTCATGTCACAGAGTTGCAGCTTGCCCTTCAAGAAGCCTTTCGCTAAGGCTGTTCTTGTGGAATTGGCAAAGGGATATTTGGAAGCCCATAGAGGGCTATGGTGAAAAAGGAAATATCTTCCGTTCAAAACTGGAAAGAAGCTTTCTGAGAAACTGCTCTGTGTTCTGTTAATTCATCACACAGAGTTACATCTTTCCCTTCAAGAAGCCGTTCGCTAAGGCTGTTCTTGTGGAATTGGCAAAGGGATATTTGGAAGCCCATAGAGGGCTATGGTGAAAAAGGAAATATCTTCCGTTCAAAACTGGAAAGAAGCTTTGTGAGAAACTGCTCTGTGTTCCGTTAATTCATCTCACAGAGTTACATCTTTCCCTTCAAGAAGCCTTTCGCTAAGGCTGTTCTTGTGGAATTGGCAAAGGGATATTTGGAAGCCCTTAGAGGGCTATGGTGAAAAAGGAAATACCTTCCGTTCAAAACTGGAAAGAAGCTTTCTGAGAAACTGCTCTGTGTTTTGTTAATTCATCTCACAGAGTTACATCTTTCCCTTCAAGAAGCCTTTCGCTAAGGCTGTTCTTGTGGAATTGGCAAACGGATATTTGGAAGCCCATAGAGGGCTATGGTGAAAAAGGAAATATCTTCCATTCATAACTGGAAAGAAGCTTTCTGAGAAACTGCTCGGTGTTATGTTAATTCATCTCACAGAGTTACATCTTGCCCTTCAAGAAGCCTTTCGCTAAGGCTGTTCTTGTGGAATTGGCAAAGGGATATTTGGAAGCCCGTAGAGGGCTATGGTGAAAAAGGAAATATCTTCCGTTCAAAACTGGAAAGAAGCTTTCTGAGAAACTGCTCTGTGTTCTGTTAATTCATCACACAGAGTTACATCTTTCCCTTCAAGAAGCCTTTCGCTAAGGCTGTTCTTGTGGAATTGGCAAAGGGATATTTGGAAGCCCATAGAGGGCTATGGTGATAAAGGAAATATCTTCCGTTCAAAACTGGAAAGAAGCTTTCTGAGAAACTGCTCTGTGTTCTGTTAATTCATCTCACAGAGTTACATCTTTCCCTTCAAGAAGCCTTTCGCTAAGGCTGTTCTTGTGGAATTGGCAAAGGGATATTTGGAAGCCCATAGAGGGCTATGGTGAAAAAGGAAATATCTTCCGTTCAAAACTGGAAAGAAGCTTTCTGAGAAACTGCTCTGTGTTCTGTTAATTCATCTCACAGAGTTACATCTCTCCCTTCAAGAAGCCTTTCGCTAAGGCTGTTCTTGTGGAATTGGCAAAGGGATATTTGGAAGCCCATAGAGGGCTATGGTGAAAAAGGAAATATCTTCCGTTCAAAACGGGAAAGAAGCTTTCTGAGAAACTGCTCTGTGTTCTTTTAATTCATCTCACAGAGTTACATCTTTCCCTTCAAGAAGCCTTTCGCTAAGGCTGTTCTTGTGTAATTGGCAAAGGGATATTTGGAAGCCCATAGAAGGCTACGGTGAAAAAGGAAATATCTTCCGTTCAAAACTGGAAAGAAGCTTTCTGAGAAACTGCTCTGTGTTCTGTTAATTCATCTCACAGAGTTACATCATTCCCTTCAAGAAGCCTTTCGCTAAGGCTGTTCTTGTGGAACTGGCAAAGGGATATTTGGAAGCCCAAAGAAGGCTATGGTGAAAAAGGAAATATCTTCCGTTCAAAACTGGAAAGAAGCTTTCTGAGAAACTGCTCTGTGTTCTGTTAATTCATCTCACAGAGTTACATCTTTCCCTTCAAGAAGCCTTTCGCTAAGGCTGTTCTTGTGGAATTGGCAAAGGGATATTTGGAAGCCCATAGAGGGCTATGGTGAAAAAGGAAATATCTTCCGTTCAAAACGGGAAAGAAGCTTTCTGAGAAACTGCTCTGTGTTCTGTTAATTCATCTCACAGAGTTACATCTTTCCCTTCAAGAAGCCTTTCGCTAAGGCTGTTCTTGTGGAATTGGCAAAGGGATATTTGGAAGCCCATAGAGGGCTATGGTGAAAAAGGAAATATCTTCCGTTCAAAACTGGAAAGAAGCTTTCTGAGAAACTGCTCTGTGTTCTGTTAATTCATCTCACAGAGTTACATCTTTCCCTTCAAGAAGCCTTTCGCTACGGCTGTTCTTGTGGAATTGGCAAAGGGATATTTGGAAGCAACTAGAGGGCTATGGTGAAAAAGGAAATATCTTCCGTTCAAAACGGGAAAGAAGCTTTCTGAGAAACTGCTCTGTGTTCTGTTAATTCATCTCACAGAGTTACATCTTTCCTTTCAAGAAGCCTTTCGCTAAGGCTGTTCTTGTGTAATTGGCAAAGGGATATTTGGAAGCCCATAGCGGGCTATGGTGAAAAAGGAAATATCTTCCGTTCAAAACTGGATAGAAGCTTTCTGTAAAACTGCTCTGTGTTCTGTTAATTCATCTCATAGAGTTACATCATTCCCTTCAAGAAGCCTTTCGCTAAGGCTGTTCTTGTGGAATTGGCAAAGGGATATTTGGAAGCCCATAGAGGACTATGGTGAAAAAGGAAATATCTTCCGTTCAAAACGGGAAAGAAGCTTTCTGAGAAACTGCTTTGTGTTCTCTTAATTCATCTCAAAGAGTTACATCTTTCCCTTCAAGAAGCCTTTCGCTAAGGCTGTTCTTGTGTAATTGGGAAAGGGATATTTGGAAGCCCATAGAAGGCTATGGTGAAAAAGGAAATATCTTCCGTTCAAAACTGGATAGAAGCTTTCTGAGAAACTGCTCTGTGTTCTGTTAATTCATCTCACAGAGTTACATCTTTCCCTTCAAGAAGCCTTTCTCTAAGGATGTTCTTGTGGAATTGGCAAAGGGATATTTGGAAGCCCAGAGAGGGCTATGGTGAAAAAGGAAATATCTTCCGTTCAAAACTGGAAAGAAGCTTTCGGAGAAACTGCTCTGTGTTCTGTTAATTCATCTCACAGAGTTACATCTTTTCCTTCAAGAAGCCTTTCGCTAAGGCTGTTCTTGTGGAAATGGCAAAGGGATATTTGGAAGCCCATAGAGGGCTGTGGTGAAAAAGGAAATATTTTCCGTTCAAAACTGGAAAGAAGCTTTCTGAGAAACTGATCTGTGTTCTGTGAATTCATCTCACAGAGTTACATCTTTCCCTTCAAGAAGCCTTTCGCTAAGGCTGTTCTTGTGGAATTGGCAAAGGGATATTTGGAAGCCCATAGAGGGCTATGGTGAAAAAGGAAATAACTTCAATTCAAAACTGGAAAGAAGCTTTCTGAGAAACTGCTCTGTGTTCTGTTAATTCATCTCACTGAGTTACATCTTTCCCTTCAAGAAGCCTTTCGCTAAGTCTGTTCTTGTGGAATTGGCAAAGGGATATTTGGAAGACCTTAGAGGGCTATGGTGAAAAAGGAAATATCTTCCATTCAAAACTGGAAAGAAACTCTCTGAGAAACTGCTCTGTGTTCTGTGAATTCATCTCACAGAGTTACATCTTTACCTTCAAGAAGCCTTTCGCTAAGGCTATTCTTGTGGAATTGGCAAAGGGATATTTGGAAGCCCATAGAGGGCTATGGTGAAAAAGGAAATACAATCCGTTCAAAACTGGAAAGAAGCTTTCACAGAAACTGCTCTGTGTTCTGTGAATTCATCTCACCGAGTTACATCTTTCCCTTCAAGAAGCCTTTGGCTAAGGCCGTTCTTGTGTAATTGGCAAAGGGATATTTGGAAGCCCATAGATGGCTGTGGTGAAAAAGAAAATATCTTCCGTTCAAAACTGGAAAGAAGCTTTCTGCGAAACTGCTCTGTGTTCTGTAAATTCATCTCACAGAGTTACATCTTTCCCTTCAAGAAGCCTTTCGCTAAGGCTGTTCTTGTGGAATTGGCAAAGGGATATTTGGAAGCCCATAGAGGGCTATGGTGAAAAAGGAAATACCTTCCGTTCAAAACTGGAAAGAAGCTTTCTGAGAAACTGCTCTGTGTTCTGTTAATTCATCTCACAGAGTTACATCTTTCCATTCAAGAAGCCTTTCGCTAAGGCTGTTCTTGTGGAATTGGCAAAGGGATATTTTGAAGCCCATAGAGGGCTATGGTGAAAAAGGAAATATCTTCCATTCATAACTGGAAAGAAGCTTTCTGAGAAACTGCTCTGTGTTCTGTTAATTCATCTCACAGAGTTACATCTTGCCCTTAAAGAAGCCTTTCGCTAAGGCTGTTCTTGTGGAATTGGCAAAGGGATATTTGGAAGCCCATAGAGGGCTATGGTGAAAAAGGAAATATCTTCCGTTCAAAACTGGAAAGAAGCTTTCTGAGAAACTGCTCTGTGTTCTGTTAATTCATCACACAGAGTTACATCTTTCCCTTCAAGAAGCCTTTCGCTAAGGCTGTTCTTGTGGAATTGGCAACGGGATATTTGGAAGCCCATAGAGGGCTATGGTGAAAAAAGAAATATCTTCCGTTCAAAACTGGAAAGAAGCTTTCTGAGAAACTGCTCTGTGTTCTGTTAATTCATCTCACAGAGTTACATCTTTCCCTTAAAGAAGCCTTTCGGTAAGGCTGTTCTTGTGGAATTGGCAAAGGGATATTTGGAAGCCCATAGAGGGCTATGGTGAAAAAGGAAATATCATCCGTTCAAAACTGGAAAGAAGCTTTCTGAGAAACTGCTCTGTGTTCTCTTTTTTAATCTCACAGAGTTACATCTTTCCCTTCAAGAAGCCTTTCGCTAAGGCTGTTCTTGTGGAATTGGCAAAGGGATATTTGGAAGCCCATAGAGGGCTACGGTGAAAAAGGAAATATCTTCCATTCAAAACTGGAAAGAAGCTTTGTGAGAAACTGCTCTGTGTTCTGTTAATTCATCTCACAGAGTTACATCTTTCCCTTCAAGAAGCCTTTCGCTAAGGCTGTTCTTGTGGAATTGGCAAAGGGATATTTGGAAGCCCATAGAGGGCTATGGTGAAAAAAGAAATATCTTCCGTTCAAAACTGGAAAGAAGCTTTCTGAGAAACTTCTCTGTGTTCTTTGAATTAATCTCACAGAGTTACATCTTTCCCTTCAAGAAGCCTTTCGCTAAGGCTGTTCTTGTGGAATTGGCAAAGGGATATTTGGAAGCCCATAGAGGGCTTTGGTGAAAAAGGAAATATCTTCCGTTCAAAACTGGAAAGAAGCTTTATGAGAAACTGCTCTGTGTTCTGTTAATTCATCTCACAGAGTTACATCTTTTCCTTCAAGAAGCCTTTCGCTAAGGCTGTTCTTGTGGACTTGGCAAAGGGATATTTGGAAGCCCATAGAGGGCTATGGTGAAAAAGGAAATATCTTCCGTTCAAAACTGGAAAGAAGCTTTCTGAGAAACTGCTGTGTGTTCTGTTAATTCATCTCACAGAGTTACATCTTTCCCTTCAAGAAGCCTTTTGCTAAGGCTGTTCTTGTGGAATTGGCAAAGGGATATTTGGAAGCCCATAGAGGGCTATGGTGAAAAAGGAAATATCTTCCATTCATAACTGGAAAGAAGCTTTCTGAGAAACTGCTCGGTGTTATGTTAATTCATCTCACAGAGTTACATCTTGCCCTTCAAGAAGCCTTTAGCTAAGACTGTTCTTGTGTAATTGGCAAAGGGATGTTTGGAAGCCCATAGATGGCTATGGTGAAAAACGAAATATCTTCCGTTCAAAACTGGAAAGAAGCTTTCCGAGAAACTGCTCTGTGTTCTGTAAATTCATCTCACAGAGTTACATCTTTCCCTTCAAGAAGCCTTTCGCTAAGGCTGTTCTTGTGGAATAGGAAAAGGGATATTTGGAAGCCCATAGAGGGTTATGGTGAAAAAGGAAATATCTTTGGTTCAAAACTGGAAAGAAGCTTTCTGAGAAACTGCTCTGTGTTCTGTTAATTCATCTCACAGAGTTACATCTTTCCCTTCAAGAAGCCTTTCGCTAAGGCTGTTCTTATGGAATTGGCAAAGGGATATTTGGAAGCCCATAGAGGGCTATGGTGAAAAAGGAAATATCTTCCGTTCAAAACTGGAAAGAAGCTTTCTGAGAAACTGCTCTGTGTTCTGCTAATTCATCTCACAGAGTTAAATCTTTCACTTCAAGAAGCCTTTCGCTAAGGCTGGTCTTCTGGAATTGGCAAAGGGATATTTGGAAGCCCCTAGAGGGCTATGGTGAAAAAGGAAATATCTTCGGTTCAAAACTGGAAAGAAGCTTTCTGAGAAACTGCTCTGTGTTCTATTAATTCATCTCACAGAGTTACATATTTCCCTTCAAGAAGCCTTTCGCTAAGGCTGTTCTTGTGGAATTGGGAAAGGGATACTTGGAAGCCCATAGAGGGCTATGGTGAAAAAGGAAGTACCTTTCGTTCAAAACTGGAAAGAAGCTTTCTGAGAAACTGCTCTGTGTTCTGTTAATTCATCTCACAGAGTTACATCTTTCCCTTCAAGAAGCCTTTCGCTAAGGCTGTTCTTGTGGAATTGGCAAAGGGATATTTGGAAGCCCATGGAGGGCTGTGGTGAAAAAGGAAATATCTTCCGTTCAAAACTGGAAAGAAGATTTATGGGAAACTGCTCTGTGTTCTGTTAATTCATCTCACAGAGTTACATCTTTCCCTTCAAGAAGCCTTTCGCTAAGACTCTTCTTGTGGAATTGGGAAAGGGATACTTGGAAGCCCATAGAGGGCTATGGTGAAAAAGGAAGTACCTTTCGTTCAAAACTGGAAAGAAGCTTTCTGAGAAACTGCTCTGTGTTCTGTTAATTCATCTCACAGAGTTACATCTTTCCCTTCAAGAAGCCTTTCGCTTAGGCTGTTCTTGTGTAATTGGCAAAGGTATATTTGGAAGCCCATAGATGGCTATGGTGAAAAAGGAAATATCTTCCGTTCAAAACTGGAAACAAGCTTTCCGAGAAACTGCTCTGTGTTCTGTAAATTCATCTCACAGAGTTACATGTTTCCCTTCAAGAAGCCTTTCGCTAAGGCTGTTCTTGTGGAATTGGCAAAGGGATATTTGGAAACCCATGGAGGGCTATGGTGAAAAAGGAAATATCTTCCGTTCAAAACTGGAAAGAAGATTTATGGGAAACTGCTCTGTGTTCTGTTAATTCATCTCACAGAGTTACATCTTTCCCTTCAAGAAGCCTTTCGCTAAGGCTTTTCTTGTGGAATTGGCAAAGGGATATTTGGAAGCCCATAGATGGCTATGGTGAAAAAGGAAATATCTTCCGTTCAAAACTGGAAAGAAGCTTTCTGAGAAACTGCTCTGTGTTCTGTTAATTCATCTCACAGAGTTACATCTTTCCCTTCAAGAAGCCTTTCGCTAAGGCTGTTCTTATGGAATTGGCAAAGGGATATTTGGAAGCCCATACAGGGCTATGGTGAAAAAGGAAATATCTTCCGTTCAAAACTGGAAAGAAGCTGTCTGAGAAACTGCTCTGTGTTCTGCTAATTCGTGTCACAGAGTTACATCTTTCACTTCAAGAAGCCTTTCGCTAAGGCTGTTCTTGTGGAATTGGCAAAGGGATATTTGGAAGCCCCTAGAAGGCTATGGTGAAAAAGGAAATATCTTCCGTTCAAAACTGGAAAAAAGCTTTCTGAGAAACTGCTCTGTGTTCTATTAATTCATCTCACAGAGTTACATCTTTCCCTTCAAGAAGCCTTTCGCTAAGGCTGTTCTTGTGGAATTGGGAAAGGGATACTAGGAAGCCCATAGAGGGCTATGGTGAAAAAGGAAGTACCTTTCGTTCAAAACTGGAAAGAAGCTTTCTGAGAAACTGCTCTGTGTTCTGTTAATTCATCTCACAGAGTTACATCATTCCCTTCAAGAAGCACTTCGCTAAGGCTGTTCTTGTGGAATTGGCAAAGGGATATTTGGAAGCCCATAGAGGGCTATGGTGAAAAAGGAAATATCTTCCGTTCATAACTGGAAAGAAGCTTTCTGAGAAACTGCTCTGTGTTCTGTTAACTCTTCTCACAGAGTTACATCTTTCCCTTCAAGAAGCCTTTCGCTAAGGCTGTTCTTGTGGAATTGGCAAAGGGATATTTGGAAGCCCATAGAGGGCTATGGTGAAAAAGGAAATAACTTCCGTTCAAAACGGGAAAGAAGCTTTCTGAGAAACTGCTCTGTGTTCTTTTAATTCATCTCACAGAGTTACATCTTTCCCTTCAAGAAGCCTTTCGCTAATGCTGTTCTTGTGTAATTGGCAAAGGGATATTTGGAAGCCCATAGAAGGCTACGGTGAAAAAGGAAATATCTTCCGTTCAAAACTGGAAAGAAGCTTTCTGAGAAACTGCTCTGTATTCTGTTAATTCATCTCACAGAGTTACAACATTCCCTTCAAGAAGCCTTTCGCTAAGGCTGTTCTTGTGGAACTGGCAAAGGGATATTTGGAAGCCCTTAGAGGGCTATGGTGAAAAAGGAAATATCTTCCGTTCAAAAGTGGAAAGAAGCTTTCTGAGAAACTGCTCTGTGTTCTGTAAATTCATCTCACAGAGTTACATCTTTCCCTTCAAGAAGCCTTTCTCTAAGGATGTTCTTGTGGAATTGGCAAAGGGATATTTGGAAGCCCAGAGAGGGCTATGGTGAAAAAGGAAATATCTTCCGTTCAAAACTGGAAAGAAGCTTTCGGAGAAACTGCTCTGTGTTCTGTTAATTCATCTCACAGAGTTACATCTTTTCCTTCAAGAAGCCTTTCGCTAAGGCTGTTCTTGTGGAAATGGCAAAGGGATATTTGGAAGCCCATAGAGGGCTGTGGTGAAAAAGGAAATATTTTCCGTTCAAAACTGGAAAGAAGCTTTCTGAGAAACTGATCTGTGTTCTGTGAATTCATCTCACAGAGTTACATCTTTCCCTTCAAGAAGCCTTTCGCTAAGGCTGTTCTTGTGGAATTGGCAAAGGGATATTTGGAAGCCCATAGAGGGCTATGGTGAAAAAGGAAATAACTTCAATTCAAAACTGGAAAGAAGCTTTCTGAGAAACTGCTCTGTGTTCTGTTAATTCATCTCACAGAGTTACATCTTTCCCTTCAAGAAGCCTTTCGCTAAGTCTGTTCTTGTGGAATTGGCAAAGGGATATTTGGAAGACCTTAGAGGGCTATGGTGAAAAAGGAAATATCTTCCATTCAAAACTGGAAAGAAACTCTCTGAGAAACTGCTCTGTGTTCTGTGAATTCATCTCACAGAGTTACATCTTTACCTTCAAGAAGCCTTTCGCTAAGGCTATTCTTGTGGAATTGGCAAAGGGATATTTGGAAGCCCATAGAGGGCTATGGTGAAAAAGGAAATACAATCCGTTCAAAACTGGAAAGAAGCTTTCACAGAAACTGCTCTGTGTTCTGTGAATTCATCTCACCGAGTTACATCTTTCCCTTCAAGAAGCCTTTGGCTAAGGCCGTTCTTGTGTAATTGGCAAAGGGATATTTGGAAGCCCATAGATGGCTGTGGTGAAAAAGAAAATATCTTCCGTTCAAAACTGGAAAGAAGCTTTCTGCGAAACTGCTCTGTGTTCTGTAAATTCATCTCACAGAGTTACATCTTTCCCTTCAAGAAGCCTTTCGCTAAGGCTGTTCTTGTGGAATTGGCAAAGGGATATTTGGAAGCCCATAGAGGGCTATGGTGAAAAAGGAAATACCTTCCGTTCAAAACTGGAAAGAAGCTTTCTGAGAAACTGCTCTGTGTTCTGTTAATTCATCTCACAGAGTTACATCTTTCCATTCAAGAAGCCTTTCGCTAAGGCTGTTCTTGTGGAATTGGCAAAGGGATATTTTGAAGCCCATAGAGGGCTATGGTGAAAAAGGAAATATCTTCCATTCATAACTGGAAAGAAGTTTCTGAGAAACTGCTCTGTGTTCTGTTAATTCATCTCACAGAGTTACATCTTGCCCTTCAAGAAGCCTTTCGCTAAGGCTGTTCTTGTGGAATTGGCAAAGGGATATTTGGAAGCCCATAGAGGGCTATGGTGAAAAAGGAAATATCTTCCGTTCAAAACTGGAAAGAAGCTTTCTGAGAAACTGCTCTGTGTTCTGTTAATTCATCACACAGAGTTACATCTTTCCCTTCAAGAAGCCTTTCGCTAAGGCTGTTCTTGTGGAATTGGCAACGGGATATTTGGAAGCCCATAGAGGGCTATGGTGAAAAAAGAAATATCTTCCGTTCAAAACTGGAAAGAAGCTTTCTGAGAAACTGCTCTGTGTTCTGTTAATTCATCTCACAGAGTTACATCTTTCCCTTAAAGAAGCCTTTCGGTAAGGCTGTTCTTGTGGAATTGGCAAAGGGATATTTGGAAGCCCATAGAGGGCTATGGTGAAAAAGGAAATATCATCCGTTCAAAACTGGAAAGAAGCTTTCTGAGAAACTGCTCTGTGTTCTCTTTTTTAATCTCACAGAGTTACATCTTTCCCTTCAAGAAGCCTTTCGCTAAGGCTGTTCTTGTGGAATTGGCAAAGGGATATTTGGAAGCCCATAGAGGGCTACGGTGAAAAAGGAAATATCTTCCATTCAAAACTGGAAAGAAGCTTTGTGAGAAACTGCTCTGTGTTCTGTTAATTCATCTCACAGAGTTACATCTTTCCCTTCAAGAAGCCTTTCGCTAAGGCTGTTCTTGTGGAATTGGCAAAGGGATATTTGGAAGCCCATAGAGGGCTATGGTGAAAAAAGAAATATCTTCCGTTCAAAACTGGAAAGAAGCTTTCTGAGAAACTTCTCTGTGTTCTTTGAATTAATCTCACAGAGTTACATCTTTCCCTTCAAGAAGCCTTTCGCTAAGGCTGTTCTTGTGGAATTGGCAAAGGGATATTTGGAAGCCCATAGAGGGCTTTGGTGAAAAAGGAAATATCTTCCGTTCAAAACTGGAAAGAAGCTTTGTGAGAAACTGCTCTGTGTTCTGTTAATTCATCTCACAGAGTTACATCTTTTCCTTCAAGAAGCCTTTCGCTAAGGCTGTTCTTGTGGACTTGGCAAAGGGATATTTGGAAGCCCATAGAGGGCTATGGTGAAAAAGGAAATATCTTCCGTTCAAAACTGGAAAGAAGCTTTCTGAGAAACTGCTGTGTGTTCTGTTAATTCATCTCACAGAGTTACATCTTTCCCTTCAAGAAGCCTTTTGCTAAGGCTGTTCTTGTGGAATTGGCAAAGGGATATTTGGAAGCCCATAGAGGGCTATGGTGAAAAAGGAAATATCTTCCATTCATAACTGGAAAGAAGCTTTCTGAGAAACTGCTCGGTGTTATGTTAATTCATCTCACAGAGTTACATCTTGCCCTTCAAGAAGCCTTTAGCTAAGACTGTTCTTGTGTAATTGGCAAAGGGATGTTTGGAAGCCCATAGATGGCTATGGTGAAAAACGAAATATCTTCCGTTCAAAACTGGAAAGAAGCTTTCCGAGAAACTGCTCTGTGTTCTGTAAATTCATCTCACAGAGTTACATCTTTCCCTTCAAGAAGCCTTTCGCTAAGGCTGTTCTTGTGGAATAGGAAAAGGGATATTTGGAAGCCCATAGAGGGTTATGGTGAAAAAGGAAATATCTTTCGTTCAAAACTGGAAAGAAGCTTTCTGAGAAACTGCTCTGTGTTCTGTTAATTCATCTCACAGAGTTACATCTTTCCCTTCAAGAAGCCTTTCGCTAAGGCTGTTCTTATGGAATTGGCAAAGGGATATTTGGAAGCCCATAGAGGGCTATGGTGAAAAAGGAAATATCTTCCGTTCAAAACTGGAAAGAAGCTTTCTGAGAAACTGCTCTGTGTTCTGCTAATTCATCTCACAGAGTTAAATCTTTCACTTCAAGAAGCCTTTCGCTAAGGCTGGTCTTCTGGAATTGGCAAAGGGATATTTGGAAGCCCCTAGAGGGCTATGGTGAAAAAGGAAATATCTTCGGTTCAAAACTGGAAAGAAGCTTTCTGAGAAACTGCTCTGTGTTCTATTAATTCATCTCACAGAGTTACATATTTCCCTTCAAGAAGCCTTTCGCTAAGGCTGTTCTTGTGGAATTGGGAAAGGGATACTTGGAAGCCCATAGAGGGCTATGGTGAAAAAGGAAGTACCTTTCGTTCAAAACTGGAAAGAAGCTTTCTGAGAAACTGCTCTGTGTTCTGTTAATTCATCTCACAGAGTTACATCTTTCCCTTCAAGAAGCCTTTCGCTAAGGCTGTTCTTGTGGAATTGGCAAAGGGATATTTGGAAGCCCATGGAGGGCTGTGGTGAAAAAGGAAATATCTTCCGTTCAAAACTGGAAAGAAGATTTATGGGAAACTGCTCTGTGTTCTGTTAATTCATCTCACAGAGTTACATCTTTCCCTTCAAGAAGCCTTTCGCTAAGATTCTTCTTGTGGAATTGGGAAAGGGATACTTGGAAGCCCATAGAGGGCTATGGTGAAAAAGGAAGTACCTTTCGTTCAAAACTGGAAAGAAGCTTTCTGAGAAACTGCTCTGTGTTCTGTTAATTCATCTCACAGAGTTACATCTTTCCCTTCAAGAAGCCTTTCGCTTAGGCTGTTCTTGTGTAATTGGCAAAGGTATATTTGGAAGCCCATAGATGGCTATGGTGAAAAAGGAAATATCTTCCGTTCAAAACTGGAAACAAGCTTTCCGAGAAACTGCTCTGTGTTCTGTAAATTCATCTCACAGAGTTACATGTTTCCCTTCAAGAAGCCTTTCGCTAAGGCTGTTCTTGTGGAATTGGCAAAGGGATATTTGGAAACCCATGGAGGGCTATGGTGAAAAAGGAAATATCTTCCGTTCAAAACTGGAAAGAAGCTGTCTGAGAAACTGCTCTGTGTTCTGCTAATTCGTGTCACAGAGTTACATCTTTCACTTCAAGAAGCCTTTCGCTAAGGCTGTTCTTGTGGAATTGGCAAAGGGATATTTGGAAGCCCCTAGAAGGCTATGGTGAAAAAGGAAATATCTTCCGTTCAAAACTGGAAAAAAGCTTTCTGAGAAACTGCTCTGTGTTCTATTAATTCATCTCACAGAGTTACATCTTTCCCTTCAAGAAGCCTTTCGCTAAGGCTGTTCTTGTGGAATTGGGAAAGGGATACTAGGAAGCCCATAGAGGGCTATGGTGAAAAAGGAAGTACCTTTCGTTCAAAACTGGAAAGAAGCTTTCTGAGAAACTGCTCTGTGTTCTGTTAATTCATCTCACAGAGTTACATCATTCCCTTCAAGAAGCACTTCGCTAAGGCTGTTCTTGTGGAATTGGCAAAGGGATATTTGGAAGCCCATAGAGGGCTATGGTGAAAAAGGAAATATCTTCCGTTCATAACTGGAAAGAAGCTTTCTGAGAAACTGCTCTGTGTTCTGTTAACTCTTCTCACAGAGTTACATCTTTCCCTTCAAGAAGCCTTTCGCTAAGGCTGTTCTTGTGGAATTGGCAAAGGGATATTTGGAAGCCCATAGAGGGCTATGGTGAAAAAGGAAATAACTTCCGTTCAAAACGGGAAAGAAGCTTTCTGAGAAACTGCTCTGTGTTCTTTTAATTCATCTCACAGAGTTACATCTTTCCCTTCAAGAAGCCTTTCGCTAATGCTGTTCTTGTGTAATTGGCAAAGGGATATTTGGAAGCCCATAGAAGGCTACGGTGAAAAAGGAAATATCTTCCGTTCAAAACTGGAAAGAAGCTTTCTGAGAAACTGCTCTGTATTCTGTTAATTCATCTCACAGAGTTACAACATTCCCTTCAAGAAGCCTTTCGCTAAGGCTGTTCTTGTGGAACTGGCAAAGGGATATTTGGAAGCCCTTAGAGGGCTATGGTGAAAAAGGAAATATCTTCCGTTCAAAAGTGGAAAGAAGCTTTCTGAGAAACTGCGCTGTGTTCTGTAAATTCATCTCACAGAGTTACATCTTTCCCTTCAAGAAGCCTTTCGCTAAGGCTGTTCTTGTGGAATTGGCAAAGGGATATTTGGAAGCCCATAGAGGGCTATGGTGGAAAAGGAAATATCTTCCGTTCAAAACGGGAAAGAAGCTTTCTGAGAAACTGCTCTGTGTTCTGTTAATTCATCTCACAGAGTTACATCTTTCCCTTCAAGAAGCCTTTCGCTAAGGCTGTTCTTGTGGAATTGGCAAAGGGATATTTGGAAGCCCATAGACGGCTATGGTGAAAAAGGAAAAACCTTCCGTTCAAAACTGGAAAGAAGCTTTCTGAGAAACTGCTCTGTGTTCTGTTAATTCATCTCACAGAGTTACATCTTTCCGTTCAAGAAGCCTTTCGCTAAGGCTGTTCTTGTGGAATTGGCAAAGGGATATTTGGAAGCCCATGGTGGGCTACGGTGAAAAAGGAAATATCTTCCGTTCAAAACTGGAAAGAAGCTTTCTGGGAAACTGCTCTGTGTTCTGTTAATTCATCTCACAGAGTTACATCTTTCCCTTCAAGAAGCCTTTCGCTAAGGCTGTTCTTGTGGAATTGGAAAAGGGATATTTGGAAGCCCATAGAGGGCTATGGAGGAAAAGGAAATATCTTCCGTTCAAAACTGGAAAGAAGCTTTCTGAGAAACTGCTCTGTGTTCTGTTAATTCATCTCACAGAGTTACATCTTTCCCTTCAAGAAGCCTTTCGCTATGACTGTTCTTATGGAATTGGCAACGGGATATTTGGAAGCCCATAGAGGGCTATGGTGAAAAAGGAAATATCTTCCGTTCAAAACTGGAAAGAAGCTTTCTGAGAAACTGCTCTGTGTTCTGTTAATTCATCTCACAGAGTTACATCTTTCCCTTCAAGAAGCCTTTCGCTAAGGCTGTTCTTGTGGAATTGGCAAAGGGATATTTGGAAGCCGAGGGAGGGCTATGCTGAATAAGGAAATATCTTGCGTTCAAAACTGGAAAGAAGCTTTCTGAGAAACTGCTGTGTGTTCTGTTAATTCATCTCACAGAGTTACATCTTTCCCTTCAAGAAGCCTTTTGCTAAGGCTGTTCTTGTGGAATTGGCAAAGGGATATTTGGAAGCCCATAGAGGGCTATGGTGAAAAAGGAAATATCTTCCATTCATAACTGGAAAGAAGCTTTCTGAGAAACTGCTCGGTGTTATGTTAATTCATCTCACAGAGTTACATCTTGCCCTTCAAGAAGCCTTTAGCTAAGACTGTTCTTGTGTAATTGGCAAAGGGATGTTTGGAAGCCCATAGATGGCTATGGTGAAAAACGAAATATCTTCCGTTCAAAACTGGAAAGAAGCTTTCCGAGAAACTGCTCTGTGTTCTGTAAATTCATCTCACAGAGTTACATCTTTCCCTTCAAGAAGCCTTTCGCTAAGGCTGTTCTTGTGGAATAGGAAAAGGGATATTTGGAAGCCCATAGAGGGTTATGGTGAAAAAGGAAATATCTTTCGTTCAAAACTGGAAAGAAGCTTTCTGAGAAACTGCTCTGTGTTCTGTTAATTCATCTCACAGAGTTACATCTTTCCCTTCAAGAAGCCTTTCGCTAAGGCTGTTCTTATGGAATTGGCAAAGGGATATTTGGAAGCCCATAGAGGGCTATGGTGAAAAAGGAAATATCTTCCGTTCAAAACTGGAAAGAAGCTTTCTGAGAAACTGCTCTGTGTTCTGCTAATTCATCTCACAGAGTTAAATCTTTCACTTCAAGAAGCCTTTCGCTAAGGCTGGTCTTCTGGAATTGGCAAAGGGATATTTGGAAGCCCCTAGAGGGCTATGGTGAAAAAGGAAATATCTTCGGTTCAAAACTGGAAAAAAGCTTTCTGAGAAACTGCTCTGTGTTCTATTAATTCATCTCACAGAGTTACATATTTCACTTCAAGAAGCCTTTCGCTAAGGCTGTTCTTGTGGAATTGGGAAAGGGATACTTGGAAGCCCAAAGAGGGCTATGGTGAAAAAGGAAGTACCTTTCGTTCAAAACTGGAAAGAAGCTTTCTGAGAAACTGCTCTGTGTTCTGTTAATTCATCTCACAGAGTTACATCTTTCCCTTCAAGAAGCCTTTCGCTAAGGCTGTTCTTGTGGAATTGGCAAAGGGATATTTGGAAGCCCATGGAGGGCTGTGGTGAAAAAGGAAATATCTTCCGTTCAAAACTGGAAAGAAGATTTATGGGAAACTGCTCTGTGTTCTGTTAATTCATCTCACAGAGTTACATCTTTCCCTTCAAGAAGCCTTTCGCTAAGACTCTATTTGTGGAATTGGGAAAGGGATACTTGGAAGCCCATAGAGGGCTATGGTGAAAAAGGAAGTACCTTTCGTTCAAAACTGGAAAGAAGCTTTCTGAGAAACTGCTCTGTGTTCTGTTAATTCATCTCACAGAGTTACATCTTTCCCTTCAAGAAACCTTTCGCTTAGGCTGTTCTTGTGTAATTGGCAAAGGTATATTTGGAAGCCCATAGATGGCTATGGTGAAAAAGGAAATATCTTCCGTTCAAAACTGGAAACAAGCTTTCCGAGAAACTGCTCTGTGTTCTGTAAATTCATCTCACAGAGTTACATGTTTCCCTTCAAGAAGCCTTTCGCTAAGGCTGTTCTTGTGGAATTGGCAAAGGGATATTTGGAAACCCATGGAGGGCTATGGTGAAAAAGGAAATATCTTCCGTTCAAAACTGGAAAGAAGATTTATGGGAAACTGCTCTGTGTTCTGTTAATTCATCTCACAGAGTTACATCTTTCCCTTCAAGAAGCCTTTCGCTAAGGCTTTTCTTGTGGAATTGGCAAAGGGATATTTGGAAGCCCATAGAGGGCTATGGTGAAAAAGGAAATATCTTCCGTTCAAAACTGGAAAGAAGCTTTCTGAGAAACTGCTCTGTGTTCTGTTAATTCATCTCACAGAGTTACATCTTTCCCTTCAAGAAGCCTTTCGCTAAGGCTGTTCTTATGGAATTGGCAAAGGGATATTTGGAAGCCCATACAGGGCTATGGTGAAAAAGGAAATATCTTCCGTTCAAAACTGGAAAGAAGCTGTCTGAGAAACTGCTCTGTGTTCTGCTAATTCGTGTCACAGAGTTACATCTTTCACTTCAAGAAGCCTTTCGCTAAGGCTGTTCTTGTGGAATTGGCAAAGGGATATTTGGAAGCCCCTAGAAGGCTATGGTGAAAAAGGAAATATCTTCCGTTCAAAACTGGAAAAAAGCTTTCTGAGAAACTGCTCTGTGTTCTATTAATTCATCTCACAGAGTTACATCTTTCCCTTCAAG
Source organism: Chlorocebus sabaeus (assembly GCF_047675955.1). Classification (NCBI taxonomy): domain Eukaryota; kingdom Metazoa; phylum Chordata; class Mammalia; order Primates; family Cercopithecidae; genus Chlorocebus; species Chlorocebus sabaeus. The sequence continues at coordinate 1,109,755 of NW_027328147.1, read as the reverse complement.
AAGCCTTTCGCTAAGGCTGTTCTTGTGGAATTGGGAAAGGGATACTAGGAAGCCCATAGAGGGCTATGGTGAAAAAGGAAGTACCTTTCGTTCAAAACTGGAAAGAAGCTTTCTGAGAAACTGCTCTGTGTTCTGTTAATTCATCTCACAGAGTTACATCATTCCCTTCAAGAAGCACTTCGCTAAGGCTGTTCTTGTGGAATTGGCAAAGGGATATTTGGAAGCCCATAGAGGGCTATGGTGAAAAAGGAAATATCTTCCGTTCATAACTGGAAAGAAGCTTTCTGAGAAACTGCTCTGTGTTCTGTTAACTCTTCTCACAGAGTTACATCTTTCCCTTCAAGAAGCCTTTCGCTAAGGCTGTTCTTGTGGAATTGGCAAAGGGATATTTGGAAGCCCATAGAGGGCTATGGTGAAAAAGGAAATAACTTCCGTTCAAAACGGGAAAGAAGCTTTCTGAGAAACTGCTCTGTGTTCTTTTAATTCATCTCACAGAGTTACATCGTTCCCTTCAAGAAGCCTTTCGCTAATGCTGTTCTTGTGTAATTGGCAAAGGGATATTTGGAAGCCCATAGAAGTCTACGGTGAAAAAGGAAATATCTTCCGTTCAAAACTGGAAAGAAGCTTTCTGAGAAACTGCTCTGTATTCTGTTAATTCATCTCACAGAGTTACATCATTCCCTTCAAGAAGCCTTTCGCTAAGGCTGTTCTTGTGGAACTGGCAAAGGGATATTTGGAAGCCCATAGAGGGCTATGGTGAAAAAGGAAATATCTTCCGTTCAAAAGTGGAAAGAAGCTTTCTGAGAAACTGCTCTGTGTTCTGTAAATTCATCTCACAGAGTTACATCTTTCCCTTCAAGAAGCCTTTCGCTAAGGCTGTTCTTGTGGAATTGGCAAAGGGATATTTGGAAGCCCATAGAGGGCTATGGTGGAAAAGGAAATATCTTCCGTTCAAAACGGGAAAGAAGCTTTCTGAGAAACTGCTCTGTGTTCTGTTAATTCATCTCACAGAGTTACATCTTTCCCTTCAAGAAGCCTTTCGCTAAGGCTGTTCTTGTGGAATTGGCAAAGGGATATTTGGAAGCCCATAGACGGCTATGGTGAAAAAGGAAAAACCTTCCGTTCAAAACTGGAAAGAAGCTTTCTGAGAAACTGCTCTGTGTTCTGTTAATTCATCTCACAGAGTTACATCTTTCCCCTCAAGAAGCCTTTCGCTAAGGCTGTTCTTGTGGAATTGGCAAAGGGATATTTGGAAGCCCATGGTGGGCTACGGTGAAAAAGGAAATATCTTCCGTTCAAAACTGGAAAGAAGCTTTCTGGGAAACTGCTCTGTGTTCTGTTAATTCATCTCACAGAGTTACATCTTTCCCTTCAAGAAGCCTTTCACTAAGGCTGTTCTTGTGGAATTGGAAAAGGGATATTTGGAAGCCCATAGAGGGCTATGGAGAAAAAGGAAATATCTTCCGTTCAAAACTGGAAAGAAGCTTTCTGAGAAACTGCTCTGTGTTCTGTTAATTCATCTCACAGAGTTACATCTTTCCCTTCAAGAAGCCTTTCGCTATGACTGTTCTTATGGAATTGGCAACGGGATATTTGGAAGCCCATAGAGGGCTATGGTGAAAAAGGAAATATCTTCCGTTCAAAACTGGAAAGAAGCTTTCTGAGAAACTGCTCTGTGTTCTGTTAATTCATCTCACAGAGTTACATCTTTCCCTTCAAGAAGCCTTTCGCTAAGGCTGTTCTTGTGGAATTGGCAAAGGGATATTTGGAAGCCGAGGGAGGGCTATGCTGAATAAGGAAATATCTTGCGTTCAAAACTGGAAAGAAGCTTTCTGAGAAACTGCTCTGTGTTCTGTTAATTCATCTCACAGAGTTACATCTTTCCCTTCAAGAAGCCTTTCGCTAAGGCTTTCCTTGTGGAATAGGCAAAGGGATTTGGAAGCCCATAGACGGCTACGGTGAAAAAGGACATATCTTCCGTTCAAAACGGGAAAGAAGCTTTCTGAGAAACTGCTCTGTGTTCTGTTAATTCATCTCACAGAGTTACATCTTTCCCTTCAAGAAGCCTTTCGCTAAGGCTGTTCTTGTGGAATTGGCAAAGGGATATTTAGAAGACCCTAGAGGGCTATGGTGAAAAAGGAAATATCTTCCGTTCAAAACTGGAAGGAATCTTTCTGAGAAGCTGCTCGGTGTTCTGTTAATTCATCTCGAAGAGTTACATCTTTCCCTTCAAGAAGCCTTTCGCTAAGGCTGTTCTTGTGGAATAGGCAAAGGGATATTTGGAAGCCCATAGAGGGCTATGGTGAAAAAGGAAATATCTTCCGTTCAAAACTGGAAAGAAGCTTTCTGAGAAACTGCTCTGTGTTTTGTGAATTCATCTCACAGAGTTACATCTTTCCCTTCAAGAAGCCTTTCGCTAAGGCTGTTCTTGTGGAATTGGGAAAGGGATATTTGGAAGCCCATAGAGGGCTATGGTGAAAAAGGAAATATTTTCCGTTCAAAACTGGAAAGAAGCTTTCTGAGAAACTGCTCTGTGTTCTGTGAATTCATCTCACAGAGTTACATCTTTCCCTTCAAGAAGCCTTTCGCTAAGGCTGTTCTTGTGGAATTGGCAAAGGGATATTTGGAAGCCCATAGAGGGCTATGGTGAAAAAGGAAATAACTTCCATTCAAAACTGGAAAGAAGCTTTCTGAGAAACTGCTCTGTGTTCTGTTAATTCATCTCACAGAGTTACATCTTTCCCTTCAAGAAGCCTTTCGCTAAGGCTGTTCTTGTGGAATTGGCAAAGGGATATTTGGAAGACCGTAGAGGGCTATGGTGAAAAAGGAAATATCTTCCATTCAAAACTGGAAAGAAACTTTCTGAGAAACTGCTCTGTGTTCTGTGAATTCATCTCACAGAGTTACATCTTTCCCTTCAAGAATCCTTTCGCTAAGAATGTTCTTGTGTAATTGGCAAATGGATGTTTGGAAGCCCATAGACGGCTATGGTGAAAAAGGAAATATCTTCCGTTCAAAAGTGGAAAGAAGCTTTCCGAGAAACTGCTCTGTGTTCTGTAAATTCATCTCACAGAGTTACATCTTTCTCTTCAAGAAGCCTTTCACTAAGGCTGTTCTTGTGGAATTGGCAAAGGGATATTTGGAAGCCCATGGAGGGCTATGGTGATAAAGGAAATATCTTCCGTTCAAAACTGGAAAGAAGCTTTCTGGGAAACTGCTCTGTGTTCTGTTAATTCATCTCACAGAGTTACATCTTTCCCTTCAAGAAGCCTTTCGCTAAGGCTGTTCTTGTGGAATTGGAAAAGGGATATTTGGAAGCCCATAGAGGGTTATGGTGAAAAAGGAAATATCTTCCGTTCAAAACTGGAAAGAAGCTTTCTGAGAAACAGCTCTGTGTTCTCTTAATTCATCTCACAGAGTTACATCTTTCCCTTCAAGAAGCCTTTCGCTAAGTCTGTTCTTGTGGAATTGGCAAAGGGATATTTGGAAGACCATAGAGGTCTATGGTGAAAAAGGAAATATCTTCCATTCAAAACTGGAAAGAAACTTTCTGAGAATCTGCTCTGTGTTCTGTGAATTCATCTCACAGAGTTACATCTTTCCCTTCAAGAAGCCTTTCGCTAAGACTGTTCTTGTGGAATTGGGAAGGGGATACTTGGAAGACCATAGAGGGCTATGGTGAAAAAGGAAGTACCTTTCATTCAAAACTGGAAAGAAGCTTTCTGAGAAACTGCTCTGTGTTCTGTTAATTCATCTCACAGAGTTACATCTTTCCCTTCAAGAAACCTTTCGCTAAGGCTGTTCTTGTGGAATTGGCAAAGGGATATTTGGAAGCCCTTAGAGGGCTAAGGTGAAAAAGGAAATATCTTCCGTTCAAAACTGGAAAGAAGCTTTGTGAGAAACTGCTCTGTGTTCTGTTAACTCATTTCACAGAGTTACATCTTTCCCTTCAAGAAGCCTTTCGCTAAGGCTGTTCTTGTGTAATTGGCAAAGGGATATTTGGAAGCCCATAGAGGGCTATGGTGAAAAAGGAAATATCTTCCGTTCAAAACTGGAAAGAAGTTTTCTGAAAAACTGCACGGTGTTCTGTAAATTCATCTCACTGAGTTACATCTTTCCCTTCAAGAAGCCTTTCCCTAAGACTGTTCTTGTGGAATTGGCAAAGGGATATTTGGAAGCCCATAGAGGGCTATGGTGAAAAAGGAAATATCTTCCGTTCAAAACTGGAAAGAAGCTTTCTGAAAAACTGCACGGTGTTCTGTTAATTCATCTCACAGAGTTACATCTTTCCCTTCAAGTAGCCTTTCCCTAAGGCTGTTCTTGTGTAATTGGCAAAGGGATATTTGGAAGCCCATAGAGGGCTATGGTGAAAAAGGAAATATCTTCCGTTCAAAACTGGAAAGAAGCTTTCAGAGAAACTGCTCTGTGTTCTGTTAATTCATCTCACAGAGTTACACTTTTTCCTTCATGAAGCCTTTCGCTAAGGCTGTTCTTGTGGAATTGGCAAAGGGATATTTGGAAGCCCATAGAGGGCTATGGTGAAAAAGGAAATATCTTCCGTTCAAAACTGGAAAGAAGCTTTCTGAGAAACTGCTCTGTGTTCTGTTAATTCATCTCACAGAGTTACAACTTTTCCTTCAAGAAGCCTTTCGCTAAGGCTGTTCTTGTGGAATTGGCAAACGGATATTTGGAAGCCCATAGAGGGCTATGGTGAAAATGGAAATATCTTCCGTTCAAACCTGGAAAGAAGCTTTCTGAGAAACTGCTCTGTGTTCTGTGAATTCATCTCACAGAGTTACATCTTTCCCTTCAAGAAGCCTTTCGCTAAGGCTGTTCTTGTGGAATTGGCAAAGGGATATTTGGAAGCCCATAGAGGGCTATGGTGGAAAAGGAAATATCTTCCGTTCAAAACTGGAAAGAAGCTTTCTGAGAAACTGCTCTGTGTTCTGTGAATTCATCTCACAGAGTTACATCTTTCCCTTCAAGAAGCCTTTCGCTAAGGCTGTTCTTGTGGAATTGGCAAAGGGATATTTGGAAGCCCATAGAGGGCTATGGTGAAAAAGGAAATATCTTCCGTTCAAAACTGGAAAAAAGCTTTCTGAGAAACTCCTCTGTGTTCTAATAATTCATCTCACAGAGTTACATCTTTCCCTTCAAGAAGCCTTTCGCTAAGGCTGTTCTTGTGGAATTGGCAAAGGGATATTTGGAAGCCCATAGAGGGCTATAGTGAAAAAGGAAATATCTTCCGTTCAAAACTGGAAGGAATCTTTCTGAGAAACTGCTCGGTGATCTGTTAATTCATCTCGCAGAGTTACATCTATCCCTTCCAGAAGCCTTTCGCTAAGGCTGTTCTTGTGGAATTGGCAAAGGGATATTTGGAAGCCCAAAGAGGGCTATGGTGAAAAAGGAAATATCTTCCGTTCAAAACTGGAAAGAAGCTTTCTGAGAAACTGCTCTGTGTTCTGTGAATTCATCTCACAGTGTTACATCTTTCCCTTCAAGAAGCCTTTCGCTAAGGCTGTTCTTGTGGAATTGGGAAAGGGATATTTGGAAACCAAAAGAGGGCTATGGTGAAAAAGGAAATATCTTCCGTTCCAAACTGGAAAGAAGCTTTCTGAGAAACTGCTCTCTGTTCTGTTAATTCATCACACAGAGTTACATCTTTCCCTTCAAGAAGCCTTTCGCTAAGGCTGTTCTTGTGGAATTGGCAAAGGGATATTTGGAAGCCCATAGAGGGCTATGGTGAAAAAGGAAATATCTTCCGTTCAAAACTGGAAAGAAGCTTTCTGAGAAACTGCTCTGTGTTCTGTGAATTCATCTCACAGAGTTACATCTTTCCCTTCAAGAAGCCTTTCGCTAAGTCTGTTCTTGTGGAATTGGCAAAGGGATATTTGGAAGCCGAGGGAGGGCTATGCTGAATAAGGAAATATCTTCCGTTCAAAACTGGAAAGAAGCTTTCTGAGAAACTGCTCTGTGTTCTGTTAATTCATCTCACAGAGTTACATCTTTAACTTCAAGAAGACTTTCGCTAAGGCTTTTCTTGTGGAATAGGCAAAGGGATTTGGAAGACCATAGACGGCTACGGTGAAAAAGGACATATCTTCCGTTCAAAACGGGAAAGAAACTTTCTGAGAAACTGCTCGGTTTTCTGTTAATTCATCTCACAGAGTTACATCTTTCCCTTCAAGAAGCCTTTCGCTAAGGCTGTTCTTGTGGAATTGGCAAAGGGATATTTGGAAGCCCATAGAGGGCTATGGTGAAAAAGGAAATATCTTCCGTTCAAAACTGGAAAAAAGCTTTCTGAGAAACTCCTCTGTGTTCTAATAATTCATCTCACAGAGTTACATCTTTCCCTTCAAGAAGCCTTTCGCTATGGCTGTTCTTGTGGAATTGGCAAAGGGATATTTGGAAGCCCATAGAGGGCTATAGTGAAAAAGGAATTATCTTCCCTTCAAAACTGGAAGGAATCTTTCTGAGAAACTGCTCGGTGTTCTGTTAATTCATCGCGCAGAGTTACATCTTTCCCTTCAAGAAGCCTTTCGCTAAGGCTGTTCTTGTGGAATTGGCAAAGGGATATTTGGAAGCCCATAGAGGGCTATGGTGAAAAAGGAAATATCTTCCGTTCAAAACTGGAAAAAAGCTTTCTGAGAAACTGCTCTGTGTTCTGTGAATTCATCTCACAGTGTTACATCTTTCCCTTCAAGAAGCCTTTCGCTAAGGCTGTTCTTGTGGAATTGGGAAAAGGATATTTGGAAACCAAAAGAGGGCTATGGTGAAAAAGGAAATATCTTCCATTCAAAACTGGAAAGAAACTTTCTGAGAAACTGCTCTGTGTTCTGTTAATTCATCTCACATAGTTACATCTTTCCCTTCAAGAAGCCTTTCGCTAAGACTGTTCTTGTGGAATTGGGAAAGGGATACTTGGAAGACCATAGAGGGCTATGGTGAAAAAGGAAGTACCTTTCGTTCAAAACTGGAAAGAAGCTTTCTGAGAAACTGCTCTGTGTTCTGTTAATTCATCTCACAGAGTTACACCTTTCCCTTCAAGAAGCCTTTCGCTAAGGCTGTTCTTGTGGAATTGGCAAAGGGATATTTGGAAGCCCATAGAGGGCTAAGGTGAAAAAGGAAATATCTTCCGTTCAAAACTGGAAAGAAGCTTTCTGAGAAACTGCTCTGTGTTCTGTTAACTCATCTCACAGAGTTACATCTTTCCCTTCAAGAAGCCTTTCGCTAAGGCTGTTCTTGTGTAATTGGCAAAGGGATATTTGGAAGCCCATAGAGGGCTATGGTGAAAAAGGAAATATCTTCCGTTCAAAACAGGAAAGAAGCTTTCTGAAAAACTGCACGGTGTTCTGTAAATTCATCTCACAGAGTAACATCTTTCCCTTCAAGAAGCCTTTCCCTAAGGCTGTTCTTGTGGAATTGGCAAAGGGATATTTGGAAGCCCATAGAGGGCTATGGTGAAAAAGGAAATATTTTCCTTTCAAAACTGGAAAGAAGCTTTCTGAGAAACTGCTCTGTGTTCTGTGAATTCACCTCACAGAGTTACATCTTTCCCTTCAAGAAGCCTTTCGCTAAGGCTGTTCTTGTGGAATTGGCAAAGGGATATTTGGAAGCCCATAGAGGGCTATGGTGAAAAGGAAATAACTTCCATTCAAAACTGGAAAGAAGCTTTCTGAGAAACTGCTCTGTGTTCTGTTAATTCATCTCACAGAGTTACATCTTTCCCTTGAAGAAGCCTTTAGCTAAGGCTGTTCTTGTGGAATTGGGAAAGGGATATTTGGAAGCCCATAGAGGGCTATGGTGAAAAAGGAAATACAATCCGTTCAAAACTGGAAAGAAGCTTTCAGAGAAACTGCTCTGTGTTCTGTTAATTCATCTCACAGAGTTACATCTTTCCCTTCAAGAAACCTTTTGCTAAGGCTGTTCTTGTGGAATGGGCAAAGGGATATTTGGAAGCCCATGGAAGGCTATGGTGATAAAGGAAATATCTTCCGTTCAAAACTGGAAAGAAGCTTTCTGGGAAACTACTCTGTGTTCTGTTAATTCATCTCACAGAGTTACATCTTTCCCTTCAAGAAGCCTTTCGCTAAGGCTGTTCTTGTGGAATTGGAAAAGGGATATTTTGAAGCCCATAGAGGGTTATTTTGAAAAAGGAAATATCTTCCGTTCAAAACTGGAAAGAAGCTTTCTGAGAAACTGCTCTGTGTTCTGCTAATTCATCTCACAGAGTTACATGTTTCCCTTCAAGAAGCCTTTCGCTAAGATAGTTCTTGTGGAATTGGCAAAGGGATATTTGGAAGCCCATGGTGGGCTATGGTGAAAAAGGAAATATCTTCCGTTCAAAACTGGAAAGAAGCTTTCTGGGAAACTGCTCTGTGTTCTGTTAATTCATCTCACAGAGTTACATCTTGCCCTTCAAGAAGCCTTTCGCTAAGGCTGTTCTTATGGAATTGGCAAAGGGATATTTGGAAGCCCATAGAGGGCTATGGTGAAAAAGGAAATATCTTCCGTTCAAAACTGGAAAGAAGCTTTCTGAGAAACTGCTCTGTGTTCTGATAGTTCATCTCACAGAGTTACATCTTTCACTTCAAGAAGCCTTTCGCTAAGGCTGTTCTTGTGGAATTGGCAAAGGGATATTTGGAAACACATAGAGGGCTATGGTGAAAAAGGAAATATCTTCCGTTCAAAACTGGAAAGAAGCTTTCTGAGAAACTGCTCTCTGTTCTGTTAATTCATCACACAGAGTTACATCTTTCCCTTCAAGAAGCCTTTAGCTAAGGCTGTTCTTGTGGAATTGGGAAAGGGATATTTGGAAGCCCATAGAGGGCTATGGTGAAAAAGGAAATACAATCCGTTCAAAACTGGAAAGAAGCTTTCTGAGAAACTGCACGGTGTTCTGTTAATTCATCTCACAGAGTTACATCTTTCCCCTCAAGAAGCCTTTCGTAACGCTGTTCTTGTGAAATTGGCAAATTGATATTTGGAAGCCCATAGAGGGCTATGGTGAAAAAGGAAATATCTTCCGTTCAAAACTGGAAAGAAGCTTTCTGAGAAACTGCTCTGTGTTCTGTTAATTCATCTCAAAGAGTTACATCTTTCCTTCAAGAAGCCTTTCGCTAAGGCTGTTCTTGTGGAATTGGCAAAGGGATATTTGGAAGCCCTTAGAGGGCTATGGTGAAAAAGGAAATACAATCCGTTCAAAACTGGAAAGAAGCTTTCAGAGAAACTGCTCTTTGTTCTTTTAATTCATCTAGGAGAGTTACATCTTTCCCTTCAAGAAGCCTTTCGCTAAGGCTGTTCTTTTGGAATTGGCAAGGGATATTTGGAAGCCCATAGAGGGCTATGGTGAAAAAGGAAATATCTTCCATTCAAAACTGGAAAGAAGCTTTCTGAGAAACTGCTCTGAGTTCTGTTAATTCATCTCACAGAGTTACATCTTGCCCTTCAAGAAGCCTTTCGCTAAGGCTGTTCTTGTGGAATTGGCAAAGGGATATTTGGAAGCCCATAGAGGGCTATGTGAAAAAGGAAATATCTTCCGTTCAAAACTGGAAAGAAGCTTTCTGAGAAACTGCTCTGTGTTCTGCTAGTTCATCTCACAGAGTTACATCTTTCCCTTCAAGAAGCCTTTCGCTAAGGCTGTTCTTGTGGAATTGGCAAAGGGATATTTGGAAGCCCATAGAGGGCTATGGTGAAAAAAGAAATATCTTCCGTTCAAAACTGGAAAGAAGCTTTCTGAGAAACAGCTCTGTGTTCTGTTAATTCATCTCACAGAGTTACATCTTTCCCTTCAAGAAGCCTTTCGATAAGGCTGTTCTTGTGGAATTGGCAAAGGGATATTTGGAAGCCCATAGAGGGCTATGGTGAAAAAGGAAATATCTTCCGTTCAAAACTGGAAAGAAGCTTTCTGAGAAACTGCTCTGTGATCTGTTAATTCATCTCACAGAGTTACATCTTTCCCTTCAAGAAGCCTTTCGCTAAGTCTGTTCTTGTGGAATTGGCAAAGGGATATTTGGAAGCCCATAGAGGGCTATGGTGAAAAAGGAAATATCTTCCGTTCAAAACGGGAAAGAAGCTTTCTGAGAAACTGCTCTGTGTTCTGTTAATTCATCTCAAAGAGTTACATCTTTCCCTTCAAGAAGCCTTTCGCTAAGGCTGTTCTTGTGTAATTGGCAAAGGGATATTTGGAAGCCCATAGAAGGCTATGGTGAAAAAGGAAATATCTTCCGTTCAAAACTGGATAGAAGCTTTCTGAGAAACTGCTCTGTGTCCTGTTAATTCATCCCACAGAGTTACATCTTTCCCTTCAAGAAGCCTTTCTCTAAGGATGTTCTTGTGTAATTGGCAAAGGGATATTTGGAAGCCCATAGATGGCTATGGTAAAAAAGGAAATATCTTCCGTTCAAAACTGGAAAGAAGCTTTCTGAGAAACTGCTCTGTGTTCTGCTAGTTCATCTCACGGAGTTACATCTTTCACTTCAAGAAGCCTATCGCTAAGCTGTTCTTGTGGAATTGGCAAAGTGATATTTGGAAGCCCATAGAGGGCTATGGTGAAAAAGGAAATATCTTCCGTTCAAAACGGGAAAGAAGCTTTCTGAGAAACTGCTCTGTGTTCTGTTAATCTATCTCAAAGAGTTACATCTTTCCCTTCAAGAAGCGTTTCGCTAAGGCTGTTCTTGTGTAATTGGCAAAGGGATATTTGGAAGCCCATAGAAGGCTATGGTGAAAAAGGAAATATCTTCCGTTCAAAACTGGATAGAAGCTTTCTGAGAAACTGCTCTGTGTTCTGCTATTTCATCTCACAGAGTTACATCATTCCCTTCAAGAAGCCTTTCGCTAAGGCTGTTCTTGTGGAATTGGCAAAGGGATATTTGGAAGCCCATAGAGGTCTATGGTGAAAAAGCAAATATCTTCCGTTCAAAACTGGAAAGAAGCTTTCTGAGAAACTGCTCTGTGTTCTGTTAATTCATCTCACAGAGTTACATCTTTCCCCTCAAGAAGCCTTTCGCTAAGGCTGTTCTTGTGAAATTGGCAAATTGATATTTGGAAGCCCATAGAGGGCTATGGTGAAAAAGGAAATATCTTCCGTTCAAAACTGGAAAGAAGCTTTCTGAGAAACTGCTCTGTGTTCTGTTAATTCATCTCACAGAGTTACATCTTTCCCTTCAAGAAGTCTTTCGCTAAGGCTGTTCTTTTGGGATTGGCAAAGGGATATTTGGAAGCCCATAGAGGGCTATGGTGAAAAAGGAAATATCTTCCATTCAAAACTGGAAAGAAGCTTTCTGAGAAACTGCTCTGAGTTCTGTTAATTCATCTCACAGAGTTACATCTTGCCCTTCAAGAAGCCTTTCGCTAAGTCTGTTCTTGTGGAATTGGCAAAGGGATATTTGGAAGCCCATAGAGGGCTATGTGAAAAAGGAAATATCTTCCGTTCAAAACTGGAAAGAAGCTTTCTGAGAAACTGCTCTGTGTTCTGTTAATTCATCACACAGAGATACATCTTTCCCTAAAAGAAGCCTTTCGCTAAGGCTGTTCTTGTGGAATTGGGAAAGGGATATTTGGAAGCCCATAGAGGGCTATGGTGAAAAAGGAAATATCTTCCGTTCAAAACGGGAAGGAAGCTTTCTGAGAAACTGCTCTGTGTTCTGTTAATTCATCTCAAAGAGTTACATCTTTCCCTTCAAGAAGCCTTTCGCTAAGGCTGTTCTTGTGGAATTGGCAAAGGGATATTTGGAAGCCCATAGATGGCTATGGTAAAAAAGGAAATATCTTCCGTTCAAAACTGGAAAGAAGCTTTCCGAGAAACTGCTCTGTGTTCTCTAAATTCATCTCACAGAGTTACATCTTTCCCTTCAAGAAGCCTTTCGCTAAGGCTGTTCTTGTGGAATTGGCAAAGGGATATTTGGAAGCCCATGGAGGGCTATGGTGAAAAAGGAAATATCTTCCGTTCAAAACTGGAAAGAAGCTTTCTGGGAAACTGCTTGTGTCCTGTTAATTCATCTCACAGAGTTACATCTTTCCCTTCAAGAAGCCTTTCGCTAAGGCTATTCTTGTGGAATTGGAAAAGGGATATTTGGAAGCCCATAGAGGGCTATGGTGAAAAAGGAAATATCTTTCGTTCAAAACTGGAAAGAAGCTTTCTGGGAAACTGCTATGTGTTCTGTGAATTCATCTCACAGAGTTACATCATTCCCTTCAAGAAGCCTTTCGCTAAGGCTGTTCTTGTGGAATTGGCAAAGGGATATTTGGAAGCCCATAGAGGGCTATGGTGAAAAAGGAAATATCTTCCGTTCAAAACGCTAAAGAATCTTTCTGAGAAACTGCTCTGTGTTCTGTTAATTTATCTCAAAGAGTTACATCTTTCCCTTCAAGAAGCCTTTCGCTAAGGCTGTTCTTGTGTAATTGGCAAAGGGATATTTGGAAGCCCATAGAAGGCTATGGTGAAAAAGGAAAAATCTTCCGTTCAAAACTGGATAGAAGCTTTCTGAGAAACTGCTCTGTGTTCTGTTAATTCATCTCACAGAGTTACATCTTTCCCTTCAAGAAGCCTTTCGCTAAGGCTGTTCTTGTGGAATTGGCAAAGGGATATTTGGAAGCCCATAGATGTCTATGGTGAAAAAGGAAATATCTTCCGTTCAAAACTGGAAAGAAGCTTTCTGAGAAACTGCACGGTGTTCTGTTAATTCATCTCACAGAGTTACATCTTTCCGTTCAAGAAGCCTTTCGTAAGGCTGTTCTTGTGAAATTGGCAAATTGATATTTGGAAGCCCATAGAGGGCTATGGTGAAAAAGGAAATATCTTCCGTTCAAAACTGGAAAGAAGCTTTCTGAGAAACTGCTCTGTGTTCTGTTAATTCATCTCACAGAGTTACATCTTTACCTTCAAGAAGCCTTTCGCTAAGGCTGTTCTTGTGGAATTGGCAAAGGGATATTTGGAAGCCCATAGAGGGCTTAGGTGAAAAAGGAAATATCTTCCGTTCAAAACTGGAAAGAAGCTTTCTGAGAAACTGCTCTGTGTTCTGTTAACTCACCTCACAGAGTTACATCTTTCCCTTCAAGAAGCCTTTCGCTAAGGCTGTTCTTGTGGAATTGGCAAAGGGATATTTGGAAGCCCATAGAGGGCTATGGTGAAAAAGGAAATATCTTCGGTTCAAAACTGGAAAGAAGCTTTCTGAAAAACTGCACGGTGTTCTGTTAATTCATCTCACAGAGTTACATCTTTCCCTTCAAGAAGCCTTTCCCTAAGGCTGTTCTTGTGGAATTGGCAAAGGGATATTTGGAAGCCCATAGAGGGCTATGGTGAAAAAGGAAATATCTTCCATTCAAAACTGGAAAGAAACTTTCTGAGAAACTGCTCTGTGTTCTGTGAATTCATCTCACAGAGTTATATGTTTCCCTTCAAGAAGCCTTTCGCTAAGACTGTTCTTGTGTAATTGGCAAAGGGATATTTGGAAGCCCATAGATGGCTATGGTAAAAAAGGAAATATCTTCCGTTCAAAACTGGAAAGAAGCTTTCCGAGAAACTGCTCTGTGTTCTCTAAATTCATCTCACAGTGTTACATCTTTCCCTTCAAGAAGCCTTTCCCTAAGGCTGTTCTTTTGGAATTGGCAAAGTGATATTTGGAAGCCCACGGAGGGCTACGGTGAAAAAGGAAGTATCTTCCGTTGAAAACTGGAAAGAAGCTTTCTGGGAAACTACTCTGTGTTCTGTTAATTCATCTCACAGAGTTACATCTTTCCCTTCAAGAAGCCTTTCGCTAAGGCTGTTCTTGTGGAATTGGAAAAGGGATATTTCGAAGCCCATAGAGGGCTATGGTGAAAAAGGAAATATCTTCCGTTTAAAACTGGAAAGAAGCTTTCTGAGAAACTGCTCTGTGTTCTGTGAATTCATCTCACAGAGTTACATCTTTCCCTTCAAGAAGCCTTTCGCTAAGGCTGTTCTTGTGGAATTGGCAAAGGGATATTTGGAAACCCATAGAGGGCTATGGTGAAAAAAGAAATATCTTCCGTTCAAAACGGGAAAGAAGCTTCTGAGAAACTGCTCTCTGTTCTGTTAATTCATCACACAGAGTTACATCTTTCCCTTCAAGAAGCCTTTAGCTAAGGCTGTTCTTGTGGAATTGGGAAAGGGATATTTGGAAGCCCATAGAGGGCTATGGTGAAAAAGGAAATACAATCCGTTCAAAACTGGAAAGAAGCTTTCAGAGAAACTGCTCTGTGTTCTGTTAATTCATCTCAGAGAGTTACATCTTTCCCTTCAAGAAGCCTTTCGCTAAGGCTGTTCTTTTGGAATTGGCAAAGGGATATTTGGAAGCCCATAGAGGGCTATGGTGAAAAAGGAAATATCTTCCATTCAAAACTGGAAAGAAGCTTTCTGAGAAACTGCTCTGAGTTCTGTTCATTCATCTCACAGAGTTACATCTTGCCCTTCAAGAAGCCTTTCGCTAAGGCTGTTCTTGTGGAATTGGCAAAGGGATATTTGGAAGCCCATAGAGGGCTATGTGAAAAAGGAAATATCTTCCGTTCAAAACTGGAAAGAATCTTTCTGAGAAACTGCTCTGTGTTCTGTTAATTCATCACACAGAGATACATCTTTCCCTTCAAGAAGCCTTTCGCTAAGGCTGTTCTTGTGGAATTGGCAAAGGGATATTTGGAAGCCCATAGATGTCTATGGTGAAAAAGGAAATATCTTCCGTTCAAAACTGGAAAGAAGCTTTCTGAGAAACTGCACGGTGTTCTGTTAATTCATCTCACAGAGTTACATCTTTCCGTTCAAGAAGCCTTTCGTAAGGCTGTTCTTGTGAAATTGGCAAATTGATATTTGGAAGCCCATAGAGGGCTATGGTGAAAAAGGAAATATCTTCCGTTCAAAACTGGAAAGAAGCTTTCTGAGAAACTGCTCTGTGTTCTGTTAATTCATCTCACAGAGTTACATCTTTACCTTCAAGAAGCCTTTCGCTAAGGCTGTTCTTGTGGAATTGGCAAAGGGATATTTGGAAGCCCATAGAGGGCTTAGGTGAAAAAGGAAATATCTTCCGTTCAAAACTGGAAAGAAGCTTTCTGAGAAACTGCTCTGTGTTCTGTTAACTCACCTCACAGAGTTACATCTTTCCCTTCAAGAAGCCTTTCGCTAAGGCTGTTCTTGTGGAATTGGCAAAGGGATATTTGGAAGCCCATAGAGGGCTATGGTGAAAAAGGAAATATCTTCGGTTCAAAACTGGAAAGAAGCTTTCTGAAAAACTGCACGGTGTTCTGTTAATTCATCTCACAGAGTTACATCTTTCCCTTCAAGAAGCCTTTCCCTAAGGCGTTCTTGTGGAATTGGCAAAGGGATATTTGGAAGCCCATAGAGGGCTATGGTGAAAAAGGAAATATCTTCCATTCAAAACTGGAAAGAAACTTTCTGAGAAACTGCTCTGTGTTCTGTGAATTCATCTCACAGAGTTATATGTTTCCCTTCAAGAAGCCTTTCGCTAAGACTGTTCTTGTGTAATTGGCAAAGGGATATTTGGAAGCCCATAGATGGCTATGGTAAAAAAGGAAATATCTTCCGTTCAAAACTGGAAAGAAGCTTTCCGAGAAACTGCTCTGTGTTCTCTAAATTCATCTCACAGTGTTACATCTTTCCCTTCAAGAAGCCTTTCCCTAAGGCTGTTCTTTTGGAATTGGCAAAGTGATATTTGGAAGCCCACGGAGGGCTACGGTGAAAAAGGAAGTATCTTCCGTTGAAAACTGGAAAGAAGCTTTCTGGGAAACTACTCTGTGTTCTGTTAATTCATCTCACAGAGTTACATCTTTCCCTTCAAGAAGCCTTTCGCTAAGGCTGTTCTTGTGGAATTGGAAAAGGGATATTTCGAAGCCCATAGAGGGCTATGGTGAAAAAGGAAATATCTTCCGTTTAAAACTGGAAAGAAGCTTTCTGAGAAACTGCTCTGTGTTCTGTGAATTCATCTCACAGAGTTACATCTTTCCCTTCAAGAAGCCTTTCGCTAAGGCTGTTCTTGTGGAATTGGCAAAGGGATATTTGGAAACCCATAGAGGGCTATGGTGAAAAAAGAAATATCTTCCGTTCAAAACGGGAAAGAAGCTTCTGAGAAACTGCTCTCTGTTCTGTTAATTCATCACACAGAGTTACATCTTTCCCTTCAAGAAGCCTTTAGCTAAGGCTGTTCTTGTGGAATTGGGAAAGGGATATTTGGAAGCCCATAGAGGGCTATGGTGAAAAAGGAAATACAATCCGTTCAAAACTGGAAAGAAGCTTTCAGAGAAACTGCTCTGTGTTCTGTTAATTCATCTCAGAGAGTTACATCTTTCCCTTCAAGAAGCCTTTCGCTAAGGCTGTTCTTTTGGAATTGGCAAAGGGATATTTGGAAGCCCATAGAGGGCTATGGTGAAAAAGGAAATATCTTCCATTCAAAACTGGAAAGAAGCTTTCTGAGAAACTGCTCTGAGTTCTGTTCATTCATCTCACAGAGTTACATCTTGCCCTTCAAGAAGCCTTTCGCTAAGGCTGTTCTTGTGGAATTGGCAAAGGGATATTTGGAAGCCCATAGAGGGCTATGTGAAAAAGGAAATATCTTCCGTTCAAAACTGGAAAGAATCTTTCTGAGAAACTGCTCTGTGTTCTGTTAATTCATCACACAGAGATACATCTTTCCCTTCAAGAAGGCTTTCGCTAAGGCTGTTCTTGTGGAATTGGCAAAGGGATATTTGGAAGCCCATAGAGGGCTATGCTGAAAAAAGAAATATCTTCCGTTCAAGACTGGAAAGAAGCTTTCTGAGAAACTGCTCTGTGTTCTGTTAATTCATCTCACAGAGTTACATCTTTCCCTTCAAGAAGCCTTTCGCTAAGGCTGTTCTTGTGGAATTGGAAAAGGGATATTTGGAAGCCCATAGAGGGCTATGGTGAAAAAGGAAATATCTTCCGTTCAAAACTGGAAAGAAGCTTTCTGAGAAACTGCTCTGTGTTCTGTTAATTCATCTCACAGAGTTACATCTTTCCCTTCAAGAAGCCTTTCGCTAAGGCTGTTCTTGTGGAATTGGCAAAGGGATATTTGGAAGCCCATAGAGGGCTATGGTGAAAAAGGAAATATCTTCCGTTCAAAACGGGAAAGAAGCTTTCTGAGAAACTGCTCTGTGTTCTGTTAATTCATCTCAAAGAGTTACATCTTTCCCTTCAAGAAGCCTTTCGCTAAGGCTGTTCTTGTGTAATTGGCAAAGGGATATTTGGAAGCCCATAGAAGGCTATGGTGAAAAAGGAAATATCTTCCGTTCAAAACTGGATAGAAGCTTTCTGAGAAACTGCTCTGTGTCCTGTTAATTTATCTCACAGAGTTACATCTTTCCCTTCAAGAAGCCTTTCGCTAAGGCTGTTCTTGTGGAATTGGCAAAGGGATATTTGGAAGCCCACAGAGGGCTATGGTGAAAAAGGAAATACCTTCCGTTCAAAACTGGAAAGAAGCTTTCTGAGAAACTGCTCTATGTTCTGTTAATTCATCACACAGAGTTACATCTTTCCCTTCAAGAAGCCTTTCGCTAAGGCTGTTCTTGTGGAATTGGCAAAGGGATATTTGGAAGCCCATAGATGGCTATGGTGAAAAAGGAAATAAAATCCGTTCAAAACTGGAAAGAAGCTTTCAGAGAAACTGCTCTGTATTCTGTTAATTCATCTCAGAGAGTTACATCTTTCCCTTCAAGAAGCCTTTCGCTAAGGCTGTTCTTTTGGAATTGGCAAAGGGATATTTGGAAGCCCATAGAGGGCTATGGTGAAAAAGGAAATATCTTCCATTCAAAACTGGAAAGAAGCTTTCTGAGAAACTGCTCTGTGTTCTGTGAATTCATCTCACAGAGTTACATCTTTCCCTTCAAGAACCCTTTCGCTAAGGCTCTTCTTGTGGAATTGGCAAAGGGATATTTGGAAGCCCATAGAGGGCTATGGTGAAAAAGGAAATATCTTCCGTTCAAAACTGGAAAGAAGCTTTCTGAGAAACTGCTCTGTGTTCTGTTAATTCATCTCACAGAGTTACATCTTTCCCTTCAAGAAGCCTTTCGCTAAGGCTGTTCTTGTGGAATTGGCAAAGGGATATTTGGAAGCCCATAGAGGGCTATGGTGAAAAAGGAAATATCTTCCGTTCAAAACGGGAAAGAAGCTTTCTGAGAAACTGCTCTGTGTTCTGTTAATTGATCTCAAAGAGTTGCACCTTTCCCTTCAAGAAGCCTTTCGCTAAGGCTGTTCTTGTGTAATTGGCAAAGGGATATTTGGAAGCCCATAGAAGGCTATGGTGAAAAAGGAAATATCTTCCGTTCAAAACTGGATTCAAGCTTTCTGAGAAACTGCTCTGTGTCCTGTTAATTCATCTCACAGAGTTACATCTTTCCCTTCAAGAAGCCTTTCTCTAAGGATGTTCTTGTGTAATTGGCAAAGGGATATTTGGAAGCCCATAGATGGCAATGGTAAAAAAGGAAATATCTTCCGTTCAAAACTGGAAAGAAGCTTTCTGAGAAACTGCTCTGTGTTCTGCTAGTTCATCTCACAGAGTTACATCTTACCCTTCAAGAAACCTTTCGCTAAGGCTGTTCTTGTGGAATTGGCAAAGGGACATTTGGAAGCCCTTAGATGCCTATTTTGAAAAAGGAAATATCTTCCGTTCAAAACTGGAAAGAAGCTTTCTGAGAAACTGCGCTGTGTTCTGTTAATTCATCTCACAGAGTTACATCTTTCCCTTCAAGAAGCGTTTCGCTATGCCTGTTCTTGTGGAATTGGAAAAGGGATATTTGGAAACCCATAGAGGGCTATGGTGAAAAAGGAAATATCTTCCGTTCAAAACTGGAAAGAAGCTTTCTGAGAAACTGCTATCTGTTCTGTTAATTCATCACACAGAGTTACATCTTTCCCTTCAAGAAGCCTTTCGATAAGGCTGTTCTTGTGGAATTGGCGAAGGGATATTTGGAAGCCCATAGATGGCTATGGTGAAAAAGGAAATACAATCCGTTCAAAACTGGAAAGAAGCTTTCAGAGAAACTGCTCTGTGTTCTGTTAATTCATCTCAGAGAGTTACATCTTTCCCTTCAAGAAGCCTTTCGCTAAGGCTGTTCTTTTGGAATTGGCAAAGGGATATTTGGAAGCCCATAGAGGGCTATGGTGAAAAAGGAAATATCTTCCGTTCAAAACTGGAAAGAAGCTTTCTGAGAAACTGCTCTGTGTTCTGCTAGTTCATCTCACAGAGTTACATCTTTCACTTCAAGAAGCCTTTCGCTAAGGCTGTTCTTGTGGAATTGGCAAAGGGATATTTGGAAACCCATAGAGGGCTATGGTGAAAAAGGAAATATCTTCCGTTCAAAACTGGAAAGAAGCTTTCTGAGAAACTGCTCTCTGTTCTGTTAATTCATCACACAGAGTTACATCTTTCCCTTCAAGAAGCCTTTAGCTAAGGCTGTTCTTGTGGAATTGGGAAAGGGATATTTGGAAGCCCATAGAGGGCTATGGTGAAAAAGGAAATACAATCCGTTCAAAACTGGAAAGAAGCTTTCAGAGAAACTGCTCTGTGTTCTGTTAATTCATCTCGGAGAGTTACATCTTTCCCTTCAAGAAGCCTTTCGCTAAGGCTGTTCTTTTGGAATTGGCAAAGGGATATTTGGAAGCCCATAGAGGGCTATGGTGAAAAAGGAAATATCTTCCATTCAAAACTGGAAAGAAGCTTTCTGAGAAACTGCTCTGAGTTCTGTTCATTCATCTCACAGAGTTACATCTTGCCCTTCAAGAAGCCTTTCGCTAAGGCTGTTCTTGTGGAATTGGCAAAGGGATATTTGGAAGCCCATAGAGGGCTATGGTGAAAAAGGAAATATCTTCCGTTCAAAACTGGAAAGAAGCTTTCTGAGAAACTGCTCTGTGTTCTGTTAATTCATCTCACAGAGTTACATCTTTCCCTTCAAGAAGCCTTTCGCTAAGGCTGTTCTTGTGGAATTGGCAAAGGGATATTTGGAAGCCCATAGAGGGCTATGGTGAAAAAGGAAATATCTTCCGTTCAAAACGGGAAAGAAGCTTTCTGAGAAACTGCTCTGTGTTCTGTTAATTCATCTCAAAGAGTTACATCTTTCCCTTCAAGAAGCCTTTCGCTAAGGCTGTTCTTGTGTAATTGGCAAAGGGATATTTGGAAGCCCATAGAAGGCTATGGTGAAAAAGGAAATATCTTCCGTTCAAAACTGGATAGAAGCTTTCTGAGAAACTGCTCTGTGTCCTGTTAATTTATCTCACAGAGTTACATCTTTCCCTTCAAGAAGCCTTTCTCTAAGGATGTTCTTGTGTAATTGGCAAAGGGATATTTGGAAGCCCATAGATGGCTATGGTAAAAAAGGAAATATCTTCCGTTCAAAACTGGAAAGAAGCTTTCTGAGAAACTGCTCTGTGTTCTGCTAGTTCATCTCACAGAGTTACATCTTTCACTTCAAGAAGCCTTTCGCTAAGGCTGTTCTTGTGTAATTGGCAAAGGGATATTTGGAAGCCCATAGAAGGCTATGGTGAAAAAGGAAATATCTTCCGTTCAAAACTGGATAGAAGCTTTCTGAGAAACTGCTCTGTGTTCTGTTAATTCATCTCACAGAGTTACATCATTCCCTTCAAGAAGCCTTTCGCTAAGGCTGTTCTTGTGGAATTGGCAAAGGGATATTCGGAAGCCTATAGAGGTCTATGGTGAAAAAGGAAATATCTTCCGTTCAAAACTGGAAGTAATCTTTCTGAGAAACTGCTCTGTGTACTCTAAATTCATCTCACAGAGTTACATCTTTCCTTTCAAGAAGCCTTTCGCTAAGGCTGTTCTTGTGGAATTGGCAAAGGGATATTTGGAAGCCCATGGAGGGCTATGGTGAAAAAGGAAATATCTTCCGTTCAAAACTGGAAAGAAGCTTTCTGGGAAACTGCTCTGTGTTCTGTTAATTCATCTCAAAGAGTTACATCTTTCCCTTCAAGAAGCCTTTCGCTAAGGCTGTTCCTGTGGAATTGGCAAAGGGATATTTGGAAGCCCATAGAGGGCTATGGTGAAAAAGGAAATATCTTCCGTTCAAAACTGGAAAGAAGCTTTCTGAGAAACTGCTCTATGTTCTGTTAATTCATCACACAGAGTTACATCTTTCCCTTCAAGAAGCCTTTCGCTAAGGCTGTTCTTGTGGAATTGGCAAAGGGATATTTGGAAGCCCATAGATGGCTATGGTGAAAAAGGAAATAAAATCCGTTCAAAACTGGAAAGAAGCTTTCAGAGAAACTGCTCTGTATTCTGTTAATTCATCTCAGAGAGTTACATCTTTCCCTTCAAGAAGCCTTTCGCTAAGGCTGTTCTTTTGGAATTGGCAAAGGGATATTTGGAAGCCCATAGAGGGCTATGGTGAAAAAGGAAATATCTTCCATTCAAAACTGGAAAGAAGCTTTCTGAGAAACTGCTCTGTGTTCTGTGAATTCATCTCACAGAGTTACATCTTTCCCTTCAAGAACCCTTTCGCTAAGGCTCTTCTTGTGGAATTGGCAAAGGGATATTTGAAAGCCCATAGAGGGCTATGGTGAAAAAGGAAATATCTTCCGTTCAAAACTGGAAGTAATCTTTCTGAGAAACTGCTCTGTGTTCTCTAAATTCATCTCACAGAGTTACATCTTTCCCTTCAAGAAGCCTTTCGCTAAGGCTGTTCTTGTGGAATTGGCAAAGGGATATTTGGAAGCCCATGGAGGGCTATGGTGAAAAAGGAAATATCTTCCGTTCAAAACTGGAAAGAAGCCTTCTGGGAAACTGCTCTGTGTTCTGTTAATTCATCTCACAGAGTTACATCTTTCCCTTCAAGAAGCCTTTCGCTAAGGCTGTTCTTGTGGAATTGGCAAAGGGATATTTGGAAGCCCATAGAGGGCTATGGTGAAAAAGGAAATATCTTCCGTTCAAAACTGGAAAGCAGCTTTCTGAGAAACTGCTCTGTGTTCTGTTAATTCATCACACAGAGTTACATCTTTCCCTTCAAGAAGCCTTTCGCTAAGGCTGTTCTTGTGGAATTGGCGAAGGGATATTTGGAAGCCCATAGATGGCTATGGTGAAAAAGGAAATACAATCCGTTCAAAACTGGAAAGAAGCTTTCAGAGAAACTGCTCTGTGTTCTGTTAATTCATCTCAGAGAGTTACATCTTTCCCTTCAAGAAGCCTTTCGCTAAGGCTGTTCTTTTGGAATTGGCAAAGGGATATTTGGAAGCCCATAGAGGGCTATGGTGAAAAAGGAAATATCTTCCGTTCAAAACTGGAAAGAAGCTTTCTGAGAAACTGCTCTGTGTTCTGTGAATTCATCTCACAGAGTTACATCTTTCCCTTCAAGAACCCTTTCGCTAAGTCTCTTCTTGTGGAATTGGCAAAGGGATATTTGGAAGCCCTTAGAGGGCTATGGTGAAAAGGGAAATATCTTCCATTCAAAACTGGAAAGAAGCTTTCTGAGAAACTGCTCTGAGTTCTGTTAATTCATTTCACAGAGTTACATCTTGCCCTTCAAGAAGCCTTTCGCTAAGGCTGTTATTGTGGAATTGGCAAAGGGATATTTGGAAGCCCATAGAGGGCTATGTGAAAAAGGAAATATCTTCCGTTCAAAACTGGAAAGAAGCGTTCTGAGAAATTGCTCTGTGTTCTGTTAATTCATCACACAGAGATACATCTTACCCTTCAAGAAGCCTTTCGCTAAGGCTGTTCTTGTGGAATTGGCAAAGGGATATTTGGAAGCCCATAGAGGGCTATGGTGAAAAAAGAAATACCTTCCGTTCAAAACTGGAAAGAATCTTTCTGAAAAACTGCTCTGTGTTCTGTTAATTCATCTCACAGAGTTACATCTTTCCCTTCAAGAAGCCTTTCGCTAAGGCTGTTCTTGTGGAATTGGCAAAGGGATATTTGGAAGCCCATAGAGGGCTATGGTGAAAAAGGAAATATCTTCCGTTCAAAACGGGAAAGAAGCTTTCTGAGAAACTGCTCTGTGTTCTGTTAATTGATCTCAAAGAGTTGCATCTTTCCCTTCAAGAAGCCTTTCGCTAAGGCTGTTCTTGTGTAATTGGCAAAGGGATATTTGGAAGCCCATAGAAGGCTATGGTGAAAAAGGAAATATCTTCCGTTCAAAACTGGATAGAAGCTTTCTGAGAAACTGCTCTGTGTCCTGTTAATTCATCTCACAGAGTTACATCTTTCCCTTTAAGAAGCCTTTCTCTAAGGATGTTCTTGTGTAATTGGCAAAGGGATATTTGGAAGCCCATAGATGGCAATGGTAAAAAAGGAAATATCTTCCGTTCAAAACTGGAAAGAAGCATTCTGAGAAACTGCTCTGTGTTCTGCTAGTTCATCTCACAGAGTTACATCTTACCCTTCAAGAAGCCTTTCGCTAAGGCTGTTCTTGTGGAATTGGCAAAGGGATATTTGGAAGCCCTTAGATGGCTATTTTGAAAAAGGAAATATCTTCCCTTCAAAACTGGAAAGAAGGTGTCTGAGAAACTGCTCTGTGTTCTGTGAATTCATCTCACAGAGTTACATCTTTCCGTTGAAGAGGCCTTTCGCTAAGGCTGTTCTTTTGGAATTGGCAAAGGGATATTTGGAAGCCCATAGATGGCAATGGTAAAAAAGGAAATATCTTCCGTTCAAAACTGGAAAGAAGCTTTCTGAGAAACTGCTCTGTGTTCTGCTAGTTCATCTCACAGAGTTACATCTTTCACTTCAAGAAGCCTTCCGCTAAGGCTGTTCTTGTGGAATTGGCAAAGGGATATTTGGAAGCCCATAGAGGGCTATGTGAAAAAGGAAATATCTTCCGTTCAAAACTGGAAAGAAGCGTACTGAGAAATTGCTCTGTGTTCTGTTAATTCATCACACAGAGATACATCTTACCCTTCAAGAAGCCTTTCGCTAAGGCTGTTCTTGTGGAATTGGCAAAGGGATATTTGGAAGCCCATAGAGGGCTATGGTGAAAAAAGAAATACCTTCCGTTCAAAACTGGAAAGAATCTTTCTGAAAAACTGCTCTGTGTTCTGTTAATTCATCTCACAGAGTTACATCTTTCCCTTCAAGAAGCCTTTCGCTAAGGCTGTTCTTGTGGAATTGGCAAAGGGATATTTGGAAGCCCATAGAGGGCTATGGTGAAAAAGGAAATATCTTCCGTTCAAAACGGGAAAGAAGCTTTCTGAGAAACTGCTCTGTGTTCTGTTAATTGATCTCAAAGAGTTGCATCTTTCCCTTCAAGAAGCCTTTCGCTAAGGCTGTTCTTGTGTAATTGGCAAAGGGATATTTGGAAGCCCATAGAAGGCTATGGTGAAAAAGGAAATATCTTCCGTTCAAAACTGGATAGAAGCTTTCTGAGAAACTGCTCTGTGTCCTGTTAATTCATCTCACAGAGTTACATCTTTCCCTTCAAGAAGCCTTTCTCTAAGGATGTTCTTGTGTAATTGGCAAAGGGATATTTGGAAGCCCATAGATGGCAATGGTAAAAAAGGAAATATCTTCCGTTCAAAACTGGAAAGAAGCTTTCTGAGAAACTGCTCTGTGTTCTGCTAGTTCATCTCACAGAGTTACATCTTACCCTTCAAGAAGCCTTTCGCTAAGGCTGTTCTTGTGGAATTGGCAAAGGGATATTTGGAAGCCCTTAGATGGCTATTTTGAAAAAGGAAATATCTTCCCTTCAAAACTGGAAAGAAGGTGTCTGAGAAACTGCTCTGTGTTCTGTGAATTCATCTCACAGAGTTACATCTTTCCGTTGAAGAGGCCTTTCGCTAAGGCTGTTCTTTTGGAATTGGCAAAGGGATATTTGGAAGCCCATAGATGGCAATGGTAAAAAAGGAAATATCTTCCGTTCAAAACTGGAAAGAAGCTTTCTGAGAAACTGCTCTGTGTTCTGCTAGTTCATCTCACAGAGTTACATCTTTCACTTCAAGAAGCCTTTCGCTAAGGCTGTTCTTGTGGAATTGGCAAAGGGATATTTGGAAACCCATAGAGGGCTATGGTGAAAAAGGAAATATCTTCCGTTCAAAACTGGAAAGAAGCTTTCTGAGAAACTGCTCTCTGTTCTGTTAATTCATCACACAGAGTTACATCTTTCCCTTCAAGAAGCCTTTAGCTAAGGCTGTTCTTGTGGAATTGGGAAAGGGATATTTGGAAGCCCATAGAGGGCTATGGTGAAAAAGGAAATACAATCCGTTCAAAACTGGAAAGAAGCTTTCAGAGAAACTGCTCTGTGTTCTGTTAATTCATCTCGGAGAGTTACATCTTTCCCTTCAAGAAGCCTTTCGCTAAGGCTGTTCTTTTGGAATTGGCAAAGGGATATTTGGAAGCCCATAGAGGGCTATGGTGAAAAAGGAAATATCTTCCATTCAAAACTGGAAAGAAGCTTTCTGAGAAACTGCTCTGAGTTCTGTTCATTCATCTCACAGAGTTACATCTTGCCCTTCAAGAAGCCTTTCGCTAAGGCTGTTCTTGTGGAATTGGCAAAGGGATATTTGGAAGCCCATAGAGGGCTATGTGAAAAAGGAAATATCTTCCGTTCAAAACTGGAAAGAATCTTTCTGAGAAACTGCTCTGTGTTCTGTTAATTCATCACACAGAGATACATCTTTCCCTTCAAGAAGCCTTTCGCTAAGGCTGTTCTTGTGGAATTGGCAAAGGGATATTTGGAAGCCCATAGAGGGCTACGGTGAAAAAGGAAATATCTTCCGTTCAAAACTGGAAAGAAGCTTTCTGAGAAACTGCTCTGTGTTCTGTTAATTCATCTCACAGAGTTACATCTTTCCCTTCAAGAAGCCTTTCGCTAAGGCTGTTCTTGTGGAATTGGCAAAGGGATATTTGGAAGCCCATAGAGGGCTATGGTGAAAAAGGAAATATCTTCCGTTCAAAACGGGAAAGAAACTTTCTGAGAAACTGCTCTGTGTTCTGTTAATTCATCTCAAAGAGTTACATCTTTCCCTTCAAGAAGCCTTTCGCTAAGGCTGTTCTTGTGTAATTGGCAAAGGGATATTTGGAAGCCCATAGAAGGCTATGGTGAAAAAGGAAATATCTTCCGTTCAAAACTGGATAGAAGCTTTCTGAGAAACTGCTCTGTGTCCTGTTAATTTATCTCGCAGAGTTACATCTTTCCCTTCAAGAAGCCTTTCTCTAAGGATGTTCTTGTGTAATTGGCAAAGGGATATTTGGAAGCCCATAGATGGCTATGGTAAAAAAGGAAATATCTTCCGTTCAAAACTGGAAAGAAGCTTTCTGAGAAACTGCTCTGTGTTCTGCTAGTTCATCTCACAGAGTTACATCTTTCACTTCAAGAAGCCTTTCGCTAAGCTGTTCTTGTGGAATTGGCAAAGTGATATTTGGAAGCCCATAGAGGGCTATGGTGAAAAAGGAAATATCTTCCGTTCAAAACGGGAAAGAAGCTTTCTGAGAAACTGCTCTGTGTTCTGTTAATTTATCTCAAAGAGTTACATCTTTCCCTTCAAGAAGCCTTTCGCTAAGGCTGTTCTTGTGTAATTGGCAAAGGGATATTTGGAAGCCCATAGAAGGCTATGGTGAAAAAGGAAATATCTTCCGTTCAAAACTGGATAGAAGCTTTCTGAGAAACTGCTCTGTGTTCTGTTAATTCATCTCACAGAGTTACATCATTCCCTTCAAGAAGCCTTTCGCTAAGGCTGTTCTTGTGGAATTGGCAAAGGGATATTTGGAAGCCTATAGAGGTCTATGGTGAAAAAGGAAATATCTTCCGTTCAAAACTGGAAAGAAGCTTTCTGAGAAACTGCTCTGTGTTCTGTTAATTCATCTCACAGAGTTACATCTTTCCCCTCAAGAAGCGTTTCGCTAAGGCTGTTCTTGTGAAATTGGCAAATTGATATTTGGAAGCCCATAGAGGGCTATGGTGAAAAAGGAAATATCTTCCGTTCAAAACTGGAAAGAAGCTTTCTGAGAAACTGCTCTGTGTTCTGTTAATTCATCTCACAGAGTTACATCTTTCCCTTCAAGAAGCCTTTCGCTAAGGCTGTTCTTGTGGAATTGGCAAAGGGATATTTGGAAGCCCTTAGATGGCTATTTTGAAAAAGGAAATATCTTCCGTTCAAAACTGGAAAGAAGCTTTCTGAGAAACTGCTCTGTGTTCTGTTAATTCATCTCACAGAGTTACATCTTTCCCTTCAAGAAGCGTTTCGCTAAGGCTGTTCTTGTGGAATTGGCAAAGGGATATTTGGAAACCCATAGAGGGCTATGGTGAAAAAGGAAATATCTTCCGTTCAAAACTGGAAAGAAGCTTTCTGAGAAACTGCTATCTGTTCTGTTAATTCATCACACAGAATTACATCTTTCCCTTCAAGAAGCCTTTCGATAAGGCTGTTCTTGTGGAATTGGCAAAGGGATATTTGGAAGCCCATAGAGGGCTATGGTGAAAAAGGAAATACCTTCCGTTCAAAACTGGAAGTAATCTTTCTGAGAAACTGCTCTGTGTACTCTAAATTCATCTCACAGAGTTACATCTTTCCCTTCAAGAAGCCTTTCGCTAAGGCTGTTCTTGTGGAATTGGCAAAGGGATATTTGGAAGCCCATGGAGGGCTATGGTGAAAAAGGAAATATCTTCCGTTCAAAACTGGAAAGAAGCTTTCTGGGAAACTGCTCTGTGTTCTGTTAATTCATCTCACAGAGTTACATCTTTCCCTTCAAGAAGCCTTTCGCTAAGGCTGTTATTGTGGAATTGGCAAAGGGATATTTGGAAGCCCATAGAGGGCTATGGTGAAAAAGGAAATATCTTCCGTTCAAAACTGGAAAGAAGCTTTCTGAGAAACTGCTCTATGTTCTGTTAATTCATCACACAGAGTTACATCTTTCCCTTCAAGAAGCCTTTCGCTAAGGCTGTTCCTGTGGAATTGGCAAAGGGATATTTGGAAGCCCATAGATGGCTATGGTGAAAAAGGAAATAAAATCCGTTCAAAACTGGAAAGAAGCTTTCAGAGAAACTGCTCTGTATTCTGTTAATTCATCTCAGAGAGTTACATCTTTCCCTTCAAGAAGCCTTTCGCTAAGGCTGTTCTTTTGGAATTGGCAAAGGGATATTTGGAAGCCCATAGAGGGCTATGGTGAAAAAGGAAATATCTTCCATTCAAAACTGGAAAGAAGCTTTCTGAGAAACTGCTCTGTGTTCTGTGAATTCATCTCACAGAGTTACATCTTTCCCTTCAAGAACCCTTTCGCTAAGGCTCTTCTTGTGGAATTGGCAAAGGGATATTTGGAAGCCCATAGAGGGCTATGGTGAAAAAGGAAATATCTTCCGTTCAAAACTGGAAGTAATCTTTCTGAGAAACTGCTCTGTGTTCTCTAAATTCATCTCACAGAGTTACATCTTTCCCTTCAAGAAGCCTTTCGCTAAGGCTGTTCTTGTGGAATTGGCAAAGGGATATTTGGAAGCCCATGGAGGGCTATGGTGAAAAAGGAAATATCTTCCGTTCAAAACTGGAAAGAAGCCTTCTGGGAAACTGCTCTGTGTTCTGTTAATTCATCTCACAGAGTTACATCTTTCCCTTCAAGAAGCCTTTCGCTAAGGCTGTTCTTGTGGAATTGGCAAAGGGATATTTGGAAGCCCATAGAGGGCTATGGTGAAAAAGGAAATATCTTCCGTTCAAAACTGGAAAGCAGCTTTCTGAGAAACTGCTCTGTGTTCTGTTAATTCATCACACAGAGTTACATCTTTCCCTTCAAGAAGCCTTTCGCTAAGGCTGTTCTTGTGGAATTGGCGAAGGGATATTTGGAAGCCCATAGATGGCTATGGTGAAAAAGGAAATACAATCCGTTCAAAACTGGAAAGAAGCTTTCAGAGAAACTGCTCTGTGTTCTGTTAATTCATCTCAGAGAGTTACATCTTTCCCTTCAAGAAGCCTTTCGCTAAGGCTGTTCTTTTGGAATTGGCAAAGGGATATTTGGAAGCCCATAGAGGGCTATGGTGAAAAAGGAAATATCTTCCGTTCAAAACTGGAAAGAAGCTTTCTGAGAAACTGCTCTGTGTTCTGTGAATTCATCTCACAGAGTTACATCTTTCCCTTCAAGAACCCTTTCGCTAAGGCTCTTCTTGTGGAATTGGCAAAGGGATATTTGGAAGCCCTTAGAGGGCTATGGTGAAAAAGGAAATATCTTCCATTCAAAACTGGAAAGAAGCTTTCTGAGAAACTGCTCTGAGTTCTGTTAATTCATTTCACAGAGTTACATCTTGCCCTTCAAGAAGCCTTTCGCTAAGGCTGTTATTGTGGAATTGGCAAAGGGATATTTGGAAGCCCATAGAGGGCTATGTGAAAAAGGAAATATCTTCCGTTCAAAACTGGAAAGAAGCTTTCTGAGAAATTGCTCTGTGTTCTGTTAATTCATCACACAGAGATACATCTTACCCTTCAAGAAGCCTTTCGCTAAGGCTGTTCTTGTGGAATTGGCAAAGGGATATTTGGAAGCCCATAGAGGGCTATGGTGAAAAAAGAAATACCTTCCGTTCAAAACTGGAAAGAATCTTTCTGAAAAACTGCTCTGTGTTCTGTTAATTCATCTCACAGAGTTACATCTTTCCCTTCAAGAAGCCTTTCGCTAAGGCTGTTCTTGTGGAATTGGCAAAGGGATATTTGGAAGCCCATAGAGGGCTATGGTGAAAAAGGAAATATCTTCCGTTCAAAACGGGAAAGAAGCTTTCTGAGAAACTGCTCTGTGTTCTGTTAATTGATCTCAAAGAGTTGTATCTTTCCCTTCAAGAAGCCTTTCGCTAAGGCTGTTCTTGTGTAATTGGCAAAGGGATATTTGGAAGCCCATAGAAGGCTATGGTGAAAAAGGAAATATCTTCCGTTCAAAACTGGATAGAAGCTTTCTGAGAAACTGCTCTGTGTCCTGTTAATTCATCTCACAGAGTTACATCTTTCCCTTCAAGAAGCCTTTCTCTAAGGATGTTCTTGTGTAATTGGCAAAGGGATATTTGGAAGCCCATAGATGGCAATTGTAAAAAAGGAAATATCTTCCGTTCAAAACTGGAAAGAAGCTTTCTGAGAAACTGCTCTGTGTTCTGCTAGTTCATCTCACAGAGTTGCATCTTACCCTTCAAGAAGCCTTTCGCTAAGGCTGTTCTTGTGGAATTGGCAAAGGGATATTTGGAAGCCCTTAGATGGCTATTTTGAAAAAGGAAATATCTTCCCTTCAAAACTGGAAAGAAGCTTTCTGAGAAACTGCGCTGTGTTCTGTTAATTCATCTCACAGAGTTACATCTTTCCCTTCAAGAAGCCTTTCGCTAAGCCTGTTCTTGTGGAATTGGAAAAGGGATATTTGGAAACCCATAGAGGGCTATGGTGAAAAAGGAAATATCTTCCGTTCAAAACTGGAAAGAAGCTTTCTGAGAAACTGCTATCTGTTCTGTTAATACATCACACAGAGTTACATCTTTCCCTTCAAGAAGCCTTTCGATAAGGCTGTTCTTGTGGAATTGGCAAAGGGATATTTGGAAGCCCATAGAGGGCTATGGTGAAAAAGGAAATATCTTCCGTTCAAAACTGGAAGTAATCTTTCTGAGAAACTGCTCTGTGTTCTCTAAATTCATCTCACAGAGTTACATCTTTCCCTTCAAGAAGCCTTTCGCTAAGGCTGTTCTTGTGGAATTGGCAAAGGGATATTTGGAAGCCCATGGAGGGCTATGGTGAAAAAGGAAATATCTTCCGTTCAAAACTGGAAAGAAGCCTTCTGGGAAACTGCTCTGTGTTCTGTTAATTCATCTCACAGAGTTACATCTTTCCCTTCAAGAAGCCTTTCTCTAAGGCTGTTCTTGTGGAATTGGCAAAGGGATATTTGGAAGCCCTTAGAGGGCTATGGTGAAAAAGGAAATATCTTCCGTTCAAAACTGGAAAGAAGCTTTCTGAGAAACTGCTCTGTGTTCTGTTAATTCATCACACAGAGTTACATCTTTCCCTTCAAGAAGCCTTTCGCTAAGGCTGTTCTTGTGGAATTGGCGAAGGGATATTTGGAAGCCCATAGATGGCTATGGTGAAAAAGGAAATACAATTCGTTCAAAACTGGAAAGAAGCTTTCAGAGAAACTGCTCTGTGTTCTGTTAATTCATCTCAGAGAGTTACATCTTTCCCTTCAAGAAGCCTTTCGCTAAGGCTGTTCTTTTGGAATTGGCAAAGGGATATTTGGAAGCCCATAGAGGGCTATGGTGAAAAAGGAAATATCTTCCGTTCAAAACTGGAAAGAAGCTTTCTGAGAAACTGCTCTGTGTTCTGCTAGTTCATCTCACAGAGTTACATCTTTCACTTCAAGAAGCCTTTCGCTAAGCTGTTCTTGTGGATTTGGCAAAGTGATATTTGGAAGCCCATAGAGGGCTATGGTGAAAAAGGAAATATCTTCCGTTCAAAACGGGAAAGAAGCTTTCTGAGAAACTGCTCTGTGTTCTGTTAATTTATCTCAAAGAGTTACATCTTTCCCTTCAAGAAGCCTTTCGCTAAGGCTGTTCTTGTGTAATTGGCAAAGGGATATTTGGAAGCCCATAGAAGGCTATGGTGAAAAAGGAAATATCTTCCGTTCAAAACTGGATAGAAGCTTTCTGAGAAACTGCTCTGTGTTCTGTTAATTCATCTCACAGAGTTACATCTTTCCCTTCAAGAAGCCTTTCGCTAAGGCTGTTCTTGTGGAATTGGCAAAGGGATATTTGGAAGCCCTTAGATGGCTATTTTGAAAAAGGAAATATCTTCCCTTCAAAACTGGAATGAAGCTTTCTGAGAAACTGCGCTGTGTTCTGTTAATTCATCTCACAGAGTTACATCTTTCCCTTCAAGAAGCCTTTCGATAAGCCTGTTCTTGTGGAATTGGCAAAGGGATATTTGGAAACCCATAGAGGGCTATGGTGAAAAAGGAAATATCTTCCGTTCAAAACTGGAAAGAAGCTTTCTGAGAAATTGCTCTGTGTTCTGTTAATTCATCACACAGAGATACATCTTACCCTTCAAGAAGCCTTTCGCTAAGGCTGTTCTTGTGGAATTGGCAAAGGGATATTTGGAAGCCCATAGAGGGCTATGGTGAAAAAGGAAATATCTTCCGTTCAAAACTGGAAAGAAGCTTTCAGAGAAACTGCTCTGTGTTCTGTTAATTCATCTCACAGAGTTACATCTTTCCCTTCAAGAAGCCTTTCGCTAAGGCTGTTCTTGTGGAATTGGCAAAGGGATATTTGGAAGCCCATAGAGGGCTATGGTGAAAAAGGAAATATCTTCCGTTCAAAACGGGAAAGAAGCTTTCTGAGAAACTGCTCTGTGTTCTGTTAATTGATCTCAAAGAGTTGCATCTTTCCCTTCAAGAAGCCTTTCGCTAAGGCTGTTCTTGTGTAATTGGCAAAGGGATATTTGGAAGCCCATAGAAGGCTATGGTGAAAAAGGAAATATCTTCCGTTCAAAACTGGATAGAAGCTTTCTGAGAAACTGCTCTGTGTCCTGTTAATTCATCTCACAGAGTTACATCTTTCCCTTCAAGAAGCCTTTCTCTAAGGATGTTCTTGTGTAATTGGCAAAGGGATATTTGGAAGCCCATAGATGGCAATGGTAAAAAAGGAAATATCTTCCGTTCAAAACTGGAAAGAAGCTTTCTGAGAAACTGCTATCTGTTCTGTTAATTCATCACACAGAGTTACATCTTTCCCTTCAAGAAGCCTTTCGATAAGGCTGTTCTTGTGGAATTGGCAAAGGGATATTTGGAAGCCCATAGAGGGCTATGGTGAAAAAGGAAATATCTTCCGTTCAAAACTGGAAGTAATCTTTCTGAGAAACTGCTCTGTGTTCTCTAAATTCATCTCACAGAGTTACATCTTTCCCTTCAAGAAGCCTTTCGCTAAGGCTGTTCTTGTGGAATTGGCAAAGGAATATTTGGAAGCCCATGGAGGGCTATGGTGAAAAAGGAAATATCTTCCGTTCAAAACTGGAAAGAAGCCTTCTGGGAAACTGCTCTGTGTTCTGTTAATTCATCTCACAGAGTTACATCTTTCCCTTCAAGAAGCTTTTCGCTAAGGCTGTTCTTGTGGAATTGGCAAAGGGATATTTGGAAGCCCATAGAGGGCTATGGTGAAAAAGGAAATATCTTCCGTTCAAAACTGGAAAGAAGCTTTCTGAGAAACTGCTCTGTGTTCTGTTAATTCATCACACAGAGTTACATCTTTCCCTTCAAGAAGCCTTTCGCTAAGGCTGTTCTTGTGGAATTGGCGAAGGGATATTTGAAAGCCCATAGATGGCTATGGTGAAAAAGGAAATACAATCCGTTCAAAACTGGAAAGAAGCTTTCAGAGAAACTGCTCTGTGTTCTGTTAATTCATCTCAGAGAGTTACATCTTTCCCTTCAAGAAGCCTTTCGCTAAGGCTGTTCTTTTGGAATTGGCAAAGGGATATTTGGAAGCCCATAGAGGGCTATGGTGAAAAAGGAAATATCTTCCGTTCAAAACCGGAAAGAAGCTTTCTGAGAAACTGCTCTGTGTTCTGTGAATTCATCTCACAGAGTTACATCTTTCCTTTCAAGAACCCTTTCGCTAAGGCTCTTCTTGTGGAATTGGCAAAGGGATATTTGGAAGCCCTTAGAGGGCTATGGTGAAAAAGGAAATATCTTCCATTCAAAACTGGAAAGAAGCTTTCTGAGAAACTGCTCTGAGTTCTGTTAATTCATTTCACAGAGTTACATCTTGCCCTTCAAGAAGCCTTTCGCTAAGGCTGTTATTGTGGAATTGGCAAAGGGATATTTGGAAGCCCATAGAGGGCTATGTGAAAAAGGAAATATCTTCCGTTCAAAACTGGAAAGAAGCTTTCTGAGAAATTGTTCTGTGTTCTGTTAATTCATCACACAGAGATACATCTTACCCTTCAAGAAGCCTTTCGCTAAGGCTGTTCTTGTGGAATTGGCAAAGGGATATTTGGAAGCCCATAGAGGGCTATGGTGAAAAAAGAAATATCTTCCGTTCAAAACTGGAAAGAATCTTTCTGAAAAACTGCTCTGTGTTCTGTTAATTCATCTCACAGAGTCACATCTTTCCCTTCAAGAAGCCTTTCGCTAAGGCTGTTCTTGTGGAATTGGCAAAGGGATATTTGGAAGCCCATAGAGGGCTATGGTGAAAAAGGAAATATCTTCCGTTCAAAACGGGAAAGAAGCTTTCTGAGAAACTGCTCTGTGTTCTGTTAATTGATCTCAAAGAGTTGCATCTTTCCCTTCAAGAAGCCTTTCGCTAAGGCTGTTCTTGTGTAATTGGCAAAGGGATATTTGGAAGCCCATAGAAGGCTATGGTGAAAAAGGAAATATCTTCCGTTCAAAACTGGATAGAAGCTTTCTGAGAAACTGCTCTGTGTCCTGTTAATTCATCTAACAGAGTTACATCTTTCCCTTCAAGAAGCCTTTCTCTAAGGATGTTCTTGTGTAATTGGCAAAGGGATATTTGGAAGCCCATTGATGGCAATGGTAAAAAAGGAAATATCTTCCGTTCAAAACTGGAAAGAAGCTTTCTGAGAAACTGCTCTGTGTTCTGCTAGTTCATCTCACAGAGTTACATCTTTCACTTCAAGAAGCCTTTCGCTAAGCTGTTCTTGTGGATTGGGCAAAGTGATATTTGGAAGCCCATAGAGGGCTATGGTGAAAAAGGAAATATCTTCCGTTCAAAACGGGAAAGAAGCTTTCTGAGAAACTGCTCTGTGTTCTGTTAATTTATCTCAAAGAGTTACATCTTTCCCTTCAAGAAGCCTTTCTCTAAGGATGTTCTTGTGTAATTGGCAAAGGGATATTTGGAAGCCCATAGATGGCAATGGTAAAAAAGGAAATATCTTCCGTTCAAAACTGGAAAGAAGCTTTCTGAGAAACTGCTCTGTGTTCTGCTAGTTCATCTCACAGAGTTACATCTTACCCTTCAAGAAGCCTTTCGCTAAGGCTGTTCTTGTGGAATTGGCAAAGGGATATTTGGAAGCCCTTAGATGGCTATTTTGAAAAAGGAAATATCTTCCCTTCAAAACTGGAAAGAAGCTTTCTGAGAAACTGCGCTGTGTTCTGTTAATTCATCTCACAGAGTTACATCTTTCCCTTCAAGAAGCCTTTCTCTAAGCCGGTTCTTGTGGAATTGGCAAAGGGATATTTGGAAACCCATAGAGGGCTATGGTGAAAAAGGAAATATCTTCCGTTCAAAACTGGAAAGAAGCTTTCTGAGAAACTGCTATCTGTTCTGTTAATTCATCACACAGAGTTACATCTTTCCCTTCAAGAAGCCTTTCGATAAGGCTGTTCTTGTGGAATTGGCAAAGGGATATTTGGAAGCCCATAGAGGGCTATGGTGAAAAAGGAAATATCTTCCGTTCAAAACTGGAAGTAATCTTTCTGAGAAACTGCTCTGTGTTCTCTAAATTCATCTCACAGAGTTACATCTTTCCCTTCAAGAAGCCTTTCGCTAAGGCTGTTCTTGTGGAATTGGCAAAGGGATATTTGGAAGCCCATGGAGGGCTACGGTGAAAAAGGAAATATCTTCCGTTCAAAACTGGAAAGAAGCCTTCTGGGAAACTGCTCTGTGTTCTGTTAATTCATCTCACAGAGTTACATCTTTCCCTTCAAGAAGCTTTTCGCTAAGGCTGTTCTTGTGGAATTGGCAAAGGGATATTTGGAAGCCCATAGAGGGCTATGGTGAAAAAGGAAATATCTTCCGTTCAAAACTGGAAAGAAGCTTTCTGAGAAACTGCTCTGTGTTCTGTTAATTCATCACACAGAGTTACATCTTTCCTTTCAAGAAGCCTTTCGCTAAGGCTGTTCTTGTGGAATTGGCGAAGGGATATTTGAAAGCCATAGATGGCTATGGTGAAAAAGGAAATACAATCCGTTCAAAACTGGAAAGAAGCTTTCAGAGAAACTGCTCTGTGTTCTGTTAATTCATCTCAGAGAGTTACATCTTTCCCTTCAAGAAGCCTTTCGCTAAGGCTGTTCTTTTGGAATTGGCAAAGGGATATTTGGAAGCCCATAGAGGGCTATGGTGAAAAAGGAAATATCTTCCGTTCAAAACTGGAAAGAAGCTTTCTGAGAAACTGCTCTGTGTTCTGTGAATTCATCTCACAGAGTTACATCTTTCCCTTCAAGAACCCTTTTGCTAAGGCTCTTCTTGTGGAATTGGCAAAGGGATATTTGGAAGCCCTTAGAGGGCTATGGTGAAAAAGGAAATATCTTCCATTCAAAACTGGAAAGAAGCTTTCTGAGAAACTGCTCTGAGTTCTGTTAATTCATTTCACAGAGTTACATCTTGCCCTTCAAGAAGCCTTTCGCTAAGGCTGTTATTGTGGAATTGGCAAAGGGATATTTGGAAGCCCATAGAGGGCTATGTGAAAAAGGAAATATCTTCCGTTCAAAACTGGAAAGAAGCTTTCTGAGAAATTGTTCTGTGTTCTGTTAATTCATCACACAGAGATACATCTTACCCTTCAAGAAGCCTTTCGCTAAGGCTGTTCTTGTGGAATTGGCAAAGGGATATTTGGAAGCCCATAGAGGGCTATGGTGAAAAAAGAAATATCTTCCGTTCAAAACTGGAAAGAATTTTTCTGAAAAACTGCTCTGTGTTCTGTTAATTCATCTCACAGAGTTACATCTTTCCCTTCAAGAAGCCTTTCGCTAAGGCTGTTCTTGTGGAATTGGCAAAGGGATATTTGGAAGCCCATAGAGGGCTATGGTGAAAAAGGAAATATCTTCCGTTCAAAACTGGAAAGAAGCTTTCTGAGAAACTGCTCTGTGTTCTGTTAATTGATCTCAAAGAGTTGCATCTTTCCCTTCAAGAAGCCTTTCGCTAAGGATGTTCTTGTGTAATTGGCAAAGGGATATTTGGAAGCCCATAGAAGGCTATGGTGAAAAAGGAAATATCTTCCGTTCAAAACTGGATAGAAGCTTTCTGAGAAACTGCTCTGTGTCCTGTTAATTCATCTAACAGAGTTACATCTTTCCCTTCAAGAAGCCTTTCTCTAAGGATGTTCTTGTGTAATTGGCAAAGGGATATTTGGAAGCCCATAGATGGCAATGGTAAAAAAGGAAATATCTTCCGTTCAAAACTGGAAAGAAGCTTTCTGAGAAACTGCTCTGTGTTCTGCTAGTTCATCTCACAGAGTTACATCTTTCACTTCAAGAAGCCTTTCGCTAAGCTGTTCTTGTGGATTTGGCAAAGTGATATTTGGAAGCCCATAGAGGGCTATGGTGAAAAAGGAAATATCTTCCGTTCAAAACGGGAAAGAAGCTTTCTGAGAAACTGCTCTGTGTTCTGTTAATTTATCTCAAAGAGTTACATCTTTCCCTTCAAGAAGCCTTTCGCTAAGGCTGTTCTTGTGTAATTGGCAAAGGGATATTTCGAAGCCCATAGATGGCAATGGTAAAAAAGGAAATATCTTCCGTTCAAAACTGGAAAGAAGCTTTCTGAGAAACTGCTCTGTGTTCTGCTAGTTCATCTCACAGAGTTACATCTTACCCTTCAAGAAGCCTTTCGCTAAGGCTGTTCTTGTGGAATTGGCAAAGGGATATTTGGAAGCCCTTAGATGGCTATTTTGAAAAAGGAAATATCTTCCCTTCAAAACTGGAAAGAAGCTTTCTGAGAAACTGCGCTGTGTTCTGTTAATTCATCTCACAGAGTTACATCTTTCCCTTCAAGAAGCCTTTCGCTAAGCCTGTTCTTGTGGAATTGGAAAAGGGATATTTGGAAACCCATAGAGGGCTATGGTGAAAAAGGAAATATCTTCCGTTCAAAACTGGAAAGAAGCTTTCTGAGAAACTGCTATCTGTTCTGTTAATACATCACACAGAGTTACATCTTTCCCTTCAAGAAGCCTTTCGATAAGGCTGTTCTTGTGGAATTGGCAAAGGGATATTTGGAAGCCCATAGAGGGCTATGGTGAAAAAGGAAATATCTTCCGTTCAAAACTGGAAGTAATCTTTCTGAGAAACTGCTCTGTGTTCTCTAAATTCATCTCACAGAGTTACATCTTTCCCTTCAAGAAGCCTTTCGCTAAGGCTGTTCTTGTGGAATTGGCAAAGGGATATTTGGAAGCCCATGGAGGGCTATGGTGAAAAAGGAAATATCTTCCGTTCAAAACTGGAAAGAAGCCTTCTGGGAAACTGCTCTGTGTTCTGTTAATTCATCTCACAGAGTTACATCTTTCCCTTCAAGAAGCCTTTCGCTAAGGCTGTTCTTGTGGAATTGGCAAAGGGATATTTGGAAGCCCATAGAGGGCTATGTTGAAAAAGGAAATATCTTCCGTTCAAAACTGGAAAGCAGCTTTCTGAGAAACTGCTCTGTGTTCTGTTAATTCATCACACAGAGTTACATCTTTCCCTTCAAGAAGCCTTTCGCTAAGGCTGTTCTTGTGTAATTGGCAAAGGGATATTTGGAAGCCCATAGAAGGCTATGGTGAAAAAGGAAATATCTTCCGTTCAAAACTGGATAGAAGCTTTCTGAGAAACTGCTCTGTGTTCTGTTAATTCATCTCACAGAGTTACATATTTCCCTTCAAGAAGCCTTTCGCTAAGGCTGTTCTTGTGGAATTGGCAAAGGGATATTTGGAAGCCCTTAGATGGCTATTTTGAAAAAGGAAATATCTTCCCTTCAAAACTGGAATGAAGCTTTCTGAGAAACTGCGCTGTGTTCTGTTAATTCATCTCACAGAGTTACATCTTTCCCTTCAAGAAGCCTTTCGATAAGCCTGTTCTTGTGGAATTGGCAAAGGGATATTTGGAAACCCATAGAGGGCTATGGTGAAAAAGGAAATATCTTCCGTTCAAAACTGGAAAGAAGCTTTCTGAGAAATTGCTCTGTGTTCTGTTAATTCATCACACAGAGATACATCTTACCCTTCAAGAAGCCTTTCGCTAAGGCTGTTCTTGTGGAATTGGCAAAGGGATATTTGGAAGCCCATAGAGGGCTATGGTGAAAAAGGAAATATCTTCCGTTCAAAACTGGAAAGAAGCTTTCAGAGAAACTGCTCTGTGTTCTGTTAATTCATCTCACAGAGTTACATCTTTTCCTTCAAGAAGCCTTTCGCTAAGGCTGTTCTTGTGGAATTGGCAAAGGGATATTTGGAAGCCCATAGAGGGCTATGGTGAAAAAGGAAATATCTTCCGTTCAAAACGGGAAAGAAGCTTTCTGAGAAACTGCTCTGTGTTCTGTTAATTGATCTCAAAGAGTTGCATCTTTCCCTTCAAGAAGCCTTTCGCTAAGGCTGTTCTTGTGTAATTGGCAAAGGGATATTTGGAAGCCCATAGAAGGCTATGGTGAAAAAGGAAATATCTTCCGTTCAAAACTGGATAGAAGCTTTCTGAGAAACTGCTCTGTGTCCTGTTAATTCATCTCACAGAGTTACATCTTTCCCTTCAAGAAGCCTTTCTCTAAGGATGTTCTTGTGTAATTGGCAAAGGGATATTTGGAAGCCCATAGATGGCAATGGTAAAAAAGGAAATATCTTCCGTTCAAAACTGGAAAGAAGCTTTCTGAGAAACTGCTATCTGTTCTGTTAATTCATCACACAGAGTTACATCTTTCCCTTCAAGAAGCCTTTCGATAAGGCTGTTCTTGTGGAATTGGCAAAGGGATATTTGGAAGCCCATAGAGGGCTATGGTGAAAAAGGAAATATCTTCCGTTCAAAACTGGAAGTAATCTTTCTGAGAAACTGCTCTGTGTTCTCTAAATTCATCTCACAGAGTTACATCTTTCCCTTCAAGAAGCCTTTCGCTAAGGCTGTTCTTGTGGAATTGGCAAAGGAATATTTGGAAGCCCATGGAGGGCTATGGTGAAAAAGGAAATATCTTCCGTTCAAAACTGGAAAGAAGCCTTCTGGGAAACTGCTCTGTGTTCTGTTAATTCATCTCACAGAGTTACATCTTTCCCTTCAAGAAGCTTTTCGCTAAGGCTGTTCTTGTGGAATTGGCAAAGGGATATTTGGAAGCCCATAGAGGGCTATGGTGAAAAAGGAAATATCTTCCGTTCAAAACTGGAAAGAAGCTTTCTGAGAAACTGCTCTGTGTTCTGTTAATTCATCACACAGAGTTACATCTTTCCCTTCAAGAAGCCTTTCGCTAAGGCTGTTCTTGTGGAATTGGCGAAGGGATATTTGAAAGCCCATAGATGGCTATGGTGAAAAAGGAAATACAATCCGTTCAAAACTGGAAAGAAGCTTTCAGAGAAACTGCTCTGTGTTCTGTTAATTCATCTCAGAGTGTTACATCTTTCCCTTCAAGAAGCCTTTCGCTAAGGCTGTTCTTTTGTAATTGGCAAAGGGATATTTGGAAGCCCATAGAGGGCTATGGTGAAAAAGGAAATATCTTCCGTTCAAAACCGGAAAGAAGCTTTCTGAGAAACTGCTCTGTGTTCTGTGAATTCATCTCACAGAGTTACATCTTTCCTTTCAAGAACCCTTTCGCTAAGGCTCTCCTTGTGGAATTGGCAAAGGGATATTTGGAAGCCCTTAGAGGGCTATGGTGAAAAAGGAAATATCTTCCATTCAAAACTGGAAAGAAGCTTTCTGAGAAACTGCTCTGAGTTCTGTTAATTCATTTCACAGAGTTACATCTTGCCCTTCAAGAAGCCTTTCGCTAAGGCTGTTATTGTGGAATTGGCAAAGGGATATTTGGAAGCCCATAGAGGGCTATGTGAAAAAGGAAATATCTTCCGTTCAAAACTGGAAAGAAGCTTTCTGAGAAACTGTTCTGTGTTCTGTTAATTCATCACACAGAGATACATCTTACCCTTCAAGAAGCCTTTCGCTAAGGCTGTTCTTGTGGAATTGGCAAAGGGATATTTGGAAGCCCATAGAGGGCTATGGTGAAAAAAGAAATATCTTCCGTTCAAAACTGGAAAGAATCTTTCTGAAAAACTGCTCTGTGTTCTGTTAATTCATCTCACAGAGTCACATCTTTCCCTTCAAGAAGCCTTTCTCTAAGGATGTTCTTGTGTAATTGGCAAAGGGATATTTGGAAGCCCATTGATGGCAATGGTAAAAAAGGAAATATCTTCCGTTCAAAACTGGAAAGAAGCTTTCTGAGAAACTGCTCTGTGTTCTGCTAGTTCATCTCACAGAGTTACATCTTTCACTTCAAGAAGCCTTTCGCTAAGCTGTTCTTGTGGATTGGGCAAAGTGATATTTGGAAGCCCATAGAGGGCTATGGTGAAAAAGGAAATATCTTCCGTTCAAAACTGGAAAGAAGCTTTCTGAGAAACTGCTCTGTGTTCTGTTAATTTATCTCAAAGAGTTACATCTTTCCCTTCAAGAAGCCTTTCTCTAAGGATGTTCTTGTGTAATTGGCAAAGGGATATTTGGAAGCCCATAGATGGCAATGGTAAAAAAGGAAATATCTTCCGTTCAAAACTGGAAAGAAGCTTTCTGAGAAACTGCTCTGTGTTCTGCTAGTTCATCTCACAGAGTTACATCTTACCCTTCAAGAAGCCTTTCGCTAAGGCTGTTCTTGTGGAATTGGCAAAGGGATATTTGGAAGCCCTTAGATGGCTATTTTGAAAAAGGAAATATCTTCCCTTCAAAACTGGAAAGAAGCTTTCTGAGAAACTGCGCTGTGTTCTGTTAATTCATCTCACAGAGTTACATCTTTCCCTTCAAGAAGCCTTTCTCTAAGCCGGTTCTTGTGGAATTGGCAAAGGGATATTTGGAAACCCTTAGAGGGCTATGGTGAAAAAGGAAATATCTTCCGTTCAAAACTGGAAAGAAGCTTTCTGAGAAACTGCTATCTGTTCTGTTAATTCATCACACAGAGTTACATCTTTCCCTTCAAGAAGCCTTTCGATAAGGCTGTTCTTGTGGAATTGGCAAAGGGATATTTGGAAGCCCATAGAGGGCTATGGTGAAAAAGGAAATATCTTCCGTTCAAAACTGGAAGTAATCTTTCTGAGAAACTGCTCTGTGTTCTCTAAATTCATCTCACAGAGTTACATCTTTCCCTTCAAGAAGCCTTTCGCTAAGGCTGTTCTTGTGGAATTGGCAAAGGGATATTTGGAAGCCCATGGAGGGCTATGGTGAAAAAGGAAATATCTTCCGTTCAAAACTGGAAAGAAGCCTTCTGGGAAACTGCTCTGTGTTCTGTTAATTCATCTCACAGAGTTACATCTTTCCCTTCAAGAAGCTTTTCGCTAAGGCTGTTCTTGTGGAATTGGCAAAGGGATATTTGGAAGCCCATAGAGGGCTATGGTGAAAAAGGAAATATCTTCCGTTCAAAACTGGAAAGAAGCTTTCTGAGAAACTGCTCTGTGTTCTGTTAATTCATCACACAGAGTTACATCTTTCCTTTCAAGAAGCCTTTCGCTAAGGCTGTTCTTGTGGAATTGGCGAAGGGATATTTGAAAGCCCATAGATGGCTATGGTGAAAAAGGAAATACAATCCGTTCAAAACTGGAAAGAAGCTTTCAGAGAAACTGCTCTGTGTTCTGTTAATTCATCTCAGAGAGTTACATCTTTCCCTTCAAGAAGCCTTTCGCTAAGGCTGTTCTTTTGGAATTGGCAAAGGGATATTTGGAAGCCCATAGAGGGCTATGGTGAAAAAGGAAATATCTTCCGTTCAAAACTGGAAAGAAGCTTTCTGAGAAACTGCTCTGTGTTCTGTGAATTCATCTCACAGAGTTACATCTTTCCCTTCAAGAACCCTTTTGCTAAGGCTCTTCTTGTGGAATTGGCAAAGGGATATTTGGAAGCCCTTAGAGGGCTATGGTGAAAAAGGAAATATCTTCCATTCAAAACTGGAAAGAAGCTTTCTGAGAAACTGCTCTGAGTTCTGTTAATTCATTTCACAGAGTTACATCTTGCCCTTCAAGAAGCCTTTCGCTAAGGCTGTTATTGTGGAATTGGCAAAGGGATATTTGGAAGCCCATAGAGGGCTATGTGAAAAAGGAAATATCTTCCGTTCAAAACTGGAAAGAAGCTTTCTGAGAAATTGTTCTGTGTTCTGTTAATTCATCACACAGAGATACATCTTACCCTTCAAGAAGCCTTTCGCTAAGGCTGTTCTTGTGGAATTGGCAAAGGGATATTTGGAAGCCCATAGAGGGCTATGGTGAAAAAAGAAATATCTTCCGTTCAAAACTGGAAAGAATTTTTCTGAAAAACTGCTCTGTGTTCTGTTAATTCATCTCACAGAGTTACATCTTTCCCTTCAAGAAGCCTTTCGCTAAGGCTGTTCTTGTGGAATTGGCAAAGGGATATTTGGAAGCCCATAGAGGGCTATGGTGAAAAAGGAAATATCTTCCGTTCAAAACTGGAAAGAAGCTTTCTGAGAAACTGCTCTGTGTTCTGTTAATTGATCTCAAAGAGTTGCATCTTTCCCTTCAAGAAGCCTTTCGCTAAGGCTGTTCTTGTGTAATTGGCAAAGGGATATTTGGAAGCCCATAGAAGGCTATGGTGAAAAAGGAAATATCTTCCGTTCAAAACTGGATAGAAGCTTTCTGAGAAACTGCTCTGTGTCCTCTTAATTCATCTAACAGAGTTACATCTTTCCCTTCAAGAAGCCTTTCTCTAAGGATGTTCTTGTGTAATTGGCAAAGGGATATTTGGAAGCCCATAGATGGCAATGGTAAAAAAGGAAATATCTTCCGTTCAAAACTGGAAAGAAGCTTTCTGAGAAACTGCTCTGTGTTCTGCTAGTTCATCTCACAGAGTTACATCTTTCACTTCAAGAAGCCTTTCGCTAAGCTGTTCTTGTGGATTTGGCAAAGTGATATTTGGAAGCCCATAGAGGGCTATGGTGAAAAAGGAAATATCTTCCGTTCAAAACGGGAAAGAAGCTTTCTGAGAAACTGCTCTGTGTTCTGTTAATTTATCTCAAAGAGTTACATCTTTCCCTTCAAGAAGCCTTTCGCTAAGGCTGTTCTTGTGTAATTGGCAAAGGGATATTTCGAAGCCCATAGATGGCAATGGTAAAAAAGGAAATATCTTCCGTTCAAAACTGGAAAGAAGCTTTCTGAGAAACTGCTCTGTGTTCTGCTAGTTCATCTCACAGAGTTACATCTTACCCTTCAAGAAGCCTTTCGCTAAGGCTGTTCTTGTGGAATTGGCAAAGGGATATTTGGAAGCCCTTAGATGGCTATTTTGAAAAAGGAAATATCTTCCCTTCAAAACTGGAAAGAAGCTTTCTGAGAAACTGCGCTGTGTTCTGTTAATTCATCTCACAGAGTTACATCTTTCCCTTCAAGAAGCCTTTCGCTAAGCCTGTTCTTGTGGAATTGGAAAAGGGATATTTGGAAACCCATAGAGGGCTATGGTGAAAAAGGAAATATCTTCCGTTCAAAACTGGAAAGAAGCTTTCTGAGAAACTGCTATCTGTTCTGTTAATACATCACACAGAGTTACATCTTTCCCTTCAAGAAGCCTTTCGATAAGGCTGTTCTTGTGGAATTGGCAAAGGGATATTTGGAAGCCCATAGAGGGCTATGGTGAAAAAGGAAATATCTTCCGTTCAAAACTGGAAGTAATCTTTCTGAGAAACTGCTCTGTGTTCTCTAAATTCATCTCACAGAGTTACATCGTTCCCTTCAAGAAGCCTTTCGCTAAGGCTGTTCTTGTGGAATTGGCAAAGGGATATTTGGAAGCCCATGGAGGGCTATGGTGAAAAAGGAAATATCTTCCGTTCAAAACTGGAAAGAAGCCTTCTGGGAAACTGCTCTGTGTTCTGTTAATTCATCTCACAGAGTTACATCTTTCCCTTCAAGAAGCCTTTCGCTAAGGCTGTTCTTGTGGAATTGGCAAAGGGATATTTGGAAGCCCATAGAGGGCTATGTTGAAAAAGGAAATATCTTCCGTTCAAAACTGGAAAGCAGCTTTCTGAGAAACTGCTCTG
Organism: Chlorocebus sabaeus; assembly: GCF_047675955.1. Taxonomy (NCBI): domain Eukaryota; kingdom Metazoa; phylum Chordata; class Mammalia; order Primates; family Cercopithecidae; genus Chlorocebus; species Chlorocebus sabaeus. The sequence continues at coordinate 1,064,941 of NW_027328147.1, read as the reverse complement.
TGTTCTGTTAATTCATCACACAGAGTTACATCTTTCCCTTCACGAAGCCTTTCGCTAAGGCTGTTCTTGTGGAATTGGCGAAGGGATATTTGGAAGCCCATAGATGGCTATGGTGAAAAAGGAAATACAATCCGTTCAAAACTGGAAAGAAGCTTTCAGAGAAACTGCTCTGTGTTCTGTTAATTCATCTCAGAGAGTTACATCTTTCCCTTCAAGAAGCCTTTCGCTAAGGCTGTTCTTTTGGAATTGGCAAAGGGATATTTGGAAGCCCATAGAGGGTTATGGTGAAAAAGGAAATATCTTCCGTTCAAAACTGGAAAGAAGCTTTCTGAGAAACTGCTCTGTGTTCTGTGAATTCATCTCACAGAGTTACATCTTTCCCTTCAAGAACCCTTTCGCTAAGGCTCTTCTTGTGGAATTGGCAAAGGGATATTTGGAAGCCCTTAGAGGGCTATGGTGAAAAAGGAAATATCTTCCATTCAAAACTGGAAAGAAGCTTTCTGAGAAACTGCTCTGAGTTCTGTTAATTCATTTCACAGAGTTACATCTTGCCCTTCAAGAAGCCTTTCGCTAAGGCTGTTATTGTGGAATTGGCCAAGGGGTATTTGGAAGCCCATAGAGGGCTATGTGAAAAAGGAAATATCTTCCGTTCAAAACTGGAAAGAAGCTTTCTGAGAAATTGCTCTGTGTTCTGTTAATTCATCACACAGAGATACATCTTACCCTTCAAGAAGCCTTTCGCTAAGGCTGTTCTTGTGGAATTGGCAAAGGGATATTTGGAAGCCCATAGAGGGCTATGGTGAAAAAAGAAATATCTTCCGTTCAAAACTGGAAAGAATCTTTCTGAAAAACTGCTCTGTGTTCTGTTAATTCATCTCACAGAGTTACATCTTTCCCTTCAAGAAGCCTTTCGCTAAGGCTGTTCTTGTGGAATTGGCAAAGGGATATTTGGAAGCCCATAGAGGGCTATGGTGAAAAAGGAAATATCTTCCGTTCAAAACGGGAAAGAAGCTTTCTGAGAAACTGCTCTGTGTTCTGTTAATTGATCTCAAAGAGTTGCATCTTTCCCTTCAAGAAGCCTTTCGCTAAGGCTGTTCTTGTGTAATTGGCAAAGGGATATTTGGAAGCCCATAGAAGGCTATGGTGAAAAAGGAAATATCTTCCGTTCAAAACTGGATAGAAGCTTTCTGAGAAACTGCTCTGTGTCCTGTTAATTCATCTCACACACTTACATCTTTCCCTTCAAGAAGCCTTTCTCTAAGGATGTTCTTGTGTAATTGGCAAAGGGATATTTGGAAGCCCATAGATGGCAATGGTAAAAAAGGAAATATCTTCCGTTCAAAACTGGAAAGAAGCTTTCTGAGAAACTGCTCTGTGTTCTGCTAGTTCATCTCACAGAGTTACATCTTTCACTTCAAGAAGCCTTTCGCTAAGCTGTTCTTGTGGATTTGGCAAAGTGATATTTGGAAGCCCATAGAGGGCTATGGTGAAAAAGGAAATATCTTCCGTTCAAAACGGGAAAGAAGCTTTCTGAGAAACTGCTCTGTGTTCTGTTAATTTATCTCAAAGAGTTACATCTTTCCCTTCAAGAAGCCTTTCGCTAAGGCTGTTCTTGTGTAATTGGCAAAGGGATATTTGGAAGCCCATAGAAGGCTATGGTGAAAAAGGAAATATCTTCCGTTCAAAACTGGATAGAAGCTTTCTGAGAAACTGCTCTGTGTTCTGTTAATTCATCTCACAGAGTTACATCTTTCCCTTCAAGAAGCCTTTCGCTAAGGCTGTTCTTGTGGAATTGGCAAAGGGATATTTGGAAGCCCTTAGATGGCTATTTTGAAAAAGGAAATATCTTCCCTTCAAAACTGGAATGAAGCTTTCTGAGAAACTCCGCTGTGTTCTGTTAATTCATCTCACAGAGTTACATCTTTCCCTTCAAGAAGCCTTTCGCTAAGCCTGTTCTTGTGGAATTGGCAAAGGGATATTTGGAAACCCATAGAGGGCTATGGTGAAAAAGGAAATATCTTCCGTTCAAAACTGGAAAGAAGCTTTCTGAGAAATTGCTCTGTGTTCTGTTAATTCATCACACAGAGATACATCTTTCCCTTCAAGAAGCCTTTCGCTAAGGCTGTTCTTGTGGAATTGGCGAAGGGATATTTGAAAGCCCATAGATGGCTATGGTGAAAAAGGAAATACAATCCGTTCAAAACTGGAAAGAAGCTTTCAGAGAAACTGCTCTGTGTTCTGTTAATTCATCTCAGAGAGTTACATCTTTCCCTTCAAGAAGCCTTTCGCTAAGGCTGTTCTTTTGGAATTGGCAAAGGGATATTTGGAAGCCCATAGAGGGCTATGGTGAAAAAGGAAATATCTTCCGTTCAAAACCGGAAAGAAGCTTTCTGAGAAACTGCTCTGTGTTCTGTGAATTCATCTCACAGAGTTACATCTTTCCTTTCAAGAACCCTTTCGCTAAGGCTCTTCTTGTGGAATTGGCAAAGGGATATTTGGAAGCCCTTAGAGGGCTATGGTGAAAAAGGAAATATCTTCCATTCAAAACTGGAAAGAAGCTTTCTGAGAAACTGCTCTGAGTTCTGTTAATTCATTTCACAGAGTTACATCTTGCCCTTCAAGAAGCCTTTCGCTAAGGCTGTTATTGTGGAATTGGCAAAGGGATATTTGGAAGCCCATAGAGGGCTATGTGAAAAAGGAAATATCTTCCGTTCAAAACTGGAAAGAAGCTTTCTGAGAAATTGTTCTGTGTTCTGTTAATTCATCACACAGAGATACATCTTACCCTTCAAGAAGCCTTTCGCTAAGGCTGTTCTTGTGGAATTGGCAAAGGGATATTTGGAAGCCCATAGAGGGCTATGGTGAAAAAAGAAATATCTTCCGTTCAAAACTGGAAAGAATCTTTCTGAAAAACTGCTCTGTGTTCTGTTAATTCATCTCACAGAGTCACATCTTTCCCTTCAAGAAGCCTTTCGCTAAGGCTGTTCTTGTGGAATTGGCAAAGGGATATTTGGAAGCCCATAGAGGGCTATGGTGAAAAAGGAAATATCTTCCGTTCAAAACGGGAAAGAAGCTTTCTGAGAAACTGCTCTGTGTTCTGTTAATTGATCTCAAAGAGTTGCATCTTTCCCTTCAAGAAGCCTTTCGCTAAGGCTGTTCTTGTGTAATTGGCAAAGGGATATTTGGAAGCCCATAGAAGGCTATGGTGAAAAAGGAAATATCTTCCGTTCAAAACTGGATAGAAGCTTTCTGAGAAACTGCTCTGTGTCCTGTTAATTCATCTAACAGAGTTACATCTTTCCCTTCAAGAAGCCTTTCTCTAAGGATGTTCTTGTGTAATTGGCAAAGGGATATTTGGAAGCCCATTGATGGCAATGGTAAAAAAGGAAATATCTTCCGTTCAAAACTGGAAAGAAGCTTTCTGAGAAACTGCTCTGTGTTCTGCTAGTTCATCTCACAGAGTTACATCTTTCACTTCAAGAAGCCTTTCGCTAAGCTGTTCTTGTGGATTGGGCAAAGTGATATTTGGAAGCCCATAGAGGGCTATGGTGAAAAAGGAAATATCTTCCGTTCAAAACGGGAAAGAAGCTTTCTGAGAAACTGCTCTGTGTTCTGTTAATTTATCTCAAAGAGTTACATCTTTCCCTTCAAGAAGCCTTTCTCTAAGGATGTTCTTGTGTAATTGGCAAAGGGATATTTGGAAGCCCATAGATGGCAATGGTAAAAAAGGAAATATCTTCCGTTCAAAACTGGAAAGAAGCTTTCTGAGAAACTGCTCTGTGTTCTGCTAGTTCATCTCACAGAGTTACATCTTACCCTTCAAGAAGCCTTTCGCTAAGGCTGTTCTTGTGGAATTGGCAAAGGGATATTTGGAAGCCCTTAGATGGCTATTTTGAAAAAGGAAATATCTTCCCTTCAAAACTGGAAAGAAGCTTTCTGAGAAACTGCGCTGTGTTCTGTTAATTCATCTCACAGAGTTACATCTTTCCCTTCAAGAAGCCTTTCTCTAAGCCGGTTCTTGTGGAATTGGCAAAGGGATATTTGGAAACCCATAGAGGGCTATGGTGAAAAAGGAAATATCTTCCGTTCAAAACTGGAAAGAAGCTTTCTGAGAAACTGCTATCTGTTCTGTTAATTCATCACACAGAGTTACATCTTTCCCTTCAAGAAGCCTTTCGATAAGGCTGTTCTTGTGGAATTGGCAAAGGGATATTTGGAAGCCCATAGAGGGCTATGGTGAAAAAGGAAATATCTTCCGTTCAAAACTGGAAGTAATCTTTCTGAGAAACTGCTCTGTGTTCTCTAAATTCATCTCACAGAGTTACATCTTTCCCTTCAAGAAGCCTTTCGCTAAGGCTGTTCTTGTGGAATTGGCAAAGGGATATTTGGAAGCCCATGGAGGGCTATGGTGAAAAAGGAAATATCTTCCGTTCAAAACTGGAAAGAAGCCTTCTGGGAAACTGCTCTGTGTTCTGTTAATTCATCTCACAGAGTTACATCTTTCCCTTCAAGAAGCTTTTCGCTAAGGCTGTTCTTGTGGAATTGGCAAAGGGATATTTGGAAGCCCATAGAGGGCTATGGTGAAAAAGGAAATATCTTCCGTTCAAAACTGGAAAGAAGCTTTCTGAGAAACTGCTCTGTGTTCTGTTAATTCATCACACAGAGTTACATCTTTCCTTTCAAGAAGCCTTTCGCTAAGGCTGTTCTTGTGGAATTGGCGAAGGGATATTTGAAAGCCCATAGATGGCTATGGTGAAAAAGGAAATACAATCCGTTCAAAACTGGAAAGAAGCTTTCAGAGAAACTGCTCTGTGTTCTGTTAATTCATCTCAGAGAGTTACATCTTTCCCTTCAAGAAGCCTTTCGCTAAGGCTGTTCTTTTGGAATTGGCAAAGGGATATTTGGAAGCCCATAGAGGGCTATGGTGAAAAAGGAAATATCTTCCGTTCAAAACTGGAAAGAAGCTTTCTGAGAAACTGCTCTGTGTTCTGTGAATTCATCTCACAGAGTTACATCTTTCCCTTCAAGAACCCTTTTGCTAAGGCTCTTCTTGTGGAATTGGCAAAGGGATATTTGGAAGCCCTTAGAGGGCTATGGTGAAAAAGGAAATATCTTCCATTCAAAACTGGAAAGAAGCTTTCTGAGAAACTGCTCTGAGTTCTGTTAATTCATTTCACAGAGTTACATCTTGCCCTTCAAGAAGCCTTTCGCTAAGGCTGTTATTGTGGAATTGGCAAAGGGATATTTGGAAGCCCATAGAGGGCTATGTGAAAAAGGAAATATCTTCCGTTCAAAACTGGAAAGAAGCTTTCTGAGAAATTGTTCTGTGTTCTGTTAATTCATCACACAGAGATACATCTTACCCTTCAAGAAGCCTTTCGCTAAGGCTGTTCTTGTGGAATTGGCAAAGGGATATTTGGAAGCCCATAGAGGGCTATGGTGAAAAAAGAAATATCTTCCGTTCAAAACTGGAAAGAATTTTTCTGAAAAACTGCTCTGTGTTCTGTTAATTCATCTCACAGAGTTACATCTTTCCCTTCAAGAAGCCTTTCGCTAAGGCTGTTCTTGTGGAATTGGCAAAGGGATATTTGGAAGCCCATAGAGGGCTATGGTGAAAAAGGAAATATCTTCCGTTCAAAACTGGAAAGAAGCTTTCTGAGAAACTGCTCTGTGTTCTGTTAATTGATCTCAAAGAGTTGCATCTTTCCCTTCAAGAAGCCTTTCGCTAAGGCTGTTCTTGTGTAATTGGCAAAGGGATATTTGGAAGCCCATAGAAGGCTATGGTGAAAAAGGAAATATCTTCCGTTCAAAACTGGATAGAAGCTTTCTGAGAAACTGCTCTGTGTCCTGTTAATTCATCTAACAGAGTTACATCTTTCCCTTCAAGAAGCCTTTCTCTAAGGATGTTCTTGTGTAATTGGCAAAGGGATATTTGGAAGCCCATAGATGGCAATGGTAAAAAAGGAAATATCTTCCGTTCAAAACTGGAAAGAAGCTTTCTGAGAAACTGCTCTGTGTTCTGCTAGTTCATCTCACAGAGTTACATCTTTCACTTCAAGAAGCCTTTCGCTAAGCTGTTCTTGTGGATTTGGCAAAGTGATATTTGGAAGCCCATAGAGGGCTATGGTGAAAAAGGAAATATCTTCCGTTCAAAACGGGAAAGAAGCTTTCTGAGAAACTGCTCTGTGTTCTGTTAATTTATCTCAAAGAGTTACATCTTTCCCTTCAAGAAGTCTTTCGCTAAGGCTGTTCTTGTGTAATTGGCAAAGGGATATTTCGAAGCCCATAGATGGCAATGGTAAAAAAGGAAATATCTTCCGTTCAAAACTGGAAAGAAGCTTTCTGAGAAACTGCTCTGTGTTCTGCTAGTTCATCTCACAGAGTTACATCTTACCCTTCAAGAAGCCTTTCGCTAAGGCTGTTCTTGTGGAATTGGCAAAGGGATATTTGGAAGCCCTTAGATGGCTATTTTGAAAAAGGAAATATCTTCCCTTCAAAACTGGAAAGAAGCTTTCTGAGAAACTGCGCTGTGTTCTGTTAATTCATCTCACAGAGTTACATCTTTCCCTTCAAGAAGCCTTTCGCTAAGCCTGTTCTTGTGGAATTGGAAAAGGGATATTTGGAAACCCATAGAGGGCTATGGTGAAAAAGGAAATATCTTCCGTTCAAAACTGGAAAGAAGCTTTCTGAGAAACTGCTATCTGTTCTGTTAATACATCACACAGAGTTACATCTTTCCCTTCAAGAAGCCTTTCGATAAGGCTGTTCTTGTGGAATTGGCAAAGGGATATTTGGAAGCCCATAGAGGGCTATGGTGAAAAAGGAAATATCTTCCGTTCAAAACTGGAAGTAATCTTTCTGAGAAACTGCTCTGTGTTCTCTAAATTCATCTCACAGAGTTACATCTTTCCCTTCAAGAAGCCTTTCGCTAAGGCTGTTCTTGTGGAATTGGCAAAGGGATATTTGGAAGCCCATGGAGGGCTATGGTGAAAAAGGAAATATCTTCCGTTCAAAACTGGAAAGAAGCCTTCTGGGAAACTGCTCTGTGTTCTGTTAATTCATCTCACAGAGTTACATCTTTCCCTTCAAGAAGCCTTTCGCTAAGGCTGTTCTTGTGGAATTGGCAAAGGGATATTTGGAAGCCCATAGAGGGCTATGTTGAAAAAGGAAATATCTTCCGTTCAAAACTGGAAAGCAGCTTTCTGAGAAACTGCTCTGTGTTCTGTTAATTCATCACACAGAGTTACATCTTTCCCTTCACGAAGCCTTTCGCTAAGGCTGTTCTTGTGGAATTGGCGAAGGGATATTTGGAAGCCCATAGATGGCTATGGTGAAAAAGGAAATACAATCCGTTCAAAACTGGAAAGAAGCTTTCAGAGAAACTGCTCTGTGTTCTGTTAATTCATCTCAGAGAGTTACATCTTTCCCTTCAAGAAGCCTTTCGCTAAGGCTGTTCTTTTGGAATTGGCAAAGGGATATTTGGAAGCCCATAGAGGGTTATGGTGAAAAAGGAAATATCTTCCGTTCAAAACTGGAAAGAAGCTTTCTGAGAAACTGCTCTGTGTTCTGTGAATTCATCTCACAGAGTTACATCTTTCCCTTCAAGAACCCTTTCGCTAAGGCTCTTCTTGTGGAATTGGCAAAGGGATATTTGGAAGCCCTTAGAGGGCTATGGTGAAAAAGGAAATATCTTCCATTCAAAACTGGAAAGAAGCTTTCTGAGAAACTGCTCTGAGTTCTGTTAATTCATTTCACAGAGTTACATCTTGCCCTTCAAGAAGCCTTTCGCTAAGGCTGTTATTGTGGAATTGGCAAAGGGGTATTTGGAAGCCCATAGAGGGCTATGTGAAAAAGGAAATATCTTCCGTTCAAAACTGGAAAGAAGCTTTCTGAGAAATTGCTCTGTGTTCTGTTAATTCATCACACAGAGATACATCTTACCCTTCAAGAAGCCTTTCGCTAAGGCTGTTCTTGTGGAATTGGCAAAGGGATATTTGGAAGCCCATAGAGGGCTATGGTGAAAAAAGAAATATCTTCCGTTCAAAACTGGAAAGAATCTTTCTGAAAAACTGCTCTGTGTTCTGTTAATTCATCTCACAGAGTTACATCTTTCCCTTCAAGAAGCCTTTCGCTAAGGCTGTTCTTGTGGAATTGGCAAAGGGATATTTGGAAGCCCATAGAGGGCTATGGTGAAAAAGGAAATATCTTCCGTTCAAAACGGGAAAGAAGCTTTCTGAGAAACTGCTCTGTGTTCTGTTAATTGATCTCAAAGAGTTGCATCTTTCCCTTCAAGAAGCCTTTCGCTAAGGCTGTTCTTGTGTAATTGGCAAAGGGATATTTGGAAGCCCATAGAAGGCTATGGTGAAAAAGGAAATATCTTCCGTTCAAAACTGGATAGAAGCTTTCTGAGAAACTGCTCTGTGTCCTGTTAATTCATCTCACACACTTACATCTTTCCCTTCAAGAAGCCTTTCTCTAAGGATGTTCTTGTGTAATTGGCAAAGGGATATTTGGAAGCCCATAGATGGCAATGGTAAAAAAGGAAATATCTTCCGTTCAAAACTGGAAAGAAGCTTTCTGAGAAACTGCTCTGTGTTCTGCTAGTTCATCTCACAGAGTTACATCTTTCACTTCAAGAAGCCTTTCGCTAAGCTGTTCTTGTGGATTTGGCAAAGTGATATTTGGAAGCCCATAGAGGGCTATGGTGAAAAAGGAAATATCTTCCGTTCAAAACGGGAAAGAAGCTTTCTGAGAAACTGCTCTGTGTTCTGTTAATTTATCTCAAAGAGTTACATCTTTCCCTTCAAGAAGCCTTTCGCTAAGGCTGTTCTTGTGTAATTGGCAAAGGGATATTTGGAAGCCCATAGAAGGCTATGGTGAAAAAGGAAATATCTTCCGTTCAAAACTGGATAGAAGCTTTCTGAGAAACTGCTCTGTGTTCTGTTAATTCATCTCACAGAGTTACATCTTTCCCTTCAAGAAGCCTTTCGCTAAGGCTGTTCTTGTGGAATTGGCAAAGGGATATTTGGAAGCCCTTAGATGGCTATTTTGAAAAAGGAAATATCTTCCCTTCAAAACTGGAATGAAGCTTTCTGAGAAACTCCGCTGTGTTCTGTTAATTCATCTCACAGAGTTACATCTTTCCCTTCAAGAAGCCTTTCGCTAAGCCTGTTCTTGTGGAATTGGCAAAGGGATATTTGGAAACCCATAGAGGGCTATGGTGAAAAAGGAAATATCTTCCGTTCAAAACTGGAAAGAAGCTTTCTGAGAAATTGCTCTGTGTTCTGTTAATTCATCACACAGAGATACATCTTACCCTTCAAGAAGCCTTTCGCTAAGGCTGTTCTTGTGGAATTGGCAAAGGGATATTTGGAAGCCCATAGAGGGCTATGGTGAAAAAAGAAATATCTTCCTTTCAAAACTGGAAAGAATCTTTCTGAAAAACTGCTCTGTGTTCTGTTAATTCATCTCACAGAGTTACATCTTTCACTTCAAGAAGCCTTTCGCTAAGCTGTTCTTGTGGATTTGGCAAAGTGATATTTGGAAGCCCATAGAGGGCTATGGTGAAAAAGGAAATATCTTCCGTTCAAAACGGGAAAGAAGCTTTCTGAGAAACTGCTCTGTGTTCTGTTAATTTATCTCAAAGAGTTACATCTTTCCCTTCAAGAAGCCTTTCGCTAAGGCTGTTCTTGTGTAATTGGCAAAGGGATATTTGGAAGCCCATAGAAGGCTATGGTGAAAAAGGAAATATCTTCCGTTCCAAACTGGATAGAAGCTTTCTGAGAAACTGCTCTGTGTTCTGTTAATTCATCTCACAGAGTTACATCTTTCCCTTCAAGAAGCCTTTCGCTAAGGCTGTTCTTGTAGAATTGGCAAAGGGATATTTGGAAGCCCTTAGATGGCTATTTTGAAAAAGGAAATATCTTCCGTTCAAAACTGGATAGAAGCTTTCTGAGAAACTGCTCTGTGTCCTGTTAATTCATCTCACAGAGTTACATCTTTCCCTTCAAGAAGCCTTTCTCTAAGGATGTTCTTGTGTAATCGGCAAAGGGATATTTGGAAGCCCATAGATGGCAATGGTAAAAAAGGAAATATCTTCCGTTCAAAACTGGAAAGAAGCTTTCTGAGAAACTGCTCTGTGTTCTGCTAGTTCATCTCACAGAGTTACATCTTACCCTTCAAGAAGCCTTTCGCTAAGGCTGTTCTTGTGGAATTGGCAAAGGGATATTTGGAAGCCCTTAGATGGCTATTTTGAAAAAGGAAATATCTTCCCTTCAAAACTGGAAAGAAGCTTTCTGAGAAACTGCGCTGTGTTCTGCTAATTCATCTCACAGAGTTACATCTTTCCCTTCAAGAAGCCTTTCGCTAAGCCTGTTCTTGTGGAATTGGCAAAGGGATATTTGGAAACCCATAGAGGGCTATGGTGAAAAAGGAAATATCTTCCGTTCAAAACTGGAAAGAAGCTTTCTGAGAAACTGCTATCTGTTCTGTTAATTCATCACACAGAGTTACATCTTTCCCTTCAAGAAGCCTTTCGATAAGGCTGTTCTTGTGGAATTGGCAAAGGGATATTTGGAAGCCCATAGAGGGCTATGGTGAAAAAGGAAATATCTTCCGTTCAAAACTGGAAGTAATCTTTCTGAGAATCTGCTCTGTGTTCTCTAAATTCATCTCACAGAGTTACATCTTTCCCTTCAAGAAGCCTTTCGCTAAGGCTGTTCTTGTGGAATTGGCAAAGGGATATTTGGAAGCCCATGGAGGGCTATGGTGAAAAAGGAAATATCTTCCGTTCAAAACTGGAAAGAAGCCTTCTGGGAAACTGCTCTGTGTTCTGTTAATTCATCTCACAGAGTTACATCTTTCCCTTCAAGAAGCCTTTCGCTAAGGCTGTTCTTGTGGAATTGGCAAAGGGATATTTGGAAGCCCATAGAGGGCTATGGTGAAAAAGGAAATATCTTCCGTTCAAAACTGGAAAGAAGCTTTCTGAGAAACTGCTCTGTGTTCTGTTAATTCATCACACAGAGTTACATCTTTCCCTTCAAGAAGCCTTTCGCTAAGGCTGTTCTTGTGGAATTGGCGAAGGGATATTTGGAAGCCCATAGATGGCTATGGTGAAAAACGAAATACAATCCGTTCAAAACTGGAAAGAAGCTTTCAGAGAAACTGCTCTGTGTTCTGTTAATTCATCTCAGAGAGTTACATCTTTCCCTTCAAGAAGCCTTTCGCTAAGGCTGTTCTTTTGGAATTGGCAAAGGGATATTTGGAAGCCCATAGAGGGCTATGGTGAAAAAGGAAATATCTTCCGTTCAAAACTGGAAAGAAGCTTTCTGAGAAACTGCTCTGTGTTCTGTGAATTCATCTCACAGAGTTAAATCTTTCCCTTCAAGAACCCTTTCGCTAAGGCTCTTCTTGTGGAATTGGCAAAGGGATATTTGGAAGCCCTTAGAGGGCTATGGTGAAAAAGGAAATATCTTCCATTCAAAACTGGAAAGAAGCTTTCTGAGAAACTGCTCTGAGTTCTGTTAATTCATTTCACAGAGTTACATCTTGCCCTTCAAGAAGCCTTTCGCTAAGGCTGTTATTGTGGAATTGGCAAAGGGATATTTGGAAGCCCATGGAGGGCTATGTGAAAAAGGAAATATCTTCCGTTCAAAACTGGAAAGAAGCTTTCTGAGAAATTGCTCTGTGTTCTGTTAATTCATCACACAGAGATACATCTTACCCTTCAAGAAGCCTTTCGCTAAGGCTGTTCTTGTGGAATTGGCAAAGGGATATTTGGAAGCCCATAGAGGGCTATGGTGAAAAAAGAAATATCTTCCGTTCAAAACTGGAAAGAATCTTTCTGAAAAACTGCTCTGTGTTCTGTTAATTCATCTCACAGAGTTACATCTTTCCCTTCAAGAAGCCTTTCGCTAAGGCTGTTCTTGTGGAATTGGCAAAGGGATATTTGGAAGCCCATAGAGGGCTATGGTGAAAAAGGAAATATCTTCCGTTCAAAACGGGAAAGAAGCTTTCTGAGACACTGCTCTGTGTTCTGTTAATTGATCTCAAAGAGTTGCATCTTTCCCTTCAAGAAGCCTTTCGCTAAGGCTGTTCTTGTGTAATTGGCAAAGGGATATTTGGAAGCCCATAGAAGGCTATGGTGAAAAAGGAAATATCTTCCGTTCAAAACTGGATAGAAGCTTTCTGAGAAACTGCTCTGTGTCCTGTTAATTCATCTCACAGAGTTACATCTTTCCCTTCAAGAAGCCTTTCTCTAAGGATGTTCTTGTGTAATTGGCAAAGGGATATTTGGAAGCCCATAGATGGCAATGGTAAAAAAGGAAATATCTTCCGTTCAAAACTGGAAAGAAGCTTTCTGAGAAACTGCTCTGTGTTCTGCTAGTTCATCTCACAGAGTTACATCTTTCACTTCAAGAAGCCTTTCGCTAAGCTGTTCTTGTGGATTTGGCAAAGTGATATTTGGAAGCCCATTGAGGGCTATGGTGAAAAAGGAAATATCTTCCGTTCAAAACGGGAAAGAAGCTTTCTGAGAAACTGCTCTGTGTTCTGTTAATTTATCTCAAAGAGTTACATCTTTCCCTTCAAGAAGCCTTTCGCTAAGGCTGTTCTTGTGTAATTGGCAAAGGGATATTTGGAAGCCCATAGAAGGCTATGGTGAAAAAGGAAATATCTTCCGTTCAAAACTGGATAGAAGCTTTCTGAGAAACTGCTCTGTGTTCTGTTAATTCATCTCACAGAGTTACATCTTTCCCTTCAAGAAGCCTTTCGCTAAGGCTGTTCTTGTGGAATTGGCAAAGGGATATTTGGAAGCCCTTAGATGGCTATTTTGAAAAAGGAAATATCTTCCCTTCAAAACTGGAAAGAAGCTTTCTGAGAAACTGCGCTGTGTTCTGTTAATTCATCTCACAGAGTTACATCTTTCCCTTCAAGAAGCCTTTCGCTAAGCCTGTTCTTGTGGAATTGGCAAAGGGATATTTGGAAACCCATAGAGGGCTATGGTGAAAAAGGAAATATCTTCCGTTCAAAACTGGAAAGAAGCTTTCTGAGAAACTGCTATCTGTTCTGTTAATTCATCACACAGAGTTACATCTTTCCCTTCAAGAAGCCTTTCGATAAGGCTGTTCTTGTGGAATTGGCAAAGGGATATTTGGAAGCCCATAGAGGGCTATGGTGAAAAAGGAAATATCTTGCGTTCAAAACTGGAAGTAATCTTTCTGAGAAACTGCTCTGTGTTCTCTAAATTCATCTCACAGAGTTACATCTTTCCCTTCAAGAAGCCTTTCGCTAAGGCTGTTCTTGTGGAATTGGCAAAGGGATATTTGGAAGCCCATGGAGGGCTATGGTGAAAAAGGAAATATCTTCCGTTCAAAACTGGAAAGAAGCCTTCTGGGAAACTGCTCTGTGTTCTGTTAATTCATCTCACAGAGTTACATCTTTCCCTTCAAGAAGCCTTTCGCTAATGCTGTTCTTGTGGAATTGGCAAAGGGATATTTGGAAGCCCATAGAGGGCTATGGTGAAAAAGGAAATATCTTCCGTTCAAAACTGGAAAGAAGCTTTCTGAGAAACTGCTCTGTGTTCTGTTAATTCATCACACAGAGTTACATCTTTCCCTTCAAGAAGCATTTCGCTAAGGCTGTTCTTGTGGAATTGGCGAAGGGATATTTGGAAGCCCATAGATGGCTATGGTGAAAAAGGAAATACAATCCGTTCAAAACTGGAAAGAAGCTTTCAGAGAAATTGCTCTGTGTTCTGTTAATTCATCTCAGAGAGTTACATCTTTCCCTTCAAGAAGCCTTTCGCTAAGGCTGTTCTTTTGGAATTGGCAAAGGGATATTTGGAAGCCCATAGAGGGCTATGGTGAAAAAGGAAATATCTTCCGTTCAAAACTGGAAAGAAGCTTTCTGAGAAACTGCTCTGTGTTCTGTGAATTCATCTCACAGAGTTACATCTTTCCCTTCAAGAACCCTTTCGCTAAGGCTCTTCTTGTGGAATTGGCAAAGGGATATTTGGAAGCCCTTAGAGGGCTATGGTGAAAAAGGAAATATCTTCCATTCAAAACTGGAAAGAAGCTTTCTGAGAAACTGCTCTGAGTTCTGTTAATTCATTTCACAGAGTTACATCTTGCACTTCAAGAAGCCTTTCGCTAAGGCTGTTATTGTGGAATTGGCAAAGGGATATTTGGAAGCCCATAGAGGGCTATGTGAAAAAGGAAATATCTTCCGTTCAAAACTGGAAAGAAGCTTTCTGAGAAATTGCTCTGTGTTCTGTTAATTCATCACACAGAGATACATCTTACCCTTCAAGAAGCCTTTCGCTAAGGCTGTTCTTGTGGAATTGGCAAAGGGATATTTGGAAGCCCATAGAGGGCTATGGTGAAAAAAGAAATATCTTCCGTTCAAAACTGGAAAGAATCTTTCTGAAAAACTGCTCTGTGTTCTGTTAATTCATCTCACAGAGTTACATCTTTCCCTTCAAGAAGCCTTTCGCTAAGGCTGTTCTTGTGGAATTGGCAAAGGGATATTTGGAAGCCCTTAGAGGGCTATGGTGAAAAAGGAAATATCTTCCGTTCAAAACTGGAAAGAAGCTTTCTGAGAAACTGCTCTGTGTTCTGTTAATTCATGTCACAGAGTTACATCTTTCCCTTCAAGAAGCCTTTCGCTAAGGCTGTTCTTTTGGAATTGGCAAAGGGATATTTGGAAGCCCACAGAAGGCTATGGTGAAAAAGGAAATATTTTCCGTTCAAAACGGGAAAGAAGCTTTCTGAGAAACTACTCTGTGTTCTGTTAATTCATCTCAAAGAGTTACATCTTTCCCATCAAGAAGCCTTTCGCTAAGGCTGTTCTTGTGTAATTGGCAAAGGGATATTTTGAAGCCCATAGAGGGTTATGGTGAAAAAGGAAATATCTTCCGTTCAAAACTGGAAAGAAGCTTTCTGAGAAACTGCTCTGTGTTCTGTTAATTCATCTCACAGAGTTACATCTGTCCCTTCAAGAAGCCTTTCGCTAACGCTGTTCTTCTGGAATTGGCAAAGGGATATTTGGAAGCCCCTAGAGGGCTATGGTGAAAAAGGAAATATCTTCCGTTCAAAACTGGAAAAAAGCTTTCTGAGAAAATGCTCTGTGTTCTATTAATTCATCTCACACTGTTACATCTTTCCCTTCAAGAAGCCTTTCGCTAAGGCTGCTCTTGTGGAATTGGGAAAGGGATACTTGGAAGCCCATAGAGGGCTATGGTGAAAAAGGAAGTACCTTTCGTTCAAAACTGGAAAGAAGCTTTCTGAGAAACTGCTCTGTGTTCTGTTAATTCATCTCACAGAGTTACATCTTTCCCTTCAAGAATCCTTTCGCTAAGGCTGTTTTTGTGGAATTGGCAAAGGGATATTTGGAAGCCCATAGAGGGCTATGGTGAAAAAGGAAATACAATCCGTTCAAAACTGGAAAGAAGCTTTCAGAGAAACTGCTCTGTGTTCTGTTAATTCATCTCAGAGAGTTACATCTTTCCCTTCAAGAAGCCTTTCGCTAAGGCTGTTCTTTTGGAATTGGCAAAGTGATATTTGGAAGCCCATAGAGGGCTAAGGTGAAAAAGGAAATATCTTCCGTTCAAAACGGGAAAGAAGCTTTCTGAGAAACTGCTCTGTGTTCTGTTAATTTATCTCAAAGAGTTACATCTTTCCCTTCAAGAAGCCTTTCGCTAAGGCTGTTCTTATGGAATTGGCAAAGGGATATTTGGAAGCTCATAGAGGGCTATGGTGAAAAAGGAAATATCTTCCGTTCAAAACTGGAAAGAAGCTTTCTGAGAAACTGCTCGGAGTTCTGCTAATTCATCTCACAGAGTTACATGTTTCCCTTCAAGAAGCCTTTCGCTAAGACAGTTCTTGTGGAATTGGCAAAGGGATATTTGGAAGCCCATGGTGGGCTATGGTGAAAAAGGAATTATCTTCCGTTCAAAACTGGAAAGAAGCTTTCTGGGAAACTGCTCTGTGTTCTGTTAATTCATCTCACAGAGTTACATCTTTCCCTTAAAGAAGCCTTTCGCTAAGGCTGTTCTTGTGGAATTGGAAAAGGGATATTTGGAAGCCCATAGAGGGTTATGGTGAAAAAGGAAATATCTTCCGTTCAAAACTGGAAAGAAGCTTTCTCAGAAACTGCTCTGTGTTCTGTTAATTCATCTCACAGAGTTACATCTTGCCCTTCAAGAAGCCTTTCGCTAAGGCTGTTCTTATGGAATTGGCAAAGGGATATTTGGAAGCCCATAGAGGGCTATGGTGAAAAAGGAAATATCTTCCGTTCAAAACGGGAAAGAAGCTTTCTGAGAAACTGCTCCGTGTTCTGTTAATTTATCTCAAAGAGTTACATCTTTCCCTTCAAGAAGCCTTTCGCTAAGGCTGTTCTTATGGAATTGGCAAAGGGATATTTGGAAGCTCATAGAGGGCTATGGTGAAAAAGGAAATATCTTCCGTTCAAAACTGGAAAGAAGCTTTCTGAGAAACTGCTCGGTGTTCTGCTAATTCATCTCACAGAGTTACATGTTTCCCTTCAAGAAGCCTTTCGCTAAGACAGTTCTTGTGGAATTTGCAAAGGGATATTTGGAAGCCCATGGTGGGCTATGGTGAAAAAGGAAATATCTTCCGTTCAAAACTGGAAAGAAGCTTTCTGGGAAACTGCTCTGTGTTCTGTTAATTCATCTCACAGAGTTACATCTTTCCCTTCAAGAAGCCTTTCGCTAAGGCTGTTCTTGTGGAATTGGAAAAGGGATATTTGGAAGCCCATAGAGGGTTATGGTGAAAAAGGAAATATCTTCCGTTCAAAACTGGAAAGAAGCTTTCTCAGAAACTGCTCTGTGTTCTGTTAATTCATCTCACAGAGTTACATCTTGCCCTTCAAGAAGCCTTTCGCTAAGGCTGTTCTTATGGAATTGGCAAAGGGATATTTGGAAGCCCATAGAGGGCTATGGTGAAAAAGGAAATATCTTCCGTTCAAAACTGGAAAGAAGCTTTGTGAGAAACTGCTCTGTGTTCTGCTAGTTCATCTCACAGAGTTACATCTTTCACTTCAAGAAGCCTTTCGCTAAGGCTGTTCTTGTGGAATTGGCAAAGGGATATTTGGAAACCCATAGAGGGCTATGGTGAAAAAGGAAATATCTTCCGTTCAAAACTGGAAAGAAGCTTTCTGAGAAACTGCTCTCTGTTCTGTTAATTCATCACACAGAGTTACATCTTTCCCTTCAAGAAGCCTTTAGCTAAGGCTGTTCTTGTGGAATTGGGAAAGGGATATTTGGAAGCCCATAGAGGGCTATGGTGAAAAAGGAAATACAATCCGTTCAAAACTGGAAAGAAGCTTTCAGAGAAACTGCTCTGTGTTCTGTTAATTCATCTCAGAGAGTTACATCTTTCCCTTTTAGAAGCCTTTCGCTAAGGCTGTTCTTTTGGAATTCGCAAAGGGATATTTGGAAGCCCATAGCGGGCTATGGTGAAAAAGGAAATATCTTCCATTCAAAACTGGAAAGAAGCTTTCTGAGAAACTGCTCTGAGTTCTGTTAATTCATGTCACAGAGTTACATCTTGCCCTTCAAGAAGCCTTTCGCTAAGGCTGTTCTTGTGGAATTGGCAAAGGGATATTTGGAAGCCCATAGAGGGCTATGTGAAAAAGGAAATATCTTCCGTTCAAAACTGGAAAGAAGCTTTCTGAGAAACTGCTCTGTGTTCTGTTAATTCATCACACAGAGATAAATCTTTCCCTTCAAGAAGCCTTTCGCTAAGGCTGTTCTTGTGGAATTGGCAAAGGGATATTTGGAAACCCATAGAGGGCTATGGTGAAATAAGAAATATCTTCCGTTCAAAACTGGAAAGAAGCTTTCTGAGAAACTGCTCTGTGTTCTGTTAATTCATCTCAAAGAGTTACATCTTTCCCTTCAAGAAGCCTTTCGCTAAGGCTGTTCTTGTGTAATTGGCAAAGGGATATTTGGAAGCCCATAGAAGGCTATGGTGAAAAAGGAAATATCTTCCGTTCAAAACTGGATAGAAGCTTTCTGAGAAACTGCTCTGTGTTCTGTTAATTCATCTCACAGAGTTACATCTTTCCCTTCAAGAAGCCTTTCGCTAAGGCTGTTCTTGTGGAATTGGCAAAGGGATATTTGGAAGCCCTTAGATGGCTATTTTGAAAAAGGAAATATCTTCCGTTCAAAACTGGAAAGAAGCTTTCTGAGAAACTGCGCTGTGTTCTGTTAATTCATCTCAGAGAGTTACATCTTTCCCTTCAAGAAGCCTTTCGCTAAGGCTGTTCTTGTGGAATTGGCAAAGGGATATTTGGAAACCCATAGATGGCTATGGTGAAAAAGGAAATAACTTCCGTTCAAAACTGGAAAGAAGCTTTCTGAGAAACTGCTATCTGTTCTGTTAATTCATCACACAGAGTTACATCTTTCCCTTCAAGAAGCCTTTCGCTAAGGCTGTTCTTGTGGAATTGGCAAAGGGATATTTGGAAGCCCATAGAGGGCTATGGTGAAAAAGGAAATATCATCCGTTCAAAACTGGAAGTAATCTTTATGAGAAACTGCTCTGTGTTCTCTAAATTCATCTCACAGAGTTACATCTTTCCCTTCAGGAAGCCTTTCGCTAAGGCTGTTCTTGTGGAATTGGCAAAGGGATATTTGGAAGCCCATGGAGGGCTATGGTGAAAAAGGAAATATCTTCCGTTCAAAACTGGAAAGAAGCTTTCTGGGAAACTGCTCTGTGTTCTGTTAATTCATCTCACAGAGTTACATCTTTCCCTTCAAGAAGCCTTTCGCTAAGGCTGTTCTTGTGGAATTGGCAAAGGGATATTTGGAAGCCCATAGAGGGCTATGGTGAAAAAGGAAATATCTTCCGTTCAAAAGTGGAAAGAAGCTTTCTGAGAAACTGCTCTGTGTTCTGTTAATTCATCACAGAGAGTTACATCTTTCCCTTCAAGAAGCCTTTCGCTAAGGCTGTTCTTGTGGAATTGGCAAAGGGATATTTGGAAGCCCATAGATGGCTATGGTGAAAAAGGAAATACAATCCGTTCAAAACTGGAAAGAAGCTTTCAGAGAAACTGCTCTGTGTTCTGTTAATTCATCTCAGAGAGTTACATCTTTCCCTTCAAGAAGCCTTTCGCTAAGGCTGTTCTTTTGGAATTGGCAAAGGGATATTTGGAAGCCCATGAGGGCTATGGTGAAAAAGGAAATATCTTCCGTTCAAAACTGGAAAGAAGCTTTCTGAGAAACTGCTCTGTGTTCTGTGAATTCATCTCACAGAGTTACATCTTTCCCTTCAAGAACCCTTTCGCTAAGGCTCTTCTTGTGGAATTGGCAAAGGGATATTTGGAAGCCCATAGAGGGCTATGGTGAAAAAGGAAATATCTTCCATTCAAAACTGGAAAGAAGCTTTCTGAGAAACTGCTCTGAGTTCTGTTAATTCATCTCACAGAGTTACATCTTGCCCTTCAAGAAGCCTTTCGCTAAGGCTGTTATTGTGGAATTGGCAAAGGGATATTCGGAAGCCCATAGAGGGCTATGTGAAAAAGGAAATATCTTCCGTTCAAAACTGGAAAGAAGCTTTCTGAGAAATTGCTCTGTGTTCTGTTAATTCATCACACAGAGATACATCTAACCTTTCAAGAAGCCTTTCGCTAAGGCTGTTCTTGTGGAATTGGAAAAGGGATATTTGGAAGCCCATAGAGGGCTATGGTGAAAAAGGAAATATCTTCCGTTCAAAACTGGAAAGAAGCTTTCTGAAAAACTGCCCTGTGTTCCGTTAATTCATCTCACAGAGTTACATCTTTCCCTTCAAGAAGCCTTTCGCTAAGGCTGTTCTTGTGGAATTGGCAAAGGGATATTTGGAAGCCCATAGAGGGCTATGGTGAAAAAGGAAATACCTTCCGTTCAAAACCGGAAAGAAGGTTTCTGAGAAACTGCTCTGTGTTCTGTTAATTCATGTCACAGAGTTACATCTTTCCCTTCAAGAAGCCTTTCGCTAAGGCTGTTCTTTTGGAATTGGCAAAGGGATATTTGGAAGCCCTCAGAAGGCTATGGTGAAAAAGGAAATATTTTCCGTTCAAAACGGGAAAGAAGCTTTCTGAGAAACTGCTCTGTGTTCTGTTAATTCATCTCAAAGAGTTACATCTTTCTCATCAAGAAGCCTTTCGCTAAGGCTGTTCTTGTGGAATTGGCAAAGGGATATTTTGAAGCCCATAGAGGGTTATGAAGAAAAAGGAAATATCTTCCGTTCAAAACTGGAAAGAAGCTTTCTGAGAAACTGCTCTGTGTTCTGTTAATTCATCTCACAGAGTTACATCTTTCCCTTCAAGAAGCCTTTCGCTAACGCTGTTCTTCTGGAATTGGCAAAGGGATATTTGGAAGCCCCTAGAGGGCTATCGTGAAAAAGGAAATATCTTCCGTTGAAAACTGGAAAAAAGCTTTCTGAGAAACTGCTCTGTGTTCTATTAATTCATCTCACACTGTTACATCTTTCCCTTCAAGAAGCCTTTCGCTAAGGCTGTTCTTGTGGAATTGGGAAAGGGATACTTGGAAGCCCATAGAGGGCTATGGTGAAAAAGGAAGTACCTTTCGTTCAAAACTGGAAAGAAGCTTTCTGAGAAACTGCTCTGTGTTCTGTTAATTCATCTCACAGAGTTACATCTTTCCCTTCAAGAAGCCTTTCGCTAAGGCTGTTCTTGTGGAATTGGCAAAGGGATATTTGGAAGCCCATAGAGGGCTATGGTGAAAAAGGAAATACAATCCGCTCAAAACTGGAAAGAAGCTTTCTGGGAAACTGCTCTGTGTTCTGTTAATTCATCTCACAGAGTTACATCTTTCCCTTCAAGAAGCCTTTCGCTAAGTCTGTTCTTGTGGAATTGGAAAAGGGATATTTGGAAGCCCATAGAGGGTTATGGTGAAAAAGGAAATATCTTCCGTTCAAAACTGGAAAGAAGCTTTCTGAGAAACTGCTCTGTGTTCTGTTAATTCATCTCACAGTGTTACATCTTTCCCTTCAAGAAGCCTTTCGCTAAGGCTGTTCTTATAGAATTGGCAAAGGGATATTTGGAAGCCCATAGAGGGCTTTGGTGAAAAAGGAAATATCTTCCGTTCAAAACTGGAAAGAAGCTTTCTGAGAAACTGCTCTGTGTTCTCTTAATTAATCTCACAGAGTTACATATTTCCCTTCAAGCAGCCTTTCGCTAAGCCTGTTCTTGTGGAATTGGCAAAGGGATATTTGGAAGCCCATAGAGGGCTATGGTGAAAAAGGAAATATCTTCCGTTCAAAACCGGAAAGAAGCTTTCAGAGAAACTGCTCTGTGTTCTGTTAATTCATCTCACAGAGTTACATCTTTCCCTTCAAGAAGCCTTTCGCTAAGGATGTTCTTGTGGAATTGGCAAAGGGATATTTGGAAGACGAGGGAGGGCTATGGTGAAAAAGGAAATATCTTCCGTTCAAAACGGGAAAGAAGCTTTCTGAGAAACTGCTCTGTGTTCTGTTAATTCATCTCACAGAGTTACAACTTTCCCTTCAAGAAGCCTTTCGCTAAGTCTTTTCTTGTGGAATAGGCAAAGGGATTTGTAAGCCCATAGACGGCTACGGTGAAAAAGGACATATCTTCCGTTCAAAACGGGAAAGAAGCTTTCTGAGAAACTACTCTGTGTTCTGTTAATTCATCTCACAGAGTTACATCTTTCCCTTCAAGAAGCCTTTCGCTAAGGCTGTTCTTGTGGAATTGGCAAAGGGTTATTTGGAAACCCCTAGAGGGCTATGGTGAAAAAGGAAATATCTTCCGTTCAAAACTTTAAAAAAAGCTTTCTGAGAAACTGCTCTGTGTTCTATTAATTCATCTCACAGAGTTACATCTTTCCCTTCAAGAAGCCTTTCGCTAAGGCTGTTCTTGTGGAATTGGGAAAGGGATACTTGGAAGCCCATAGAAGGCTATGGTCAAAAAGGAAGTACCTTTCGTTCAAAACTGGAAAGAAGCTTTCTGAGAAACTGCTCTGTGTTCTGTTAATTCATTTCAAAGAGTTACATCTTTCCCTGCATGAAGCCTTTCGCTAAGGCTGTTCTTGTGTAATTGGCAAAGGGATATTTGGAAGCCCATAGAGGGCTATGGTGAAAAAGGAAATACCTTCCGTTCAAAACTGGAAAGAAGCTTTCTGAGAAACTGCTCTGTGTTCTGTTAATTCATCTCACAGAGTTACATCTTTCCCTTCAAGAAGCCTTTCGCTAGGGCTGTTCTTGTGGAATTGGCAAAGGGATATTTGGAAACCCCTAGAGGGCTATGGTGAAAAAGGAAATATCTTCCGTTCAAAACTGGAAAAAAGCTTTCTGAGAAACTGCTCTGTGTTCTATTAATACATATCACAGAGTTACATCTTTCCCTTCAAGAAGCCTTTCGCTAAGGCTGTTCTTGTGGAATTGGGAAAGGGATACTTGGAAGCCCATAGAAGGCTATGTTGAAAAAGGAAGTACCTTTCGTTCAAAACTGGAAAGAAGCTTTCTGAGAAACTGCTCTGTGTTCTGTTAATTCATTTCACAGAGTTACATCTTTCCCTTCATGAAGCCTTTCGCTAAGGCTGTTCTTGTGGAATTGGCAAAGGGATATTTGGAAGCCCATAGAGGGCTATGGTGAAAAAGGAAATATCTTCCGTTCAAAACTGGAAAGAAGCTTTCTGAGAAACTACTCTGTGTTCTGTTAATTCATCTCACAGAGTTACATCTTTCCCTTCAAGAAGCCTTTCGCTAAGGCTGTTCTTGTGGAATTGGCAAAGGGATATTTGGAAGCCCATAGAGGGCTATGGTGAAAAAGAAATATCTTCCGTTCAAAACTGGAAAGCAGCTTTCTGAAAAACTGCCCGGTGTTCTATTAATTCATCTCACAGAGTTACATCTTTCCCTTCAAGAAGCCTTTCCCTAAGGCTGTTCTTGTGGAATTGGCAAAGGGATATTTGGAAGCCCATAGAGGGCTATGGTGGAAATGGAAATATCTTCCGTTCAAAACAGAGGGAATCTTTCTGAGAAACTGCTCGGTGTTCTGTTAATTCATCTCACAGGGTTACATCTTTCCCTTCAAGAAGCCTTTCGCTAAGGCTGTTCTTGTGGAATTGGCAAAGGGATATTTGGAAACCCATAGAGGGCTATGGTGAAAAAGGAAATATCTTCCGTTCAAAACTGGAAAGAAGCTTTCTGAGAAACTGCTCTGTGTTCTGTTAATTCATCACACAGAGATACATCTTTCCCTTCAAGAAGCCTTTCGCTAAGGCTGTTCTTGTGGAATTGGCAAAGGGATATTTGGAAGCCCATAGAGGGCTATGGTGAAAAAGGAAATACAATCAGTTCAAAACTGGAAAGCACCTTTCAGAGAAACTGCTCTGTGTTCTGTTAATTCATCTCAGAGAGTTACATCTTTCCCTTCAAGAAGCCTTTCGCTAAGGCTGTTCTTTTGCAATTGGCAAAGGGATATTTGGAAGCCCATAGAGGGCTATGGTGAAAAAGGAAATATCTTCCGTTCAAAACTGGAAAGAAGCTTTCTGAGAAACTGCTCTGTGTTCTGTGAATTCATCTCACAGAGTTACATCTTTCCCTTCAAGAAGCCTTTCGCTAAGGCTGTTCTTGTGGAATTGGCAAAGGGATATTTGGAAGCCAATAGACGGCTATGGTGAAAAAGGAAAAACCTTCCGTTCAAAACTGGAAAGAAGCTATCTGAGAAACTGCTCTGTGTTCTGTTAATTCATCTCACAGAGTTACATCTTTCCCTTCAAGAAGCCTTTCGCTAAGGCTGTTCTTGTGGAATTGGCAAAGGGATATTTGGAAGCCCATAGATGGCTATGGTGAAAAATTAAATATCTTCCGTTCAAAACTGGAAAGAAGCTTTCTGAGAAACTGCTCTGTGTTCTGCAAATTCATCTCACAGAGTTACATCTTTCCCTTCAAGAAGCCTTTCGCTAAGGCTGTTCTTGTGGAATTGGCAAAGGGATATTTGGAAACCCATAGAGGGCTATGGTGAAAAAGGAAATATCTTCCGTTCAATACTGGAAAGAAGCTTTCTGAGAAACTGCTCTCTGTTCTGTTAATTCATCACACAGAGTTACATCTTTCCCTTCAAGAAGCCTTTCGCTAAGGCTGTTCTTGTGGAATTGGCAGAGGGATATTTGGAAGCCCATAGAGGGCTATGGTGAAAAAGGAAATACAATCCGTTCAAAACTGGAAAGAAGCTTTCAGAGAAACTGCTCTGTGTTCTGTTAATTCATCTCAGAGAGTTACATCTTTCCCTTCAAGAAGCCTTTCGCTAAGGCTGTTCTTTTGGAATTGGCAAAGGGATATTTGGAAGCCCATAGAGGGCTATGGTGAAAAAGGAAATATCTTCCGTTCAAAACTGGAAAGAAGCTTTCTGAGAAACTGCTCTGTGTTCTGTGAATTCATCTCACAGAGTTACATCTTTCCCTTCAAGAACCCTTTCGCTAAGGCTGTTCTTGTGGAATTGGCAAAGGGATATTTGGAAGCCCATAGAGGGCTATGGTGAAAAAGGAAATATCTTCCATTCAAAACTGGAAAGAAGCTTTCTGAGAAACTGCTCTGAGTTCTGTTAATTCATCTCACAGAGTTACATCTTGCCCTTCAAGAATCCTTTCGCTAAGGCTGTTATTGTGGAATTGGCAAAGGGATATTTGGAAGCCCATAGAGGGCTATGTGAAAAAGGAAATATCTTCCGTTCAAAACTGGAAAGAAGCTTTCTGAAAAACTGCACGGTGTTCTATTAATTCATCTCACAGAGTTACATCTTTCCCTTCAAGAAGCCTTTCCCTAAGGCTGTTCTTGTGGAATTGGCAAAGGGATATTTGGAAGCCCATAGAGGGCTATGGTGAAAATGGAAATATCTTCCGTTCAAAACAGAGGGAATCTTTCTGAGAAACTGCTCGGTGTTCTGTTAATTCATCTCACAGGGTTACATCTTTCCCTTCAAGAAGCCTTTCGCTAAGGCTGTTCTTGTGAAATTGGCAAAGGGATATTTGGAAACCCATAGAGGGCTATGGTGAAAAAGGAAATATCTTCCGTTCAAAACTGGAAAGAAACTTTCTGAGAAACTGCTCTGTGTTCTGTTAATTCATCACACAGAGATACATCTTTCCCTTCAAGAAGCCTTTCGCTAAGGCTGTTCTTGTGGAATTGGCAAAGGGATATTTGGAAGCCCATTGAGGGCTATGGTGAAAAAGGAAATACAATCCGTTCAAAACCGGAAAGAAGCTTTCAGAGAAACTGCTCTGTGTTCTGTTAATTCATCTCAGAGAGTTACATCTTTCCCTTCAAGAAGCCTTTCGCTAAGGCTGTTCTTTTGCAATTGGCAAAGGGATATTTGGAAGCCCATAGAGGGCTACGGTGAAAAAGGAAATATCTTCCGTTCAAAACTGGAAAGTAGCTTTCTGAGAAATTGCTCTGTGTTCTGTGAATTCATCTCACAGAGTTACATCTTTCCCTTCAAGAAGCCTTTCGCTAAGGCTGTTCTTGTGGAATTGGCAAAGGGATATTTGGAAGCCAATAGACGACTATGGTGAAAAAGGAAAAACCTTCCGTTCAAAACTGGAAAGAAGCTATCTGAGAAACTGCTCTGTGTTCTGTTAATTCATCTCACAGAGTTACATCTTTCCCTTCAAGAAGCCTTTCGCTAAGGCTGTTCTTGTGGAATTGGCAAAGGGATATTTGGAAGCCCATAGAGGGCTATGGTGAAAAAGGAAATATCTTCCATTCAAAACTGGAAAGAAGCTTTCTGAGAAACTGCTCTGAGTTCTCTTAGTTCATCTCACAGAGTTACATCTTGCCCTTCAAGAAGCCTTTCGCTAATGCTGTTCTTGTGGAATTGGCAAAGGGATATTTGGAAGCCCATAGAGGGCTATGTGAAAAAGGAAATATCTTCCGTTCAAAACTGGAAAGAAGCTTTCTGAGAAACTGCTCTGTGTTCTGTTAATTCATCACACAGAGATACATCTTTCCCTTCAAGAAGCCTTTCGCTAAGGCTGTTTTTGTGGAATTTGCAAAGGGATATTTGGAAGCCCATAGAGGGCTATGGTGAAAAAAGAAATATCTTCCGTTCAAAACTGGAAAGAAGCTTTCTGAGAAACTGCTCTGTGTTCTGTTAACTCATCTCACAGAGTTACATCTTTCCCTTCAAGAAGCCTTTCGCTAACGCTGTTCTTGTGGAATTGGCAAAGGGATATTTGGAAGTCCCTTGAGGGCTATGGTGAAAAAGGAAATATCTTCCGTTCAAAACTCTAAAAAAGCTTTCTGAGAAACTGCTCTGTGTTCTATTAATTCATCTCACAGAGTTACATCTTTCCCTTCAAGAAGCCTTTCGCTAAGGCTGTTCTTTTGGAATTGGGAAAGGGATACTTGGAAGCCCATAGAGGGCTACGGTGAAAAAGGAAGTACCTTTCGTTCAAAACTGGAAAGAAGCTTTCTGAGAAACTGCTCTGTGTTCTGTTAATTCATCTCACAGAGTTACATCTTTCCCTTGAAGAAGCCTTTCGCTAAGGCTGTTCTTGTGGAATTGGCAAAGGGATATTTGGAAGCCCAAAGAGGGCTATGGTGAAAAAGGAAATATCTTCCGTTCAAAAGTGGAAAGAAGCTTTCTGAGAAACTGCTCTGTGTTCTGCTAGTTTATCTCACAGAGTTACATCTTTCACTTCAAGAAGCCTTTCGCTAAGTCTGTTCTTGTTGAATTGGCAAAGTGATATTTGGAAGCCCATAGATGGCTATGGTGAAAAAGGAAATATCTTCCATTCAAAACTGGAAAGAAGCTTTCTGAGAAACTGCTCTGTGTTCTGTAATTTCATCTCACAGAGTTACATCTTTCCCTTCAAGAAGCCTTTCGCTAAGGCTGTTCTTGTGGAATTGGCAAAGGGATATTTGGAAACCCATAGAGGGCTACGGTGAAAAATGAAATACCTTCCGTTCAAAACTGGAAAGAAGCTTTCTGAGAAACTGCTCTGTGTTCTGTTAATTCATCACACAGAGTTACATCTTTCCCTTCAAGAAGCCTTTCGCTAAGGCTGTTCTTGTGGAATTGGCAAAGTGATTTGGAATCCCATAGACAGCTACGTTGAAAAAGGACATATCTTCCGTTCAAAACGGGAAAGAAGCTTTCTGAGAAACTGCTCTGTGTTCTGTTAATTCATCTCACAGAGTTACATCTTTCCCTTCAAGAAGCCTTTCGCTAAGGCTGTTCTTGTGGAATAGGCAAAGGGATATTTGGAAGCCCATAGAGGGCTATGGTGAAAAAGGAAATATCTTCCGTTCAAAACTGGAAAGAAGCTTTCTGAGAAACTGCTCTGTGTTCTGTGAATTCATCTCACAGAGTTACATCTTTCCCTTCTAGAAGCCTTTCGCTAAGGCTGTTCTTTTGGAATTGGCAAAGGGATATTTGGAAGCCCATAGAAGGCTATGGTGAAAAAGGAAATATCTTCCGTTCAAAACTGGATAGAAGCTTTCTGAGAAACTGCTCTGTGTTCTGTTAATTCATCTCACAGAGTTACATCTTTCCCTTCAAGAAGCCTTTCGCTAAGGCTGTTCTTGTGGAATTGGCAAAGGGATATTTGGAAGCCCATAGACGGCTATGGTGAAAAAGGAAATAACTGCCATTCAAAACTGGAAAGAAGCTTTCTGAGAAACTGCTCTGTGTTCTGTTAATTCATCTCACAGAGTTACATCTTTCGCTTCAAGAAGCCTTTCGCTAAGGCTGTTCTTGTGGAATTGGCAAAGGGATATTTGGAAGACCATAGAGGGCTATGGTGAAAAAGGAAATATCTTCCATTCAAAACTGGAAAGAAACTTTCTGAGAAACTGCTCTGTGTTCTGTGAATTCATCTCATAGAGTTACATCTTTCCCTTCAAGAAGCCTTTCGCTAAGACTGTTCTTGTGGAATTGGAAAAGGGATACTTGGAAGCCCATAGAGGTCTATGGTGAAAAAGGAAGTACCTTTCGTTCAAAACTGGAAAGAAGCTTTCTGAGAAACTGCTCTGTGTTCTGTGAATTCATCTCACAGAGTTACATCTTTCCCTTCAAGAAGCCTTTCGCTAAGGCTGTTCTTGTGGAATTGGCAAAGGGATATTTGGAAGCCCACAGATGGCTATGGTGAAAAAGGAAATATCTTCCGTTCAAAACTGGAAACAAGCTTTCCGAGAAACTGCTCTTTGTTCTGTAAATTCATCTCACAGAATTACATCTTTCCCTTCAAGAAGCCTTTCGCTAAGGCTGTTCTTGTGGAATTGGCAAAGGGATATTTGGAAGCCCATGGAGGGCTATGGTGAAAAAGGAAATATCTTCCGTTCAAAACTGGAAAGAAGCTTTCTGGGAAACTGCTCTGTGTTCTGTTAATTCCTCTCACAGAGTTACATCTTTCCCTTCAAGAAGCCTTTCGCTAAGTCTGTTCTTGTGGAATTGGGAAAGGGATATTTGGAAGCCCATAGAGGGCTATGGTGAAAAAGGAAATATCTTCCGTTCAAAACGGGAAGGAATCTTTCTGAGAAACTGCTCGGTGTTCTGTTAATTAATCTCGCAGTGTTACATCTTTCCCTTCAAGAAGCCTTTCGCTAAGTCTGTTCTTGTGGAATTGGCAAAGGGATATTTGGAAGCCCATAGAGGGCTATGGTGAAAAAGGAAATATCTTCCATTTAAAACTGGAAAGAAACTTTCTGAGAAACTGCTCTGAGTTCTGTTAGTTCATCTCACAGAGTTACATCTTGCCCTTCAAGAAGCCTTTCGCTAATGCTGTTCTTGTGGAATTGGCAAAGGGATATTTGGAAGCCCATAGAGGGCTATGTGAAAAAGGAAATATCTTCCGTTCAAAACTGGAAAGAAGCTTTCTGAGAAACTGCTCTGTGTTCTGTTAATTCATCTCACAGAGTTACATCTTTAACTTCAAGAAGACTTTCCCTAAGGCTTTTCTTGTGGAATAGGCAAAGGGATTTGGAAGCCCATAGACGGCTACGTTGAAAAAGGACATATCTTCCGTTCAAAACGGGAAAGAAGCTTTCTGAGAAACTGCTCTGTGTTCTGTTAATTCATCTCACAGAGTTACATCTTTCCCTTCAAGAAGCCTTTCGCTAAGGCTGTTCTTGTGGAATAGGCAAAGGGATATTTGGAAGCCCATAGAGGGCTATGGTGAAAAAGGAAATATCTTCCGTTCAAAACTGGAAAGAAGCTTTCTGAGAAACTGCTCTGTGTTCTGTGAATTCATCTCACAGAGTTACATCTTTCCCTTCTAGAAGCCTTTCGCTAAGGCTGTTCTTTTGGAATTGGCAAAGGGATATTTGGAAGCCCATAGAAGGCTATGGTGAAAAAGGAATTATCTTCCGTTCAAAACTGGATAGAAGCTTTCTGAGAAACTGCCTTGTGTTCTGTTAATTCATCTCACAGAGTTACATCTTTCCCTTCAAGAAGCCTTTCGCTAAGGCTGTTCTTGTGGAATTGGCAAAGGGATATTTGGAAGCCCATAGAGGGCTATGGTGAAAAAGGAAATATCTTCCGTTCAAAACTGGAAAGAAGCTTTCTGAGAAACTGCTCTGTGTTCTGTTAATTCATCTCGAAGAGTTACATCTTTCCCTTCAAGAAGCCTTTCGCTAAGGCTGTTCTTTTGGAATTGGCAAAGGAATATTTGGAAGCCCATAGAAGGCTATGGTGAAAAAGGAAATATCTTCCGTTCAAAACTGGATAGAAGCTTTCTGAGAAACTGCTCTGTGTTCTGTTAATTCATCTCACAGTGTTACATCTTTCCCTTCAAGAAGCCTTTCTCTAAGGATGTTCTTGTGGAATTGGCAAAGGGATATTTGGAAGCCCATAGAGGGCTATGGTGAGAAAGGAAATATCTTCCGTTCAAAACTGGAAAGAAGCTTTCTGAGAAACTGCTCTGTGTTCTGTTAATTCATCTCACAGAGTTACATCTTTTCCTTCAAGAAGCCTTTAACTAAGGCTGTTCTTGTGGAATTGGCAAAGGGATATTTGGAAGCCCATAGAGGGCTATGGTGAAAAAGGAAATATTTTCCGTTCAAAACTGGAAAGAAGCTTTTTGAGAAACTGCTCTGTGTTCTGTGAATTCATCTCACAGAGTTACATCTTTCCCTTCAAGAAGCCTTTCGCTAAGGCTGTTCTTGTGGAATTGGCAAAGGGATGTTTGGAAGCCCATAGATGGCTATGGTGAAAAAGGAAATATCTTCCGTTCAAAACTGGAAACAAGCTTTCCGAGAAACTGCTCTGTGTTCTGTAAATTCATCTCACAGAGTTACATCTTTCCCTTCAAGAAGCCTTTCGCTAAGGCTGTTCTTGCGGAATTGGCAAAGGGATATTTGGAAGCCCATGGAGGGCTATGGTGAAAAAGGAAATATCTTCCGTTCAAAACTGGAAAGAAGCTTTCTGGGAAACTGCTCTGTGTTCTGTTAATTCCTCTCACAGAGTTACATCTTTCCCTTCAAGAAGCCTTTCGCTAAGTCTGTTCTTGTGGAATTGGCAAAGGGATATTTGGAAGCCCATAGAGGTCTATGGTGAAAAAGGAAATATCTTCCGTTCAAAACGGGAAGGAATCTTTCTGAGAAACTGCTCGGTGTTCTGTTAATTCATCTCGCAGAGTTACATCTTTCCCTTCAAGAAGCCTTTCGCTAAGGCTGTTCTTGTGGAATTGGCAAAGGGATATTTGGAAGCCCATAGAGGGCTATGGTGAAAAAGGAAATATCTTCCGTTCAAAACTGGAAAGAAGGTTTCTGAGAAACTGCTCTGTGTTCTGTGAATTCATCTCACAGAGTTACATCTTTCCCTTCAAGAAGCCTTTAGCTAAGGCTGTTCTTGTGGAATTGGCAAAGGGATATTTGGAAGCCCATAGACGGCTATGGTGAAAAAGGAAAAACTTTCCGTTCAAAACTGGAAAGAAGCTTTCTGAGAAACTGCTTTGTGTTCTGTTAATTCATCTCACAGAGTTACATCTTTCCCTTCAAGAAGCCTTTCGCTAAGGCTCTTCTTGTGGAATTTGCAAAGGGATATTGGGAAGCCCATAGAGGGCTATGGTGAAAAAGGAAATATCTTCCATTCAAAACTGGAAAAAAGCTTTCTGAGAAACTGCTCTGAGTTCTGTTAATTCATCTCACAGAGTTACATCTTGCCCTTCAAGAAGCCCTTCGCTAAGGCTGTTCTTGTGGAAATGGCAAAGGGATATTTGGAAGCCCATAGAGGGCTATGTGAAAAAGGAAATATCTTCCGTTCAAAACTGGAAAGAAGCTTTCTGAGAAACTGCTCTGTGTTCCGTTAATTCATCAGAAAGAGATACATCTTTCCCTTAAAGAAGCCTTTCGCTAAGGCTGTTCTTGTGGAATTCGCAAAGGGATATTTGGAAGCACATAGAGGGCTATGGTGAAAAAAGAAATATGTTCCGTTCAAAACTGGAAAGAAGCTTTCTGAGAAACTGCTCTGTGTTCTGTTAATTCATCTCACAGAGTTACATCTTTCCCTTCAAGAAGCCTTTCGCTAAGGCTGTTCTTGTGGAATTGGCAAAGGGATATTTGGAGGCCCATAGAAGGCTATGGTGAAAAAGGAAATATCTTCCGTTCAAAACTGGAAAGAAGCATTGTGAGAAACTGCTCTGTGTTCTGTTAATTCATGTCACAGAGTTACATCTTTCCCTTCAAGAAGCCTTTCGCTAAGGCTGTTCTTGTGGAATTGGCAAAGGGATATTTGGAAGCCCATAGAGGGCTACGGTGAAAAAGGAAATATCTTCCGTTCAAAACGGGAAAGAAGCTTTCTGAGAAACTGCTCTGTGTTCTGTTAATTCATCTCAAAGAGTTACATCTTTCCCTTCAAGAAGCCTTTCGCTAAGGCTGTTCTTGTGGAATTGGCAAAGGTATATTTGGAAGCCCATAGAAGGCTATGGTGAAAAAGGAAATATCTTCCGTTCAAAACTGGAAAGAAGCTTTCTGAGAAACTGCTCTGTGTTCTGTTAATTCATCTCACAGAGTTACATCTTTCCCCTCAGAAGCCTTTCGCTAAGGCTGTTCTTGTGAAATTGGCAAATTGATATTTGGAAGCCCATAGAGGTCTATTGTGAAAAAGGAAATATCTTCCGTTCAAAACTGGAAAGAAGCTTTCTGAGAAACTGCTCTGTGTTCTGTTAATTCATCACACAGAGTTACATCTTTCCCTTCAAGAAGCCTTTCGCTAAGGCTGTTCTTGTGGAATTGGCAAAGGGATATTTCGAAGCCCATAGATGGCTATGGTGAAAAAGGAAATATCTTCCGTTCAAAACTGGAAAGAAGCTTTCTGATTAACTTCTCTGTGTTCTGTAAATTCATCTTACAGAGTTACATCTTTCCCTTCAAGAAGCCTTTCGCTAAGGCTGTTCTTGTGGAATTGGCAAAGGGATATTTGGAAACCCATAGAGGGTTTTGGTGAAAAAGGAAATATCTTCCGTTAAAAACTGGAAAGAAGCTTTCTGAGAAACTGCTATCTGTTCTGTTAATTCATCACACAGAGTTACATCTTTCCCTTCAAGAAGCCTTTCGCTAAGGCTGTTCTTGTGGAATTGGCAAAGGGATATTTGGAAGCCCATGGAGAGCTATGGTGAAAAAGGAAATATCTTCCGTTCAAAACTGGAAGTAAGCTTTCTGAGAAACTGCTCTGTGTTCTGTTAATTCATCTCACAGAGTTACATCTTTCCCTTTTAGAAGCCTTTCGCTAAGGCTGTTCTTGTGGAATTGGCAAAGGGATATTTGGAAGCCCATAGAGGGCTATGGTGAAAAAGGAAATATCTTCCGTTGAAAGCTGGAAAGAAGCTTTCTGAGAAACTGCTCTGTGTTCTGTGAATTCATCTCACAGAGTTACATCTTTCCCTTCAAGAAGCCTTTCGCTAAGGCTGTTCTTGTGGAATTGGGAAAGGGATATTTGGAAGCCCATAGAGGGCTATGGTGAAAAAGGAAATATCTTCCGTTCAAAACTGGAAAGAAGCTTTCTGAGAAACTGCTCTGTGTTCTGTTAATTCATCTCACAGAGTTACACCTTTTCCTTCAAGAAGCCTTTCGCTAAGGCTGTTCTTGTGGAATTGCCAAAGGGATATTGGGAAGCCCATAGAGGGCTATGGTGAAAAAGGAAATATCTTCCGTTCAAAACTGGAAAGAAGCTTTCTGAGAAACTGCTCTGTGTTCTGTTAATTCATCTCACAGAGTTATATCTTTCCCTTCAAGAAGCCTTTCGCTAAGGCTGTTCTTTTGGAATTGGCAAAGGGATATTTGGAAGCCCATAGAGGGCTATGGTGAAAAAGGAAATATCTTCCGTTCAAAACTGGAAAGAAGGTTTCTGAGAAACTGCTCTGTGTTCTGTGAATTCATCTCACAGAGTTACATCTTTCCCTTCAAGAAGCCTTTAGCTAAGGCTGTTCTTGTGGAATTGGCAAAGGGATATTTGGAAGCCCATAGACGGCTATGGTGAAAAAGGAAAAACTTTCCGTTCAAAACTGGAAAGAAGCTTTCTGAGAAACTGCTTTGTGTTCTGTTAATTCATCTCACAGAGTTACATCTTTCCCTTCAAGAAGCCTTTCGCTAAGGCTCTTCTTGTGGAATTGGCAAAGGGATATTGGGAAGCCCATAGAGGGCTACGGTGAAAAAGGAAATATCTTCCATTCAAAACTGGAAAAAAGCTTTCTGAGAAACTGCTCTGAGTTCTGTTAATTCATCTCACAGAGTTACATCTTGCCCTTCAAGAAGCCTTTCGCTAAGGCTGTTCTTGTGGAAATGGCAAAGGGATATTTGGAAGCCCATAGAGGGCTATGTGAAAAAGGAAATATCTTCCGTTCAAAACTGGAAAGAAGCTTTCTGAGAAACTGCTCTGTGTTCCGTTAATTCATCACACAGAGATACATCTTTCCCTTAAAGAAGCCTTTCGCTAAGGCTGTTCTTGTGGAATTCGCAAAGGGATATTTGGAAGCACATAGAGGGCTATGGTGAAAAAAGAAATATGTTCCGTTCAAAACTGGAAAGAAGCTTTCTGAGAAACTGCTCTGTGTTCTGTTAATTCATCTCACAGAGTTACATCTTTCCCTGCAAGAAGCCTTTCGCTAAGGCTGTTCTTGTGGAATTGGCAAAGGGATATTTGGAGGCCCATAGAGGGCTATGGTGAAAAAGGAAATATCTTCCGTTCAAAACTGGAAAGAAGCATTCTGAGAAACTGCTCTGTGTTCTGTTAATTCATGTCACAGAGTTACATCTTTCCCTTTAAGAAGCCTTTCGCTAAGGCTGTTCTTGTGGAATTGGCAAAGGGATATTTGGAAGCCCATACAAGGCTATGGTGAAAAAGGAAATATCTTCCGTTCAAAACTGGAAAGAAGCTTTCTGAGAAACTGCTCTGTGTTCTGTTAATTCATCTCACAGAGTTACATCTTTCCCCTCAGAAGCCTTTCGCTAAGGCTGTTCTTGTGAAATTGGCAAATTGATATTTGGAAGCCCATAGAGGTCTATTGTGAAAAAGGAAATATCTTCCGTTCAAAACTGGAAAGAAGCTTTCTGAGAAACTGCTCTGTGTTCTGTTAATTCATCTCACAGAGTTACATCTTTCCCTTCAAGAAGCCTTTCGCTAAGGCTGTTCTTGTGGAATTGCCAAAGGGATATTTCGAAGCCCATAGATGGCTATGGTGAAAAAGGAAATATCTTCCGTTCAAAACTGGAAAGAAGCTTTCTGATTAACTGCTCTGTGTTCTGTAAATTCATCTTACAGAGTTACATCTTTCCCTTCAAGAAGCCTTTCGCTAAGGCTGTTCTTGTGGAATTGGCAAAGGGATATTTGGAAACCCATAGAGGGTTTTGGTGAAAAAGGAAATATCTTCCGTTAAAAACTGGAAAGAAGCTTTCTGAGAAACTGCTATCTGTTCTGTTAATTCATCACACAGAGTTACATCTTTCCCTTCAAGAAGCCTTTCGCTAAGGCTGTTCTTGTGGAATTGGCAAAGGGATATTTGGAAGCCCATAGAGGGCTATGTTGAAAAAGGAAATATCTTCCGTTCAAAACTGGAAGTAAGCTTTCTGAGAAACTGCTCTGTGTTCTGTTAATTCATCTCACAGAGTTACATCTTTCCCTTTTAGAAGCCTTTCGCTAAGGCTGTTCTTGTGGAATTGGCAAAGGGATATTTGGAAGCCCATAGAGGGCTATGGTGAAAAAGGAAATATCTTCCGTTGAAAGCTGGAAAGAAGCTTTCTGAGAAACTGCTCTGTGTTCTGTGAATTCATCTCACAGAATTACATCTTTCCCTTCAAGAAGCCTTTCGCTAAGGCTGTTCTTGTGGAATTGGCAAAGGGATATTTGGAAGCCCATAGACGGCTATGGTGAAAAAGGAAAAACTTTCCGTTCAAAACTGGAAAGAAGCTTTCTGAGAAACTGCTTTGTGTTCTGTTAATTCATCTCACAGAGTTACATCTTTCCCTTCAAGAAGCCTTTCGCTAAGGCTCTTCTTGTGGAATTGGCAAAGGGATATTGGGAAGCCCATAGAGGGCTATGGTGAAAAAGGAAATATCTTCCATTCAAAACTGGAAAAAAGCTTTCTGAGAAACTGCTCTGAGTTCTGTTAATTCATCTCACAGAGTTACATCTTGCCCTTCAAGAAGCCTTTCGCTAAGGCTGTTCTTGTGGAAATGGCAAAGGGATATTTGGAAGCCCATAGAGGGCTATGTGAAAAAGGAAATATCTTCCGTTCAAAACTGGAAAGAAGCTTTCTGAGAAACTGCTCTGTGTTCCGTTAATTCATCACACAGAGATACATCTTTCCCTTAAAGAAGCCTTTCGCTAAGGCTGTTCTTGTGGAATTCGCAAAGGGATATTTGGAAGCACATAGAGGGCTATGGTGAAAAAAGAAATATGTTCCGTTCAAAACTGGAAAGAAGCTTTCTGAGAAACTGCTCTGTGTTCTGTTAATTCATCTCACAGAGTTACATCTTTCCCTACAAGAAGCCTTTCGCTAAGGCTGTTCTTGTGGAATTGGCAAAGGGATATTTGGAGGCCCATAGAGGGCTATGGTGAAAAAGGAAATATCTTCCGTTCAAAACTGGAAAGAAGCATTCTGAGAAACTGCTCTGTGTTCTGTTAATTCATGTCACAGAGTTACATCTTTCCCTTCAAGAAGCCTTTCGCTAAGGCTGTTCTTGTGGAATTGGCAAAGGGATATTTGGAAGCCCATAGAGGGCTATGGTGAAAAAGGAAATATCTTCCGTTCAAAACTGGAAAGAAGCTTTCCGAGAAACTGCTCTGTGTTCTGTAAATTCATCTCACAGAGTTACATCTTTCCCTTCAAGAAGCCTTTCGCTAAGGCTGTTCTTATGGAGTAGGCAAAGGGATATTTGGAAGCCCATGGAGGGCTATGGTGATAAAGGAAATATCTTCCGTTCAAAACTGGAAATAAGCATTCTGGGAAACTGCTCTGTGTTCTGTTAATTCATCTCACAGAGTTACATCTTTCCCTTCAAGAAGCCTTTCGCTAAGGCTGTTCTTGTGGAATTGCAAAGGGATATTTGGAAGCCCATAGTCGCCTATGGTGAAAAAGGAAAAACCTTCCGTTCAAAACTGGAAAGAAGCTTTCTGAGAAACTGCTCTGTGTTCTCTGAATTCATCTCACAGAGTTACATCTTTCCCTTCAAGAAGCCTTTCGCTAAGACTGTTCTTGTGTAATTGGTAAAGGGATGTTTGGAAGCCCATAGATGGATATGGTGAAAAAGGAAATATCTTCCGTTCAAAACTGGAAAGAAGCTTTCCGAGAAACTACTCTGTGTTCTGTAAATTCATCTCACAGAATTACATCTTTCCCTTCAAGAAGCCTTTCGCTAAGGCTGTTCTTGTGGAATTGGCAAAGGGATATTTGGAAGCCCATGGAGGGCTATGGTGATAAAGGAAATATCCTCCGTTCAAAACTGGAAAGAAGCTTTCTGGGAAACTGCTCTGTGTTCTGTTAATTCATCTCACAGAGTTACATCTTTCCCTTCAAGAAGCCTTTCGCTAAGGCTGTTCTTGTGGAATTGGAAAAGGGATATTTGGAAGCCCATAGAGGGTTATGGTGAAAAAGGAAATATCTTCCGTTCAAAACTGGAAAGAAGCTTTCTGAGAAACTGCTCTGTGTTCTGTTAATTCATCTCACAGAGTTACATCTTTCCCTTCAAGAAGCCTTTCGCTAAGGCTGTTCTTGTGGAATTGGCAAAGGGATATTTGGAAGCCCATAGAGGGCTATGGTGAAAAAGGAAATATCTTCCGTTCAAAACTGGAAAGAAGCTTTCTGAGAAATTGCTCTGTGTTCTGTTAATTCATCTCACAGTGTTAAATCTTTCCCTTCAAGAAGCCTTTCGCTAAGGCTGTTCTTGTGGAATTGGCAAAGGGATATTTGGAAGCCCATAGAGGGCTATGGTGAAAAAGGAAATATCTTCCGTTCAAAACGGGAAAGAAGCTTTCTGAGAAACTGCTCTGTGTTCTGTTAATTCATCTCAAAGAGTTACATCTTTCCCTTCAAGAAGCCTTTCGCTAAGGCTGTTCTTGTGGAATTGGCAAAGGGATATTTGGAAGCCCATAGAAGGCTATGGTGAAAAAGGAAATATCTTCCGTTCAAAACTGGAAAGAAGCTTTCTGAGAAACTGCTCTGTGTTCTGTTAATTCATCTCACAGAGTTACATCTTTCCCCTCAAGAAGCCTTTCGCTAAGGCTGTTCTTGTGAAATTGGCAAATTGATATTTGGAAGCCCATAGAGGTCTATGGTGAAAAAGGAAATATCTTCCGTTCAAAACTGGAAAGAAGCTTTCTGAGAAACTGCTCTGTGTTCTGTTAATTCATCTCACAGAGTTACATCTTTCCCTTCAAGAAGCCTTTCGCTAAGGCTGTTCTTGTGGAATTGGCAAAGGGATATTTGGAAGACCATAGAGGGCTATGGTGAAAAAGAAATATCTTCCATTCAAAACTGGAAAGAAACTTTCTGAGAAACTGCTCTGTGTTCTGTGAATTCATCTCACAGAGTTACATCTTTCCCTTCAAGAAGCCTTTCGCTAAGACTGTTCTTGTGGAATTGGGAAAGGGATACTTGGAAGCCCATAGAGGGCGATGGTGAAAAAGGAAGTACCTTTCGTTCAAAACTGGAAAGAAGCTTTCTGAGAAACTGCTCTGTGTTCTGTGAATTCATCTCACAGAGTTACATCTTTCCCTTCAAGAAGCCTTTCGCTAAGGCTGTTCTTGTGGAATTGGCAAAGGGATATTTGGAAGCCCACAGATGGGTATGGTGAAAAAGGAAATATCTTCCGTTCAAAACTGGAAGGAATCTTTCTGAGAAACTGCTCGGTGTTCTGTTAATTCATCTCGCAGAGTTACATCTTGCCCTTCAAGAAGCCTTTCGCTAAGGCTGTTCTTGTGGAATTGGCAAAGGGATATTTGGAAGCCCATAGAGGGCTATGGTGAAAAAGGAAATATCTTCCGTTCAAAACTGGAAAGAAGGTTTCTGAGAAACTGCTCTGTGTTCTGTGAATTCATCTCACAGAGTTACATCTTTCCCTTCAAGAAGCGTTTAGCTAAGGCTGTTCTTGTGGAATTGGCAAACGGATATTTGGAAGCCCGTAGACGGCTATGGTGAAAAAGGAAAAACTTTACGTTCAAAACTGGAAAGAAGCTTTCTGAGAAACTGCTTTGTGTTCTGTTAATTCATCTCACAGAGTTACATCTTTCCCTTCAAGAAGCCTTTCGCTAAGGCTGTTCTTGTGGAATTGGCAAAGGGATATTTGGAAGCCCATAGAGGGCTATGGTGAAAAAGGAAATATCTTCCATTCAAAACTGGAAAAATGCTTTCTGAGAAACTGCTCTGAGTTCTGTTAATTCATCTCACAGAGTTACATCTTGCCCTTCAAGAAGCCTTTGGCTAAGGCTGTTCTTGTGGAAATGGCAAAGGGATATTTGGAAGCCCATAGAGGGCTATGTGAAAAAGGAAATATCTTCCGTTCAAAACTGGAAAGAAGCTTTCTGAGAAACTGCTCTGTGTTCCGTTAATTCATCACACAGAGATACATCTTTCCCTTAAAGAAGCCTTTCGCTAAGGCTGTTCTTGTGGAATTCGCAAAGGGATATTTGGAAGCACATAGAGGGCTATGGTGAAAAAAGAAATATGTTCCGTTAAAAACTGGAAAGAAGCTTTCTGAGAAACTGCTCTGTGTTCTGTTAATTCATCTCACAGAGTTACATCTTTCCCTTCAAGAAGCCTTTCGCTAAGGCTGTTCTTGTGGAATTGGCAAAGGGATATTTCGAGGCCCATAGAGGGCTATGGTGAAAAAGGAAATATCTTCCGTTCAAAACTGGAAAGAAGCTTTCTGAGAAACTGCTCTGTGTTCTGTTAATTCATGTCACAGAGTTACATCTTTCCCTTCAAGAAGCCTTTCGCTAAGGCTGTTCTTGTGGAATTGGCAAAGGGATATTTGGAAGCCCATAGAGGGCTATGGTGAAAAAGGAAATATCTTCCGTTCAA
Source organism: Chlorocebus sabaeus (assembly GCF_047675955.1). Classification (NCBI taxonomy): domain Eukaryota; kingdom Metazoa; phylum Chordata; class Mammalia; order Primates; family Cercopithecidae; genus Chlorocebus; species Chlorocebus sabaeus. The sequence goes on along the minus strand of NW_027328147.1, from coordinate 1,025,448 downwards.
AACGGGAAAGAAGCTTTCTGATTAACTGCTCTGTGTTCTGTAAATTCATCTCACAGAGTTACATCTTTCCCTTCAAGAAGCCTTTCGCTAAGGCTGTTCTTATGGAGTAGGCAAAGGGATATTTGGAAGCCCATGGAGGGCTATGGTGATAAAGGAAATATCTTCCGTTCAAAACTGGAAATAAGCATTCTGGGAAACTGCTCTGTGTTCTGTTAATTCATCTCACAGAGTTACATCTTTCCCTTCAAGAAGCCTTTCGCTAAGGCTGTTCTTGTGGAATTGCAAAGGGATATTTGGAATCCCATAGTCGGCTATGGTGAAAAAGGAAAAACCTTCCGTTCAAAACTGGAAAGAAGCTTTCTGAGAAACTGCTCTGTGTTCTCTGAATTCATCTCACAGAGTTACATCTTTCCCTTCAAGAAGCCTTTCGCTAAGACTGTTCTTGTGTAATTGGCAAAGGGATGTTTGGAAGCCCATAGATGGCTATGGTGAAAAAGGAAATATCTTCCGTTCAAAACTGGAAAGAAGCTTTCCGAGAAACTACTCTGTGTTCTGTAAATTCATCTCACAGAATTACATCTTTCCCTTCAAGAAGCCTTTCGCTAAGGCTGTTTTTGTGGAATTGGCAAAGGGATATTTGGAAGCCCTTGGAGGGCTATGGTGATAAAGGAAATATCCTCCGTTCAAAACTGGAAAGAAGCTTTCTGGGAAACTGCTCTGTGTTCTGTTAATTCATCTCACAGAGTTACATCTTTCCCTTCAAGAAGCCTTTCGCTAAGGCTGTTCTTGTGGAATTGGAAAAGGGATATTTGGAAGCCCATAGAGGGTTATGGTGAAAAAGGAAATATCTTCCGTTCAAAACTGGAAAGAAGCTTTCTGAGAAACTGCTCTGTGTTCTGTTAATTCATCTCACAGTGTTACATCTTTCCCTTCAAGAAGCCTTTCGCTAAGGCTGTTCTTATGGAATTGGCAAAGGGATATTTGGAAGCCCATAGAGGGCTATGGTGAAAAAGGAAATATCTTCCGTTCAAAACTGGAAAGAAGCTTTCTGAGAAACTGCTCTGTGTTCTGTTAATTCATCTCACAGTGTTACATCTTTCCCTTCAAGAAGCCTTTCGCTAAGGCTGTTCTTATGGAATTGGCAAAGGGATATTTGGAAGCCCATAGAGGGCTATGGTGAAAAAGGAAATATCTTCCGTTCAAAACGGGAAAGAAGCTTTCTGAGAAACTGCTCTGTGTTCTGTTAATTCATCTCACAGAGTTACATCTTTCCCCTCAAGAAGCCTTTCGCTAAGGCTGTTCTTGTGAAATTGGCAAATTGATATTTGGAAGCCCATAGAGGTCTATGGTGAAAAAGGAAATATCTTCCGTTCAAAACTGGAAAGAAGCTTTCTGAGAAACTGCTCTGTGTTCTGTTAATTCATCTCACAGAGTTACATCTTTCCCTTCAAGAAGCCTTTCGCTAAGGCTGTTCTTGTGGAATTGGCAAAGGGATATTTCGAAGCCCATAGATGGCTATGTTGAAAAAGGAAATATCTTCCGTTCAAAACTGGAAAGAAGCTTTCTGAGAAACTGCTCTGTGTTCTGTTAATTCATCTCACAGAGTTACATCTTTCCCTTCAAGAAGCCTTTCGCTAAGGCTGTTCTTGTGGAATTGGCAAAGGGATGTTTGGAAACCCAGAGATGGCTATGGTGAAAAAGGAAATATCTTCCGTTCAAAACTGGAAAGAAGCTTTCCGAGAAACTGCTCTGTGTTCTGTTAATTCATCACACAGAGTTACATCTTTCCCTTCAAGAAGCCTTTCGCTAAGGCTGTTCTTATGGAGTAGGCAAAGGGATATTTGGAAGCCCATGGAGGGCTATGGTGATAAAGGAAATATCTTCCGTTCAAAACTGGAAATAAGCTTTCTGGGAAACTGCTCTGTGTTCTGTAAATTCATCTCACAGAGTTACATCTTTCCCTTCAAGAAGCCTTTCGCTAAGGCTGTTCTTGTGGAATTGCAAAGGGATATTTGGAAGCCCATAGTCGGCTATGGTGAAAAAGGAAAAACCTTCCGTTCAAAACTGGAAAGAAGCTTTCTGAGAAACTGCTCTGTGTTCTCTGAATTCATCTCACAGAGTTACATCTTTCCCTTCAAGAAGCCTTTCGCTAAGACTGTTCTTGTGTAATTGGCAAAGGGATGTTTGGAAGCCCATAGATGGCTATGGTGAAAAAGGAAATATCTTCCGTTCAAAACTGGAAAGAAGCTTTCCGAGAAACTACTCTGTGTTCTGTAAATTCATCTCACAGAATTACATCTTTCCCTTCAAGAAGCCTTTCGCTAAGGCTGTTCTTGTGGAATTGGCAAAGGGATATTTGGAAGCCCATGGAGGGCTATGGTGATAAAGGAAATATCCTCCGTTCAAAACTGGAAAGAAGCTTTCTGGGAAACTGCTCTGTGTTCTGTTAATTCATCTCACAGAGTTACATCTTTCCCTTCAAGAAGCCTTTCGCTAAGGCTGTTCTTGTGGAATTGGAAAAGGGATATTTGGAAGCCCATAGAGGGTTATGGTGAAAAAGGAAATATCTTCCGTTCAAAACTGGAAAGAAGCTTTCTGAGAAACTGCTCTGTGTTCTGTTAATTCATCTCACAGTGTTACATCTTTCCCTTCAAGAAGCCTTTCGCTAAGGCTGTTCTTATGGAATTGGCAAAGGGATATTTGGAAGCCCATAGAGGGCTATGGTGAAAAAGGAAATATCTTCCGTTCAAAACTGGAAAGAAGCTTTCTGAGAAACTGCTCTGTGTTCTGTTAATTCATCTCACAGTGTTACATCTTTCCCTTCAAGAAGCCTTTCGCTAAGGCTGTTCTTATGGAATTGGCAAAGGGATATTTGGAAGCCCATAGAGGGCTATGGTGAAAAAGGAAATATCTTCCGTTCAAAACGGGAAAGAAGCTTTCTGAGAAACTGCTCTGTGTTCTGTTAATTCATCTCACAGAGTTACATCTTTCCCCTCAAGAAGCCTTTCGCTAAGGCTGTTCTTGTGAAATTGGCAAATTGATATTTGGAAGCCCATAGAGGTCTATGGTGAAAAAGGAAATATCTTCCGTTCAAAACTGGAAAGAAGCTTTCTGAGAAACTGCTCTGTGTTCTGTTAATTCATCTCACAGAGTTACATCTTTCCCTTCAAGAAGCCTTTCGCTAAGGCTGTTCTTGTGGAATTGGCAAAGGGATATTTCGAAGCCCATAGATGGCTATGGTGAAAAAGGAAATATCTTCCGTTCAAAACTGGAAAGAAGCTTTCTGAGAAACTGCTCTGTGTTCTGTTAATTCATCTCACAGAGTTACATCTTTCCCTTCAAGAAGCCTTTCGCTAAGGCTGTTCTTGTGGAATTGGCAAAGGGATGTTTGGAAACCCAGAGATGGCTATGGTGAAAAAGGAAATATCTTCCGTTCAAAACTGGAAAGAAGCTTTCCGAGAAACTGCTCTGTGTTCTGTTAATTCATCACACAGAGTTACATCTTTCCCTTCAAGAAGCCTTTCGCTAAGGCTGTTCTTATGGAGTAGGCAAAGGGATATTTGGAAGCCCATGGAGGGCTATGGTGATAAAGGAAATATCTTCCGTTCAAAACTGGAAATAAGCTTTCTGGGAAACTGCTCTGTGTTCTGTTAATTCATCTCACAGAGTTACATCTTTCCCTTCAAGAAGCCTTTCGCTAAGGCTGTTCTTGTGGAATTGCAAAGGGATATTTGGAAGCCCATAGTCGGCTATGGTGAAAAAGGAAAAACCTTCCGTTCAAAACTGGAAAGAAGCTTTCTGAGAAACTGCTCTGTGTTCTCTGAATTCATCTCACAGAGTTACATCTTTCCCTTCAAGAAACCTTTCGCTAAGACTGTTCTTGTGTAATTGGCAAAGGGATGTTTGGAAGCCCATAGATGGCTATGGTGAAAAAGGAAATATCTTCCGTTCAAAACTGGAAAGAAGCTTTCCGAGAAACTACTCTGTGTTCTGTAAATTCATCTCACAGAATTACATCTTTCCCTTCAAGAAGCCTTTCACTAAGGCTGTTCTTGTGGAATTGGCAAAGGGATATTTGGAAGCCCATAGAGGGCTATGGTGAAAAAGGAAATATCTTCCGTTCAAAACTGGAAAGAAGCTTTCTGAGAAACTGCTCTGTGTTCTGTTAATTCATCTCACAGAGTTAAATCTTTCCCTTCAAGAAGCCTTTCGCTAAGGCTGTTCTTCTGGAATTGGCAAAGGGATATTTGGAAGCCCCTAGAGGGCTATGGTGAACAAGGAAATATCTTCCGTTCAAAACTGGAAAAAAGCTTTCTGAGAAACTGCTCTGTGTTCTGTTAATTCATCTCACAGTGTTACATCTTTCCCTTCAAGAAGCCTTTCGCTAATGCTGTTCTTGTGGAATTGGGAAAGGGATACTTGGAAGCCCATAGTGCGCTATGGTGAAAAAGGAGGTACCTTTCATTCAAAACTGGAAAGAAGCTTTCTGAGAAACTGCTCTGTGTTCTATTAATTCATCTCACAGAGTTACATCTTTCCCTTCAAGAAGCCTTTCGCTAAGGCTGTTCTTGTGGAATTGGCAAAGGAATATTTGGAAGACCATAGAGGGCTATGGTGAAAAAGGAAATATCTTCCATTCAAAACTGGAAGGAATCTTTCTGAGAAGCTGCACGGTGTTCTGTTAATTCATCTAGAAGAGTTACATCTTTCCCTTCAAGAAGCCTTTCGCTTGGGTGTTCTTGTGGAATAGGCAAAGGGATATTTGGAAGCCCATAGAGGGCTATGGTGAAAAAGGAAATATCTTCCGTTCAAAACAGGAAAGAAGCTTTCTGAGATCCTGCTCTGTGTTATGTGAATTCATCTCACAGAGTTACATCTTTCTCTTCAACAAGCCTTTCGCTAACGCTGTTCTTGTGGAATTGGGAAAGGGATATTTGGAAGCCAATAGAGGGCTATGGTGAAAAAGGAAATCTCTTCCGTTCAAAACTGGAAAGAAGCTTTCTGAGAAACTGCTCTGTGTTCTGTTAATTCATCTCACAGAGTTACATCTTTCCCTTCAAGAAGCCTTTGGCTAAGGCTGTTCTTGTGGAATTGGCAAAGGGATATTTGGAAGACCATAGATGGCTATGGTGAAAAAGGAAATATCTTCCATTCAAAACTGGAAAGAAACTTTCTGAGAAACTGCTCTGTGTTCTGTGAATTCATCTCACAGAGTTACATCTTTCCCTTCAAGAAGCCTTTCGCTAAGACTGTTCTTGTGTAATTGGCAAAGGGATGTTTGGAAGCCCATAGATGGCTATTGTGAAAAAGGAAATATCTTCCGTTCAAAACCGGAAAGAAGCTTTCCGAGAAACTGCTCTGTGTTCTGTAAATTCATCTCACAGAGTTACATCTTTCCCTTCAAGAAGCCTTTCGCTAAGGCTGTTCTTATGGAGTAGGCAAAGGGATATTTGGAAGCCCATGGAGGGCTATGGTGATAAAGGAAATATCTTCCGTTCAAAACTGGAAATAAGCTTTCTGGGAAACTGCTCTGTGTTCTGTAAATTCATCTCACAGAGTTACATCTTTCCCTTCAAGAAGCCTTTCGCTAAGGCTGTTCTTGTGGAATTGCAAAGGGATATTTGGAAGCCCATAGTCGGCTATGGTGAAAAAGGAAAAACCTTCCGTTCAAAACTGGAAAGAAGCTTTCTGAGAAACTGCTCTGTGTTCTCTGAATTCATCTCACAGAGTTACATCTTTCCCTTCAAGAAGCCTTTCGCTAAGACTGTTCTTGTGTAATTGGCAAAGGGATGTTTGGAAGCCCATAGATGGCTATGGTGAAAAAGGAAATATCTTCCGTTCAAAACTGGAAAGAAGCTTTCCGAGAAACTACTCTGTGTTCTGTAAATTCATCTCACAGAATTACATCTTTCCCTTCAAGAAGCCTTTCGCTAAGGCTGTTCTTGTGGAATTGGCAAAGGGATATTTGGAAGCCCATGGAGGGCTATGGTGATAAAGGAAATATCCTCCGTTCAAAACTGGAAAGAAGCTTTCTGGGAAACTGCTCTGTGTTCTGTTAATTCATCTCACAGAGTTACATCTTTCCCTTCAAGAAGCCTTTCGCTAAGGCTGTTCTTGTGGAATTGGAAAAGGGATATTTGGAAGCCCATAGAGGGTTATGGTGAAAAAGGAAATATCTTCCGTTCAAAACTGGAAAGAAGCTTTCTGAGAAACTGCTCTGTGTTCTGTTAATTCATCTCACAGTGTTACATCTTTCCCTTCAAGAAGCCTTTCGCTAAGGCTGTTCTTATGGAATTGGCAAAGGGATATTTGGAAGCCCATAGAGGGCTATGGTGAAAAAGGAAATATCTTCCGTTCAAAACTGGAAAGAAGCTTTCTGAGAAACTGCTCTGTGTTCTGTTAATTCATCTCACAGTGTTACATCTTTCCCTTCAAGAAGCCTTTCGCTAAGGCTGTTCTTATGGAATTGGCAAAGGGATATTTGGAAGCCCATAGAGGGCTATGGTGAAAAAGGAAATATCTTCCGTTCAAAACGGGAAAGAAGCTTTCTGAGAAACTGCTCTGTGTTCTGTTAATTCATCTCACAGAGTTACATCTTTCCCCTCAAGAAGCCTTTCGCTAAGGCTGTTCTTGTGAAATTGGCAAATTGATATTTGGAAGCCCATAGAGGTCTATGGTGAAAAAGGAAATATCTTCCGTTCAAAACTGGAAAGAAGCTTTCTGAGAAACTGCTCTGTGTTCTGTTAATTCATCTCACAGAGTTACATCTTTCCCTTCAAGAAGCCTTTCGCTAAGGCTGTTCTTGTGGAATTGGCAAAGGGATATTTCGAAGCCCATAGATGGCTATGGTGAAAAAGGAAATATCTTCCGTTCAAAACTGGAAAGAAGCTTTCTGAGAAACTGCTCTGTGTTCTGTTAATTCATCTCACAGAGTTACATCTTTCCCTTCAAGAAGCCTTTCGCTAAGGCTGTTCTTGTGGAATTGGCAAAGGGATGTTTGGAAACCCAGAGATGGCTATGGTGAAAAAGGAAATATCTTCCGTTCAAAACTGGAAAGAAGCTTTCCGAGAAACTGCTCTGTGTTCTGTTAATTCATCACACAGAGTTACATCTTTCCCTTCAAGAAGCCTTTCGCTAAGGCTGTTCTTATGGAGTAGGCAAAGGGATATTTGGAAGCCCATGGAGGGCTATGGTGATAAAGGAAATATCTTCCGTTCAAAACTGGAAATAAGCTTTCTGGGAAACTGCTCTGTGTTCTGTTAATTCATCTCACAGAGTTACATCTTTCCCTTCAAGAAGCCTTTCGCTAAGGCTGTTCTTGTGGAATTGCAAAGGGATATTTGGAAGCCCATAGTCGGCTATGGTGAAAAAGGAAAAACCTTCCGTTCAAAACTGGAAAGAAGCTTTCTGAGAAACTGCTCTGTGTTCTCTGAATTCATCTCACAGAGTTACATCTTTCCCTTCAAGAAACCTTTCGCTAAGACTGTTCTTGTGTAATTGGCAAAGGGATGTTTGGAAGCCCATAGATGGCTATGGTGAAAAAGGAAATATCTTCCGTTCAAAACTGGAAAGAAGCTTTCCGAGAAACTACTCTGTGTTCTGTAAATTCATCTCACAGAATTACATCTTTCCCTTCAAGAAGCCTTTCACTAAGGCTGTTCTTGTGGAATTGGCAAAGGGATATTTGGAAGCCCATAGAGGGCTATGGTGAAAAAGGAAATATCTTCCGTTCAAAACTGGAAAGAAGCTTTCTGAGAAACTGCTCTGTGTTCTGTTAATTCATCTCACAGAGTTAAATCTTTCCCTTCAAGAAGCCTTTCGCTAAGGCTGTTCTTCTGGAATTGGCAAAGGGATATTTGGAAGCCCCTAGAGGGCTATGGTGAACAAGGAAATATCTTCCGTTCAAAACTGGAAAAAAGCTTTCTGAGAAACTGCTCTGTGTTCTGTTAATTCATCTCACAGTGTTACATCTTTCCCTTCAAGAAGCCTTTCGCTAATGCTGTTCTTGTGGAATTGGGAAAGGGATACTTGGAAGCCCATAGTGCGCTATGGTGAAAAAGGAGGTACCTTTCATTCAAAACTGGAAAGAAGCTTTCTGAGAAACTGCTCTGTGTTCTATTAATTCATCTCACAGAGTTACATCTTTCCCTTCAAGAAGCCTTTCGCTAAGGCTGTTCTTGTGGAATTGGCAAAGGAATATTTGGAAGACCATAGAGGGCTATGGTGAAAAAGGAAATATCTTCCATTCAAAACTGGAAGGAATCTTTCTGAGAAGCTGCACGGTGTTCTGTTAATTCATCTAGAAGAGTTACATCTTTCCCTTCAAGAAGCCTTTCGCTTGGGTGTTCTTGTGGAATAGGCAAAGGGATATTTGGAAGCCCATAGAGGGCTATGGTGAAAAAGGAAATATCTTCCGTTCAAAACAGGAAAGAAGCTTTCTGAGATCCTGCTCTGTGTTATGTGAATTCATCTCACAGAGTTACATCTTTCTCTTCAACAAGCCTTTCGCTAACGCTGTTCTTGTGGAATTGGGAAAGGGATATTTGGAAGCCAATAGAGGGCTATGGTGAAAAAGGAAATCTCTTCCGTTCAAAACTGGAAAGAAGCTTTCTGAGAAACTGCTCTGTGTTCTGTTAATTCATCTCACAGAGTTACATCTTTCCCTTCAAGAAGCCTTTGGCTAAGGCTGTTCTTGTGGAATTGGCAAAGGGATATTTGGAAGACCATAGATGGCTATGGTGAAAAAGGAAATATCTTCCATTCAAAACTGGAAAGAAACTTTCTGAGAAACTGCTCTGTGTTCTGTGAATTCATCTCACAGAGTTACATCTTTCCCTTCAAGAAGCCTTTCGCTAAGACTGTTCTTGTGTAATTGGCAAAGGGATGTTTGGAAGCCCATAGATGGCTATTGTGAAAAAGGAAATATCTTCCGTTCAAAACCGGAAAGAAGCTTTCCGAGAAACTGCTCTGTGTTCTGTAAATTCATCTCACAGAGTTACATCTTTCCCTTCAAGAAGCCTTTCGGTAAGGCTGTTCTTATGGAATAGGCAAAGGGATATTTGGAAGCCCATGGAGGGCTATGGTGATAAAGGAAATATCTTCCGTTCAAAATTGGAAAGAGGTTTTCTGGGAAACTGCTCTGTGTTCTGTTAATTCATCTCAAAGAGTTACATCTTTCCCTTCAAGAAGCCTTTCGCTAAGGCTGTTCTTTTGGAATTGGGAAAGGCATACTTGGAAGCCCATAGAGGGCTATGGTGAAAAAGGAAGTACCTTTCGTTCAAAACTGGAAAGAAGCTTTCTGAGAAACTGCTCTCTGTTCTGTTAATTCATCTCACAGAGCTACATCTTTCCCTTCAAGAAGCCTTTCGCTAAGGCTGTTCTTGTGGAATTGGCAAAGGGATATTTGGAAGCCCATAGAGGGCTATGGTGAAAAAGGAAATATCTTCCGTTCAAAACTGGAAAGAAGCTTTCTGAGAAACTGCTCTGTGTTCTGTTAACTCATCTCACAGAGTTACATCTTTCCCTTCAAGAAGCCTTTCACTAAGGCTGTTGTTGTGGAATTGGGAAAGGGATACTTGGAAGCCCATAGAGGGCTATGGTGAAAAAGGAAATACCTTTCGTTCAAAACTGGAAAGAAGCTTTCTGAGAAACTGCTCTGTGTTCTGTGAATTCATCTCACAGAGTTACATCTTTCCCTTCAAGAAGCCTTTCGCTAAGGCTGTTCTTGTGGAATTGGCAAAGGGATATTTGGAAGCCCACAGATGGGTATGGTGAAAAAGGAAATATCTTCCGTTCAAAACTGGAAGGAATCTTTCTGAGAAACTGCTCGGTGTTCTGTTAATTCATCTCGCAGAGTTACATCTTGCCCTTCAAGAAGCCTTTCGCTAAGGCTGTTCTTGTGGAATTGGCAAAGGGATATTTGGAAGCCCATAGAGGGCTATGGTGAAAAAGGAAATATCTTCCGTTCAAAACTGGAAAGAAGGTTTCTGAGAAACTGCTCTGTGTTCTGTGAATTCATCTCACAGAGTTACATCTTTCCCTTCAAGAAGCGTTTAGCTAAGGCTGTTCTTGTGGAATTGGCAAAGGGATATTTGGAAGCCCATAGACGGCTATGGTGAAAAAGGAAAAACTTTCCGTTCAAAACTGGAAAGAAGCTTTCTGAGAAACTGCTTTGTGTTCTGTTAATTCATCTCACAGAGTTACATCTTTCCCTTCAAGAAGCCTTTCGCTAAGGCTGTTCTTGTGGAATTGGCAAAGGGATATTTGGAAGCCCATAGAGGGCTATGGTGAAAAAGGAAATATCTTCCATTCAAAACTGGAAAAATGCTTTCTGAGAAACTGCTCTGAGTTCTGTTAATTCATCTCACAGAGTTACATCTTGCCCTTCAAGAAGCCTTTGGCTAAGGCTGTTCTTGTGGAAATGGCAAAGGGATATTTGGAAGCCCATAGAGGGCTATGTGAAAAAGGAAATATCTTCCGTTCAAAACTGGAAAGAAGCTTTCTGAGAAACTGCTCTGTGTTCCGTTAATTCATCACACAGAGATACATCTTTCCCTTAAAGAAGCCTTTCGCTAAGGCTGTTCTTGTGGAATTCGCAAAGGGATATTTGGAAGCACATAGAGGGCTATGGTGAAAAAAGAAATATGTTCCGTTAAAAACTGGAAAGAAGCTTTCTGAGAAACTGCTCTGTGTTCTGTTAATTCATCTCACAGAGTTACATCTTTCCCTTCAAGAAGCCTTTCGCTAAGGCTGTTCTTGTGGAATTGGCAAAGGGATATTTCGAGGCCCATAGAGGGCTATGGTGAAAAAGGAAATATCTTCCGTTCAAAACTGGAAAGAAGCTTTCTGAGAAACTGCTCTGTGTTCTGTTAATTCATGTCACAGAGTTACATCTTTCCCTTCAAGAAGCCTTTCGCTAAGGCTGTTCTTGTGGAATTGGCAAAGGGATATTTGGAAGCCCATAGAGGGCTCTGGTGAAAAAGGAAATATCTTCCGTTCAAAACGGGAAAGAAGCTTTCTGATTAACTGCTCTGTGTTCTGTAAATTCATCTCACAGAGTTACATCTTTCCCTTCAAGAAGCCTTTCGCTAAGGCTGTTCTTATGGAGTAGGCAAAGGGATATTTGGAAGCCCATGGAGGGCTATGGTGATAAAGGAAATATCTTCCGTTCAAAACTGGAAATAAGCATTCTGGGAAACTGCTCTGTGTTCTGTTAATTCATCTCACAGAGTTACATCTTTCCCTTCAAGAAGCCTTTCGCTAAGGCTGTTCTTGTGGAATTGCAAAGGGATATTTGGAATCCCATAGTCGGCTATGGTGAAAAAGGAAAAACCTTCCGTTCAAAACTGGAAAGAAGCTTTCTGAGAAACTGCTCTGTGTTCTCTGAATTCATCTCACAGAGTTACATCTTTCCCTTCAAGAAGCCTTTCGCTAAGACTGTTCTTGTGTAATTGGCAAAGGGATGTTTGGAAGCCCATAGATGGCTATGGTGAAAAAGGAAATATCTTCCGTTCAAAACTGGAAAGAAGCTTTCCGAGAAACTACTCTGTGTTCTGTAAATTCATCTCACAGAATTACATCTTTCCCTTCAAGAAGCCTTTCGCTAAGGCTGTTTTTGTGGAATTGGCAAAGGGATATTTGGAAGCCCTTGGAGGGCTATGGTGATAAAGGAAATATCCTCCGTTCAAAACTGGAAAGAAGCTTTCTGAGAAACTGCTCTGTGTTCTGTTAATTCATCTCACAGAGTTACATCTTTCCCTTCAAGAAGCCTTTCGCTAAGGCTGTTCTTGTGGAATTGGCAAAGGGATATTTGGAAGCCCATAGAGGGCTATGGTGAAAAAGGAAATATCTTCCATTCAAAACTGGAAAGAAGCTTTCTGAGAAACTGCTCTGTGTTCTGTTAACTCATTTCACAGAGTTACATCTTTCCCTTCAAGAAGCCTTTCGCTAAGGCTGTTCTTGTGGAATTGGCAAAGGGATATTTGGAAGTCCATAGAGGGCTATGGTGAAAAAGGAAATATCTTCCGTTCAAAACTGGAAAGAAGCTTTCTGAAAAACTGCACGGTGTTCTGTTAATTCATCTCACAGAGTTACATCTTTCCCTTCAAGAAGCCTTTACCTAAGGCTGTTGTTGTGGAATTGGCAAAGGGATATTTGGAAGCCCATAGAGGGCTATGGTGAAAAAGGAAATATCTTCCGTTCAAAACTGGAAGGAATCTTTCTGAGAAGCTGCTCGGTGTTCTGTTAATTCATCTCGAAGAGTTACATCTTTCCCTTCAAGAAGCCTTTCGCTAAGGCTGTTCTTGTGGAATAGGCAAAGGGATATTTGGAAGCCCATACAGGGCTATGGTGAAAAAGGAAATATCTTCCGTTCAAAACTGGAAAGAAGCTTTCTGAGAAACTGCTCTGTGTTCTGTGAATTCATCTCACAGAGTTACATCTTTCACTTCTAGAAGCCTTTCGCTAAGGCTGTTCTTTTGGAATTGGCAAAGGGATATTTGGAAGCCCATAGAAGGCTATGGTGAAAAAGGAAATATCTTCCGTTCAAAACTGGATAGAAGCTTTCTGAGAAACTGCTCTGTGTTCTGTTAATTCATCTCACAGAGTTACATGTTTCCCTTCAAGAAGCCTTTCTCTAAGGATGTTCTTGTGGAATTGGCAAAGGGATATTTGGAAGCCCATAGAGGGCTATGGTGAGAAAGGAAATATCTTCCGTTCAAAACTGGAAAGAAGCTTTCTGAGAAACTGCTCTGTGTTCTGTTAATTCATCTCACAGAGTTACATCTGTTCCTTCAAGTAGCCTTTCACTAAGGCTGTTCTTGTGGAATTGGCAAAGGGATATTTGGAAGCCCATAGAGGGCTATGGTGAAAAAGGAAATATTTTCCGTTCAAAACTGGAAAGAAGCTTTCTGAGAAACTGCTCTGTGTTCTGTGAATTCATCTCACAGAGTTACATATTTCCCTTCAAGAAGCCTTTCGCTAAGGCTGTTCTTGTAGAATTGGCAAAGGGATATTTGGAAGCCCATAGACGGCTATGGTGAAAAAGGAAATAACTTCCATTCAAAACTGAAAAGAAGCTTTCTGAGAAACTGATCTGTGTTCTGTTAATTCATCTCACAGAGTTACATCTTTCGCTTCAAGAAGCCTTTCGCTAAGGCTGTTCTTGTGGAATTGGCAAAGGGATATTTGGAAGACCATAGAGGGCTATGGTGAAAAAGGAAATATCTTCCATTCAAAACTGGAAACATTCTGAGAAACTGCTCTGTGTTCTGTGAATTCATCTCACAGAGTTACATCTTTCCCTTCAAGAAGCTTTTCGCTAAGACTCTTCTTGTGGAAATGGGAAAGGGATACTTGGAAGCCCATAGAGGGCTATGGTGAAAAAGGAAGTACCTTTCGTTCAAAACTGGAAAGAAGCTTTCTGAGAAACTGCTCTGTGTTCTGTTAATTCATCTCACAGAGTTACATCTTTCCCTTCAAGAAGCCTTTCGCTAAGGCTGTTCTTGTGGAATTGGCAAAGGGATATTTGGAAGCCCATAGAGGGCCATGGTGAAAAAGGAAATATCTTCCGTTCAAAACTGGAAAGAAGCTTTCTGAGAAACTGCTCTGTGTTCTGTGAATTCATCTCACAGAGTTACATATTTCCCTTCAAGAAGCCTTTCGCTAAGGCTGTTTTGTGGAATTGGCAAAGGGATATTTGGAAGCCCATAGACGGCTATGGTGAAAAAGGAAATAACTTCCATTTAAAACTGGAAAGAAGCTTTCTGAGAAACTGCTCTGTGTTCTGTTAATTTATCTCACAGAGTTACATCTTTCGCTTCAAGAAGCCTTTCGCTAAGGCTGTTCTTGTGGAATTGGCAAAGGGATATTTGGAAGACCATAGAGGGCTACGGTGAAAAAGGAAATATCTTCCAATCAAAACTGGAAAGAAACTTTCTGAGAAACTGCTCTGTGTTCTGTGAATTCATCTCACAGAGATACATCTTTCCCTTCAAGAAGCCTTTCGCTAAGACTGTTCTTGTGGAATTGGGAAAGGGATACTTGGAAGCCCATAGAGGGCTATGGTGAAAAATGAAGTACCTTTCGTTCAAAACTGGAAAGAAGCTTTCTGAGAAACTGCTCTGTGTTCTGTGAATTCATCTCACAGAGTTACATCTTTCCCTTCAAGAAGCCTTTCGCTAAGGCTGTTCTTGTGGAATTGGCAAAGGGATATTTGGAAGCCCACAGATGGCTATGGTGAAAAAGGAAATATCTTCCGTTCAAAACTGGAAACAAGCTTTCCGAGAAACTGCTCTGTGTTCTGTAAATTCATCTCACAGAGTTACATCTTTCCCTTCAAGAAGCCTTTCGCTAAGTCTGTTCTTGTGGAATTGGCAAAGGGATATTTGGAAGCCCATAGAGGGCTATGGTGAAAAAGGAAATATCTTCCGTTCAAAACTGGAAGTAATCTTTCTGAGAAACTGCTCTGTGTTCTGTTAATTCATCTCACAGAGTTACATCTGTTCCTTCAAGAAACCTTTCGTTAAGGCTGTTCTTGTGGAATTGGCAAAGGGATACTTGGAAGCCCTAAGAGGGCTATGGTGAAAAAGGAAGTACCTTTCGTTCAAAACTGGAAAGAAGCTTTCTGAGAAACTGCTCTGTGTTCTGTTAATTCATCTCACAGAGTTACATCTTTCCCTTCAAGAAGCCTTTCGCTAAGGCTGTTCTTGTGGAATTGGCAAAGGGATATTTGGAAGCCCATAGAGGGCTATGGTGAAAAAGGGAATATCTTCCGTTCAAAACGGGAAAGAAGCTTTCTGAGAAACTGCTCTGTGTTCTGTTAACTCATTTCACAGAGTTACATCTTTCCCTTCAAGAAGCCTTTCGCTAAGGCTGTTCTTGTGGAATTGGCAAAGGGATATTTGGAAGCCCATAGAGGGCTATGGTGAAAAAGGAAATATCTTCCGTTCAAAACTGGAAAGAAGCTTTCTGAAAAACTGCACGGTGTTCTGTGAATTCATCTCACAGAGTTACATATTTCCCTTCAAGAAGCCTTTCGCTAAGGCTGTTTTGTGGAATTGGCAAAGGGATATTTGGAAGCCCATAGACGGCTATGGTGAAAAAGGAAATAACTTCCATTCAAAACTGGAAAGAAGCTTTCTGAGAAACTGCTCTGTGTTCCGTTAATTCATCTCACAGAGTTACATCTTTCGCTTCAAGAAGCCTTTCGCTAAGGCTGTTCTTGTGGAATTGGCAAAGGGATATTTGGAAGACCATAGAGGGCTATGGTGAAAAAGGAAATATCTTCCATTCAAAACTGGAAAGAAACTTTCTGAGAAACTGCTCTGTGTTCTGTGAATTCATCTCACAGAGATACATCTTTCCCTTCAAGAAGCCTTTCGCTAAGACTGTTCTTGTGGAATTGGGAAAGGGATACTTGGAAGCCCATAGAGGGCTATGGTGAAAAAGGAAGTACCTTTCGTTCAAAACTGGAAAGAAACTTTCTGAGAAACTGCTCTGTGTTCTGTTAATTCATCTCACAGAGTTACATCTTTCCCTTCAAGAAGCCTTTCGCTAAGGCTGTTCTTGTGGAATTGGCAAAGGGATATTTGGAAGCCCATAGAGGGCTATGGTGAAAAAGGAAATATCTTCCGTTCAAAACTGGAAAGAAGCTTTCTGAAAAACTGCACGGTGTTCTGTTAATTCATCTCACAGAGTTACATCTTTCCCTTCAAGAAGCCTTTACCTAAGGCTGTTGTTGTGGAATTGGCAAAGGGATATTTGGAAGCCCATAGAGGGCTATGGTGAAAAAGGAAATATCTTCCGTTCAAAACTGGAAGGAATCTTTCTGAGAAGCTGCTCGGTGTTCTGTTAATTCATCTCGAAGAGTTACATCTTTCCCTTCAAGAAGCCTTTCGCTAAGGCTGTTCTTGTGGAATAGGCAAAGGGATATTTGGAAGCCCATACAGGGCTATGGTGAAAAAGGAAATATTTTCCGTTCAAAACTGGAAAGAAGCTTTCTGAGAAACTGCTCTGTGTTCTGTGAATTCATCTCACAGAGTTACATATTTCCCTTCAAGAAGCCTTTCGCTAAGGCTGTTCTTGTAGAATTGGCAAAGGGATATTTGGAAGCCCATAGACGGCTATGGTGAAAAAGGAAATAACTTCCATTCAAAACTGGAAAGAAGCTTTCTGAGAAACTGCTCTGTGTTCTGTTAATTCATCTCACAGAGTTACATCTTTCGCTTCAAGAAGCCTTTCGCTAAGGCTGTTCTTGTGGAATTGGCAAAGGGATATTTGGAAGACCATAGAGGGCTATGGTGAAAAAGGAAATATCTTCCATTCAAAACTGGAAACATTCTGAGAAACTGCTCTGTGTTCTGTGAATTCATCTCACAGAGTTACATCTTTCCCTTCAAGAAGCCTTTCGCTAAGACTGTTCTTGTGGAATTGGGAAAGGGATACTTGGAAGCCCATAGAGGGCTATGGTGAAAAAGGAAGTACCTTTCGTTCAAAACTGGAAAGAAGCTTTCTGAGAAACTGCTCTGTGTTCTGTTAATTCATCTCACAGAGTTACATCTTTCCCTTCAAGAAGCCTTTCGCTAAGGCTGTTCTTGTGGAATTGGCAAAGGGATATTTGGAAGCCCATAGAGGGCCATGGTGAAAAAGGAAATATCTTCCGTTCAAAACTGGAAGGAATCTTTCTGAGAAGCTGCTCGGTGTTCTGTTAATTCATCTCGAAGAGTTACATCTTTCCCTTCAAGAAGCCTTTCGCTAAGGCTGTTCTTGTGGAATAGCCAAAGGGATATTTGGAAGCCCATAGAGGGCTATGGTGAAAAAGGAAATATCTTCCGTTCAAAACTGGAAAGAAGCTTTCTGAGAAACTGCTCTGTGTCCTGTGAATTCATCTCACAGAGTTACATCTTTCCCTTCAAGAAGCCTTTCTCTAAGGCTGTTCTTTTGGAATTTGCAAAGGGATATTTGGAAGCCCATAGAAGGCTATGCTGAAAAAGGAAATATCTTCCGTTCAAAACTGGATAGAAGCTTTCTGAGAAACTGCTCTGTGTTCTGGTAATTCATCTCACAGAGTTACATCTTTCCCTTCAAGAAGCCTTTCTCTAAGGATGTTCTTGTGGAATTGGCAAAGGGATATTTGGAAGCCCATAGAGGGCTATTGTGAGAAAGGAAATATCTTCCGTTCAAAACTGGAAAGAAACTTTCTGAGAAACTGCTCTGTGTTCTGTTAATTCATCTCACAGAGTTACATCTGTTCCTTCAAGAAGCCTTTCGCTAAGGCTCTTCTTGTGGAATTGGCAAAGGGATATTTGGAAGCCCATAGAGGGCTATGGTGAAAAAGGAAATATTTTCCGTTCAAAACTGCAAAGAAGCTTTCTGAGAAACTGCTCTGTGTTCTGTGAATTCATCTCACAGAGTTACATATTTCCCTTCAAGAAGCCTTTCGCTAAGGCTGTTTTGTGGAATTGGCAAAGGGATATTTGGAAGCCCATAGACGGCTATGGTGAAAAAGGAAATAACTTCCATTCAAAACTGGAAAGAAGCTTTCTGAGAAACTGCTCTGTGTTCTGTTAATTCATCTCACAGAGTTACATCTTTCGCTTCAAGAAGCCTTTCGCTAAGGCTGTTCTTGTGGAATTGGCAAAGGGATATTTGGAAGACCATAGAGGGCTATGGTGACAAAGGAAATATCTTCCATTCAAAACTGGAAAGAAACTTTCTGAGAAACTGCTCTGTGTTCTGTGAATTCATCTCACAGAGATACATCTTTCCCTTCAAGAAGCCTTTCGCTAAGACTGTTCTTGTGGAATTGGCAAACGGATATTTGGAAGCCCACAGATGGCTATGGTGAAAAAGGAAATATCTTCCGTTCAAAACTGGAAACAAGCTTTCCGAGAAACTGCTCTGTGTTCTGTAAATTCATCTCACAGAGTTACATCTTTCCCTTCAAGAAGCCTTTCGCTAAGTCTGTTCTTGTGGAATTGGCAAAGGGATATTTGGAAGCCCATAGAGGGCTATGGTGAGAAAGGAAATATCTTCCGTTCAAAACTGGAAAGAAGCTTTCTGAGAAACTGCTCTGTGTTCTGTTAATTCATCTCACAGAGTTACATCTGTTCCTTCAAGAAGCCTTTCACTAAGGCTGTTCTTGTGGAATTGGCAAAGGGATATTTGGAAGCCCATAGAGGGCTATGGTGAAAAAGGAAATATTTTCCGTTCAAAACTGGAAAGAAGCTTTCTGAGAAACTGCTCTGTGTTCTGTGAATTCATCTCACAGAGTTACATATTTCCCTTCAAGAAGCCTTTCGCTAAGGCTGTTCTTGTAGAATTGGCAAAGGGATATTTGGAAGCCCATAGACGGCTATGGTGAAAAAGGAAATAACTTCCATTCAAAACTGGAAAGAAGCTTTCTGAGAAACTGCTCTGTGTTCTGTTAATTCATCTCACAGAGTTACATCTTTCGCTTCAAGAAGCCTTTCGCTAAGGCTGTTCTTGTGGAATTGGCAAAGGGATATTTGGAAGACCATAGAGGGCTATGGTGAAAAAGGAAATATCTTCCATTCAAAACTGGAAACATTCTGAGAAACTGCTCTGTGTTCTGTGAATTCATCTCACAGAGTTACATCTTTCCCTTCAAGAAGCCTTTCGCTAAGACTGTTCTTGTGGAATTGGGAAAGGGATACTTGGAAGCCCATAGAGGGCTATGGTGAAAAAGGAAGTACCTTTCGTTCAAAACTGGAAAGAAGCTTTCTGAGAAACTGCTCTGTGTTCTGTTAATTCATCTCACAGAGTTACATCTGTTCCTTCAAGAAACCTTTCGCTAAGGCTGTTCTTGTGGAATTGGCAAAGGGATACTTGGAAGCCCTAAGAGGGCTATGGTGAAAAAGGAAGTACCTTTCGTTCAAAACTGGAAAGAAGCTTTCTGAGAAACTGCTCTGTGTTCTGTTAATTCATCTCACAGAGTTACATCTTTCCCTTCAAGAAGCCTTTCGCTAAGGCTGTTCTTGTGGAATTGGCAAAGGGATATTTGGAAGCCCATAGAGGGCTATGGTGAAAAAGGAAATATCTTCCGTTCAAAACTGGAAAGAAGCTTTCTGAGAAACTGCTCTGTGTTCTGTTAACTCATTTCACAGAGTTACATCTTTCCCTTCAAGAAGCCTTTCGCTAAGGCTGTTCTTGTGGAATTGGCAAAGGGATATTTGGAAGCCCATAGAGGTCTATGGTGAAAAAGGAAATATCTTCCGTTCAAAACTGGAAAGAAGCTTTCTGAGAAACTGCTCTGTGTTCTGTTAATTCATCTCACAGAGTTACATCTTTCCCTTCAAGAAGCCTTTCGCTAAGGCTGTTCTTGTGGAATTGGCAAAGGGATATTTCGAAGCCCATAGATGGCTATGGTGAAAAAGGAAATATCTTCCGTTCAAAACTGGAAAGAAGCTTTCTGAGAAACTGCTCTGTGTTCTGTTAATTCATCTCACAGAGTTACATCTTTCCCTTCAAGAAGCCTTTCGCTAAGGCTGTTCTTGTGGAATTGGCAAAGGGATGTTTGGAAACCCAGAGATGGCTATGGTGAAAAAGGAAATATCTTCCGTTCAAAACTGGAAAGAAGCTTTCCGAGAAACTGCTCTGTGTTCTGTTAATTCATCACACAGAGTTACATCTTTCCCTTCAAGAAGCCTTTCGCTAAGGCTGTTCTTATGGAGTAGGCAAAGGGATATTTGGAAGCCCATGGAGGGCTATGGTGATAAAGGAAATATCTTCCGTTCAAAACTGGAAATAAGCTTTCTGGGAAACTGCTCTGTGTTCTGTTAATTCATCTCACAGAGTTACATCTTTCCCTTCAAGAAGCCTTTCGCTAAGGCTGTTCTTGTGGAATTGCAAAGGGATATTTGGAAGCCCATAGTCGGCTATGGTGAAAAAGGAAAAACCTTCCGTTCAAAACTGGAAAGAAGCTTTCTGAGAAACTGCTCTGTGTTCTCTGAATTCATCTCACAGAGTTACATCTTTCCCTTCAAGAAACCTTTCGCTAAGACTGTTCTTGTGTAATTGGCAAAGGGATGTTTGGAAGCCCATAGATGGCTATGGTGAAAAAGGAAATATCTTCCGTTCAAAACTGGAAAGAAGCTTTCCGAGAAACTACTCTGTGTTCTGTAAATTCATCTCACAGAATTACATCTTTCCCTTCAAGAAGCCTTTCACTAAGGCTGTTCTTGTGGAATTGGCAAAGGGATATTTGGAAGCCCATAGAGGGCTATGGTGAAAAAGGAAATATCTTCCGTTCAAAACTGGAAAGAAGCTTTCTGAGAAACTGCTCTGTGTTCTGTTAATTCATCTCACAGAGTTAAATCTTTCCCTTCAAGAAGCCTTTCGCTAAGGCTGTTCTTCTGGAATTGGCAAAGGGATATTTGGAAGCCCCTAGAGGGCTATGGTGAACAAGGAAATATCTTCCGTTCAAAACTGGAAAAAAGCTTTCTGAGAAACTGCTCTGTGTTCTGTTAATTCATCTCACAGTGTTACATCTTTCCCTTCAAGAAGCCTTTCGCTAATGCTGTTCTTGTGGAATTGGGAAAGGGATACTTGGAAGCCCATAGTGCGCTATGGTGAAAAAGGAGGTACCTTTCATTCAAAACTGGAAAGAAGCTTTCTGAGAAACTGCTCTGTGTTCTATTAATTCATCTCACAGAGTTACATCTTTCCCTTCAAGAAGCCTTTCGCTAAGGCTGTTCTTGTGGAATTGGCAAAGGAATATTTGGAAGACCATAGAGGGCTATGGTGAAAAAGGAAATATCTTCCATTCAAAACTGGAAGGAATCTTTCTGAGAAGCTGCACGGTGTTCTGTTAATTCATCTAGAAGAGTTACATCTTTCCCTTCAAGAAGCCTTTCGCTTGGGTGTTCTTGTGGAATAGGCAAAGGGATATTTGGAAGCCCATAGAGGGCTATGGTGAAAAAGGAAATATCTTCCGTTCAAAACAGGAAAGAAGCTTTCTGAGATCCTGCTCTGTGTTATGTGAATTCATCTCACAGAGTTACATCTTTCTCTTCAACAAGCCTTTCGCTAACGCTGTTCTTGTGGAATTGGGAAAGGGATATTTGGAAGCCAATAGAGGGCTATGGTGAAAAAGGAAATCTCTTCCGTTCAAAACTGGAAAGAAGCTTTCTGAGAAACTGCTCTGTGTTCTGTTAATTCATCTCACAGAGTTACATCTTTCCCTTCAAGAAGCCTTTGGCTAAGGCTGTTCTTGTGGAATTGGCAAAGGGATATTTGGAAGACCATAGATGGCTATGGTGAAAAAGGAAATATCTTCCATTCAAAACTGGAAAGAAACTTTCTGAGAAACTGCTCTGTGTTCTGTGAATTCATCTCACAGAGTTACATCTTTCCCTTCAAGAAGCCTTTCGCTAAGACTGTTCTTGTGTAATTGGCAAAGGGATGTTTGGAAGCCCATAGATGGCTATTGTGAAAAAGGAAATATCTTCCGTTCAAAACCGGAAAGAAGCTTTCCGAGAAACTGCTCTGTGTTCTGTAAATTCATCTCACAGAGTTACATCTTTCCCTTCAAGAAGCCTTTCGCTAAGGCTGTTCTTATGGAGTAGGCAAAGGGATATTTGGAAGCCCATGGAGGGCTATGGTGATAAAGGAAATATCTTCCGTTCAAAACTGGAAATAAGCTTTCTGGGAAACTGCCCTGTGTTCTGTAAATTCATCTCACAGAGTTACATCTTTCCCTTCAAGAAGCCTTTCGCTAAGGCTGTTCTTGTGGAATTGCAAAGGGATATTTGGAAGCCCATAGTCGGCTATGGTGAAAAAGGAAAAACCTTCCGTTCAAAACTGGAAAGAAGCTTTCTGAGAAACTGCTCTGTGTTCTCTGAATTCATCTCACAGAGTTACATCTTTCCCTTCAAGAAGCCTTTCGCTAAGACTGTTCTTGTGTAATTGGCAAAGGGATGTTTGGAAGCCCATAGATGGCTATGGTGAAAAAGGAAATATCTTCCGTTCAAAACTGGAAAGAAGCTTTCCGAGAAACTACTCTGTGTTCTGTAAATTCATCTCACAGAATTACATCTTTCCCTTCAAGAAGCCTTTCGCTAAGGCTGTTCTTGTGGAATTGGCAAAGGGATATTTGGAAGCCCATGGAGGGCTATGGTGATAAAGGAAATATCCTCCGTTCAAAACTGGAAAGAAGCTTTCTGGGAAACTGCTCTGTGTTCTGTTAATTCATCTCACAGAGTTACATCTTTCCCTTCAAGAAGCCTTTCGCTAAGGCTGTTCTTGTGGAATTGGAAAAGGGATATTTGGAAGCCCATAGAGGGTTATGGTGAAAAAGGAAATATCTTCCGTTCAAAACTGGAAAGAAGCTTTCTGAGAAACTGCTCTGTGTTCTGTTAATTCATCTCACAGTGTTACATCTTTCCCTTCAAGAAGCCTTTCGCTAAGGCTGTTCTTATGGAATTGGCAAAGGGATATTTGGAAGCCCATAGAGGGCTATGGTGAAAAAGGAAATATCTTCCGTTCAAAACTGGAAAGAAGCTTTCTGAGAAACTGCTCTGTGTTCTGTTAATTCATCTCACAGTGTTACATCTTTCCCTTCAAGAAGCCTTTCGCTAAGGCTGTTCTTATGGAATTGGCAAAGGGATATTTGGAAGCCCATAGAGGGCTATGGTGAAAAAGGAAATATCTTCCGTTCAAAACGGGAAAGAAGCTTTCTGAGAAACTGCTCTGTGTTCTGTTAATTCATCTCACAGAGTTACATCTTTCCCCTCAAGAAGCCTTTCGCTAAGGCTGTTCTTGTGAAATTGGCAAATTGATATTTGGAAGCCCATAGAGGTCTATGGTGAAAAAGGAAATATCTTCCGTTCAAAACTGGAAAGAAGCTTTCTGAGAAACTGCTCTGTGTTCTGTTAATTCATCTCACAGAGTTACATCTTTCCCTTCAAGAAGCCTTTCGCTAAGGCTGTTCTTGTGGAATTGGCAAAGGGATATTTCGAAGCCCATAGATGGCTATGGTGAAAAAGGAAATATCTTCCGTTCAAAACTGGAAAGAAGCTTTCTGAGAAACTGCTCTGTGTTCTGTTAATTCATCTCACAGAGTTACATCTTTCCCTTCAAGAAGCCTTTCGCTAAGGCTGTTCTTGTGGAATTGGCAAAGGGATGTTTGGAAACCCAGAGATGGCTATGGTGAAAAAGGAAATATCTTCCGTTCAAAACTGGAAAGAAGCTTTCCGAGAAACTGCTCTGTGTTCTGTTAATTCATCACACAGAGTTACATCTTTCCCTTCAAGAAGCCTTTCGCTAAGGCTGTTCTTATGGAGTAGGCAAAGGGATATTTGGAAGCCCATGGAGGGCTATGGTGATAAAGGAAATATCTTCCGTTCAAAACTGGAAATAAGCTTTCTGGGAAACTGCTCTGTGTTCTGTTAATTCATCTCACAGAGTTACATCTTTCCCTTCAAGAAGCCTTTCGCTAAGGCTGTTCTTGTGGAATTGCAAAGGGATATTTGGAAGCCCATAGTCGGCTATGGTGAAAAAGGAAAAACCTTCCGTTCAAAACTGGAAAGAAGCTTTCTGAGAAACTGCTCTGTGTTCTCTGAATTCATCTCACAGAGTTACATCTTTCCCTTCAAGAAACCTTTCGCTAAGACTGTTCTTGTGTAATTGGCAAAGGGATGTTTGGAAGCCCATAGATGGCTATGGTGAAAAAGGAAATATCTTCCGTTCAAAACTGGAAAGAAGCTTTCCGAGAAACTACTCTGTGTTCTGTAAATTCATCTCACAGAATTACATCTTTCCCTTCAAGAAGCCTTTCACTAAGGCTGTTCTTGTGGAATTGGCAAAGGGATATTTGGAAGCCCATAGAGGGCTATGGTGAAAAAGGAAATATCTTCCGTTCAAAACTGGAAAGAAGCTTTCTGAGAAACTGCTCTGTGTTCTGTTAATTCATCTCACAGAGTTAAATCTTTCCCTTCAAGAAGCCTTTCGCTAAGGCTGTTCTTCTGGAATTGGCAAAGGGATATTTGGAAGCCCCTAGAGGGCTATGGTGAACAAGGAAATATCTTCCGTTCAAAACTGGAAAAAAGCTTTCTGAGAAACTGCTCTGTGTTCTGTTAATTCATCTCACAGTGTTACATCTTTCCCTTCAAGAAGCCTTTCGCTAATGCTGTTCTTGTGGAATTGGGAAAGGGATACTTGGAAGCCCATAGTGCGCTATGGTGAAAAAGGAGGTACCTTTCATTCAAAACTGGAAAGAAGCTTTCTGAGAAACTGCTCTGTGTTCTATTAATTCATCTCACAGAGTTACATCTTTCCCTTCAAGAAGCCTTTCGCTAAGGCTGTTCTTGTGGAATTGGCAAAGGAATATTTGGAAGACCATAGAGGGCTATGGTGAAAAAGGAAATATCTTCCATTCAAAACTGGAAGGAATCTTTCTGAGAAGCTGCACGGTGTTCTGTTAATTCATCTAGAAGAGTTACATCTTTCCCTTCAAGAAGCCTTTCGCTTGGGTGTTCTTGTGGAATAGGCAAAGGGATATTTGGAAGCCCATAGAGGGCTATGGTGAAAAAGGAAATATCTTCCGTTCAAAACAGGAAAGAAGCTTTCTGAGATCCTGCTCTGTGTTATGTGAATTCATCTCACAGAGTTACATCTTTCTCTTCAACAAGCCTTTCGCTAACGCTGTTCTTGTGGAATTGGGAAAGGGATATTTGGAAGCCAATAGAGGGCTATGGTGAAAAAGGAAATCTCTTCCGTTCAAAACTGGAAAGAAGCTTTCTGAGAAACTGCTCTGTGTTCTGTTAATTCATCTCACAGAGTTACATCTTTCCCTTCAAGAAGCCTTTGGCTAAGGCTGTTCTTGTGGAATTGGCAAAGGGATATTTGGAAGACCATAGATGGCTATGGTGAAAAAGGAAATATCTTCCATTCAAAACTGGAAAGAAACTTTCTGAGAAACTGCTCTGTGTTCTGTGAATTCATCTCACAGAGTTACATCTTTCCCTTCAAGAAGCCTTTCGCTAAGACTGTTCTTGTGTAATTGGCAAAGGGATGTTTGGAAGCCCATAGATGGCTATTGTGAAAAAGGAAATATCTTCCGTTCAAAACCGGAAAGAAGCTTTCCGAGAAACTGCTCTGTGTTCTGTAAATTCATCTCACAGAGTTACATCTTTCCCTTCAAGAAGCCTTTCGGTAAGGCTGTTCTTATGGAATAGGCAAAGGGATATTTGGAAGCCCATGGAGGGCTATGGTGATAAAGGAAATATCTTCCGTTCAAAATTGGAAAGAGGTTTTCTGGGAAACTGCTCTGTGTTCTGTTAATTCATCTCAAAGAGTTACATCTTTCCCTTCAAGAAGCCTTTCGCTAAGGCTGTTCTTTTGGAATTGGGAAAGGCATACTTGGAAGCCCATAGAGGGCTATGGTGAAAAAGGAAGTACCTTTCGTTCAAAACTGGAAAGAAGCTTTCTGAGAAACTGCTCTCTGTTCTGTTAATTCATCTCACAGAGCTACATCTTTCCCTTCAAGAAGCCTTTCGCTAAGGCTGTTCTTGTGGAATTGGCAAAGGGATATTTGGAAGCCCATAGAGGGCTATGGTGAAAAAGGAAATATCTTCCGTTCAAAACTGGAAAGAAGCTTTCTGAGAAACTGCTCTGTGTTCTGTTAACTCATCTCACAGAGTTACATCTTTCCCTTCAAGAAGCCTTTCACTAAGGCTGTTGTTGTGGAATTGGGAAAGGGATACTTGGAAGCCCATAGAGGGCTATGGTGAAAAAGGAAATACCTTTCGTTCAAAACTGGAAAGAAGCTTTCTGAGAAACTGCTCTGTGTTCTGTGAATTCATCTCACAGAGTTACATCTTTCCCTTCAAGAAGCCTTTCGCTAAGGCTGTTCTTGTGGAATTGGCAAAGGGATATTTGGAAGCCCACAGATGGGTATGGTGAAAAAGGAAATATCTTCCGTTCAAAACTGGAAGGAATCTTTCTGAGAAACTGCTCGGTGTTCTGTTAATTCATCTCGCAGAGTTACATCTTGCCCTTCAAGAAGCCTTTCGCTAAGGCTGTTCTTGTGGAATTGGCAAAGGGATATTTGGAAGCCCATAGAGGGCTATGGTGAAAAAGGAAATATCTTCCGTTCAAAACTGGAAAGAAGGTTTCTGAGAAACTGCTCTGTGTTCTGTGAATTCATCTCACAGAGTTACATCTTTCCCTTCAAGAAGCGTTTAGCTAAGGCTGTTCTTGTGGAATTGGCAAAGGGATATTTGGAAGCCCATAGACGGCTATGGTGAAAAAGGAAAAACTTTCCGTTCAAAACTGGAAAGAAGCTTTCTGAGAAACTGCTTTGTGTTCTGTTAATTCATCTCACAGAGTTACATCTTTCCCTTCAAGAAGCCTTTCGCTAAGGCTGTTCTTGTGGAATTGGCAAAGGGATATTTGGAAGCCCATAGAGGGCTATGGTGAAAAAGGAAATATCTTCCATTCAAAACTGGAAAAATGCTTTCTGAGAAACTGCTCTGAGTTCTGTTAATTCATCTCACAGAGTTACATCTTGCCCTTCAAGAAGCCTTTGGCTAAGGCTGTTCTTGTGGAAATGGCAAAGGGATATTTGGAAGCCCATAGAGGGCTATGTGAAAAAGGAAATATCTTCCGTTCAAAACTGGAAAGAAGCTTTCTGAGAAACTGCTCTGTGTTCCGTTAATTCATCACACAGAGATACATCTTTCCCTTAAAGAAGCCTTTCGCTAAGGCTGTTCTTGTGGAATTCGCAAAGGGATATTTGGAAGCACATAGAGGGCTATGGTGAAAAAAGAAATATGTTCCGTTAAAAACTGGAAAGAAGCTTTCTGAGAAACTGCTCTGTGTTCTGTTAATTCATCTCACAGAGTTACATCTTTCCCTTCAAGAAGCCTTTCGCTAAGGCTGTTCTTGTGGAATTGGCAAAGGGATATTTCGAGGCCCATAGAGGGCTATGGTGAAAAAGGAAATATCTTCCGTTCAAAACTGGAAAGAAGCTTTCTGAGAAACTGCTCTGTGTTCTGTTAATTCATGTCACAGAGTTACATCTTTCCCTTCAAGAAGCCTTTCGCTAAGGCTGTTCTTGTGGAATTGGCAAAGGGATATTTGGAAGCCCATAGAGGGCTCTGGTGAAAAAGGAAATATCTTCCGTTCAAAACGGGAAAGAAGCTTTCTGATTAACTGCTCTGTGTTCTGTAAATTCATCTCACAGAGTTACATCTTTCCCTTCAAGAAGCCTTTCGCTAAGGCTGTTCTTATGGAGTAGGCAAAGGGATATTTGGAAGCCCATGGAGGGCTATGGTGATAAAGGAAATATCTTCCGTTCAAAACTGGAAATAAGCATTCTGGGAAACTGCTCTGTGTTCTGTTAATTCATCTCACAGAGTTACATCTTTCCCTTCAAGAAGCCTTTCGCTAAGGCTGTTCTTGTGGAATTGCAAAGGGATATTTGGAATCCCATAGTCGGCTATGGTGAAAAAGGAAAAACCTTCCGTTCAAAACTGGAAAGAAGCTTTCTGAGAAACTGCTCTGTGTTCTCTGAATTCATCTCACAGAGTTACATCTTTCCCTTCAAGAAGCCTTTCGCTAAGACTGTTCTTGTGTAATTGGCAAAGGGATGTTTGGAAGCCCATAGATGGCTATGGTGAAAAAGGAAATATCTTCCGTTCAAAACTGGAAAGAAGCTTTCCGAGAAACTACTCTGTGTTCTGTAAATTCATCTCACAGAATTACATCTTTCCCTTCAAGAAGCCTTTCGCTAAGGCTGTTTTTGTGGAATTGGCAAAGGGATATTTGGAAGCCCTTGGAGGGCTATGGTGATAAAGGAAATATCCTCCGTTCAAAACTGGAAAGAAGCTTTCTGAGAAACTGCTCTGTGTTCTGTTAATTCATCTCACAGAGTTACATCTTTCCCTTCAAGAAGCCTTTCGCTAAGGCTGTTCTTGTGGAATTGGCAAAGGGATATTTGGAAGCCCATAGAGGGCTATGGTGAAAAAGGAAATATCTTCCATTCAAAACTGGAAAGAAGCTTTCTGAGAAACTGCTCTGTGTTCTGTTAACTCATTTCACAGAGTTACATCTTTCCCTTCAAGAAGCCTTTCGCTAAGGCTGTTCTTGTGGAATTGGCAAAGGGATATTTGGAAGTCCATAGAGGGCTATGGTGAAAAAGGAAATATCTTCCGTTCAAAACTGGAAAGAAGCTTTCTGAAAAACTGCACGGTGTTCTGTTAATTCATCTCACAGAGTTACATCTTTCCCTTCAAGAAGCCTTTACCTAAGGCTGTTGTTGTGGAATTGGCAAAGGGATATTTGGAAGCCCATAGAGGGCTATGGTGAAAAAGGAAATATCTTCCGTTCAAAACTGGAAGGAATCTTTCTGAGAAGCTGCTCGGTGTTCTGTTAATTCATCTCGAAGAGTTACATCTTTCCCTTCAAGAAGCCTTTCGCTAAGGCTGTTCTTGTGGAATAGGCAAAGGGATATTTGGAAGCCCATACAGGGCTATGGTGAAAAAGGAAATATCTTCCGTTCAAAACTGGAAAGAAGCTTTCTGAGAAACTGCTCTGTGTTCTGTGAATTCATCTCACAGAGTTACATCTTTCACTTCTAGAAGCCTTTCGCTAAGGCTGTTCTTTTGGAATTGGCAAAGGGATATTTGGAAGCCCATAGAAGGCTATGGTGAAAAAGGAAATATCTTCCGTTCAAAACTGGATAGAAGCTTTCTGAGAAACTGCTCTGTGTTCTGTTAATTCATCTCACAGAGTTACATGTTTCCCTTCAAGAAGCCTTTCTCTAAGGATGTTCTTGTGGAATTGGCAAAGGGATATTTGGAAGCCCATAGAGGGCTATGGTGAGAAAGGAAATATCTTCCGTTCAAAACTGGAAAGAAGCTTTCTGAGAAACTGCTCTGTGTTCTGTTAATTCATCTCACAGAGTTACATCTGTTCCTTCAAGTAGCCTTTCACTAAGGCTGTTCTTGTGGAATTGGCAAAGGGATATTTGGAAGCCCATAGAGGGCTATGGTGAAAAAGGAAATATTTTCCGTTCAAAACTGGAAAGAAGCTTTCTGAGAAACTGCTCTGTGTTCTGTGAATTCATCTCACAGAGTTACATATTTCCCTTCAAGAAGCCTTTCGCTAAGGCTGTTCTTGTAGAATTGGCAAAGGGATATTTGGAAGCCCATAGACGGCTATGGTGAAAAAGGAAATAACTTCCATTCAAAACTGAAAAGAAGCTTTCTGAGAAACTGATCTGTGTTCTGTTAATTCATCTCACAGAGTTACATCTTTCGCTTCAAGAAGCCTTTCGCTAAGGCTGTTCTTGTGGAATTGGCAAAGGGATATTTGGAAGACCATAGAGGGCTATGGTGAAAAAGGAAATATCTTCCATTCAAAACTGGAAACATTCTGAGAAACTGCTCTGTGTTCTGTGAATTCATCTCACAGAGTTACATCTTTCCCTTCAAGAAGCTTTTCGCTAAGACTCTTCTTGTGGAAATGGGAAAGGGATACTTGGAAGCCCATAGAGGGCTATGGTGAAAAAGGAAGTACCTTTCGTTCAAAACTGGAAAGAAGCTTTCTGAGAAACTGCTCTGTGTTCTGTTAATTCATCTCACAGAGTTACATCTTTCCCTTCAAGAAGCCTTTCGCTAAGGCTGTTCTTGTGGAATTGGCAAAGGGATATTTGGAAGCCCATAGAGGGCCATGGTGAAAAAGGAAATATCTTCCGTTCAAAACTGGAAAGAAGCTTTCTGAGAAACTGCTCTGTGTTCTGTGAATTCATCTCACAGAGTTACATATTTCCCTTCAAGAAGCCTTTCGCTAAGGCTGTTTTGTGGAATTGGCAAAGGGATATTTGGAAGCCCATAGACGGCTATGGTGAAAAAGGAAATAACTTCCATTTAAAACTGGAAAGAAGCTTTCTGAGAAACTGCTCTGTGTTCTGTTAATTTATCTCACAGAGTTACATCTTTCGCTTCAAGAAGCCTTTCGCTAAGGCTGTTCTTGTGGAATTGGCAAAGGGATATTTGGAAGACCATAGAGGGCTACGGTGAAAAAGGAAATATCTTCCAATCAAAACTGGAAAGAAACTTTCTGAGAAACTGCTCTGTGTTCTGTGAATTCATCTCACAGAGATACATCTTTCCCTTCAAGAAGCCTTTCGCTAAGACTGTTCTTGTGGAATTGGGAAAGGGATACTTGGAAGCCCATAGAGGGCTATGGTGAAAAATGAAGTACCTTTCGTTCAAAACTGGAAAGAAGCTTTCTGAGAAACTGCTCTGTGTTCTGTGAATTCATCTCACAGAGTTACATCTTTCCCTTCAAGAAGCCTTTCGCTAAGGCTGTTCTTGTGGAATTGGCAAAGGGATATTTGGAAGCCCACAGATGGCTATGGTGAAAAAGGAAATATCTTCCGTTCAAAACTGGAAACAAGCTTTCCGAGAAACTGCTCTGTGTTCTGTAAATTCATCTCACAGAGTTACATCTTTCCCTTCAAGAAGCCTTTCGCTAAGTCTGTTCTTGTGGAATTGGCAAAGGGATATTTGGAAGCCCATAGAGGGCTATGGTGAAAAAGGAAATATCTTCCGTTCAAAACTGGAAGTAATCTTTCTGAGAAACTGCTCTGTGTTCTGTTAATTCATCTCACAGAGTTACATCTGTTCCTTCAAGAAACCTTTCGTTAAGGCTGTTCTTGTGGAATTGGCAAAGGGATACTTGGAAGCCCTAAGAGGGCTATGGTGAAAAAGGAAGTACCTTTCGTTCAAAACTGGAAAGAAGCTTTCTGAGAAACTGCTCTGTGTTCTGTTAATTCATCTCACAGAGTTACATCTTTCCCTTCAAGAAGCCTTTCGCTAAGGCTGTTCTTGTGGAATTGGCAAAGGGATATTTGGAAGCCCATAGAGGGCTATGGTGAAAAAGGGAATATCTTCCGTTCAAAACGGGAAAGAAGCTTTCTGAGAAACTGCTCTGTGTTCTGTTAACTCATTTCACAGAGTTACATCTTTCCCTTCAAGAAGCCTTTCGCTAAGGCTGTTCTTGTGGAATTGGCAAAGGGATATTTGGAAGCCCATAGAGGGCTATGGTGAAAAAGGAAATATCTTCCGTTCAAAACTGGAAAGAAGCTTTCTGAAAAACTGCACGGTGTTCTGTGAATTCATCTCACAGAGTTACATATTTCCCTTCAAGAAGCCTTTCGCTAAGGCTGTTTTGTGGAATTGGCAAAGGGATATTTGGAAGCCCATAGACGGCTATGGTGAAAAAGGAAATAACTTCCATTCAAAACTGGAAAGAAGCTTTCTGAGAAACTGCTCTGTGTTCCGTTAATTCATCTCACAGAGTTACATCTTTCGCTTCAAGAAGCCTTTCGCTAAGGCTGTTCTTGTGGAATTGGCAAAGGGATATTTGGAAGACCATAGAGGGCTATGGTGAAAAAGGAAATATCTTCCATTCAAAACTGGAAAGAAACTTTCTGAGAAACTGCTCTGTGTTCTGTGAATTCATCTCACAGAGATACATCTTTCCCTTCAAGAAGCCTTTCGCTAAGACTGTTCTTGTGGAATTGGGAAAGGGATACTTGGAAGCCCATAGAGGGCTATGGTGAAAAAGGAAGTACCTTTCGTTCAAAACTGGAAAGAAACTTTCTGAGAAACTGCTCTGTGTTCTGTTAATTCATCTCACAGAGTTACATCTTTCCCTTCAAGAAGCCTTTCGCTAAGGCTGTTCTTGTGGAATTGGCAAAGGGATATTTGGAAGCCCATAGAGGGCTATGGTGAAAAAGGAAATATCTTCCGTTCAAAACTGGAAAGAAGCTTTCTGAAAAACTGCACGGTGTTCTGTTAATTCATCTCACAGAGTTACATCTTTCCCTTCAAGAAGCCTTTACCTAAGGCTGTTGTTGTGGAATTGGCAAAGGGATATTTGGAAGCCCATAGAGGGCTATGGTGAAAAAGGAAATATCTTCCGTTCAAAACTGGAAGGAATCTTTCTGAGAAGCTGCTCGGTGTTCTGTTAATTCATCTCGAAGAGTTACATCTTTCCCTTCAAGAAGCCTTTCGCTAAGGCTGTTCTTGTGGAATAGGCAAAGGGATATTTGGAAGCCCATACAGGGCTATGGTGAAAAAGGAAATATTTTCCGTTCAAAACTGGAAAGAAGCTTTCTGAGAAACTGCTCTGTGTTCTGTGAATTCATCTCACAGAGTTACATATTTCCCTTCAAGAAGCCTTTCGCTAAGGCTGTTCTTGTAGAATTGGCAAAGGGATATTTGGAAGCCCATAGACGGCTATGGTGAAAAAGGAAATAACTTCCATTCAAAACTGGAAAGAAGCTTTCTGAGAAACTGCTCTGTGTTCTGTTAATTCATCTCACAGAGTTACATCTTTCGCTTCAAGAAGCCTTTCGCTAAGGCTGTTCTTGTGGAATTGGCAAAGGGATATTTGGAAGACCATAGAGGGCTATGGTGAAAAAGGAAATATCTTCCATTCAAAACTGGAAACATTCTGAGAAACTGCTCTGTGTTCTGTGAATTCATCTCACAGAGTTACATCTTTCCCTTCAAGAAGCCTTTCGCTAAGACTGTTCTTGTGGAATTGGGAAAGGGATACTTGGAAGCCCATAGAGGGCTATGGTGAAAAAGGAAGTACCTTTCGTTCAAAACTGGAAAGAAGCTTTCTGAGAAACTGCTCTGTGTTCTGTTAATTCATCTCACAGAGTTACATCTTTCCCTTCAAGAAGCCTTTCGCTAAGGCTGTTCTTGTGGAATTGGCAAAGGGATATTTGGAAGCCCATAGAGGGCCATGGTGAAAAAGGAAATATCTTCCGTTCAAAACTGGAAGGAATCTTTCTGAGAAGCTGCTCGGTGTTCTGTTAATTCATCTCGAAGAGTTACATCTTTCCCTTCAAGAAGCCTTTCGCTAAGGCTGTTCTTGTGGAATAGCCAAAGGGATATTTGGAAGCCCATAGAGGGCTATGGTGAAAAAGGAAATATCTTCCGTTCAAAACTGGAAAGAAGCTTTCTGAGAAACTGCTCTGTGTCCTGTGAATTCATCTCACAGAGTTACATCTTTCCCTTCAAGAAGCCTTTCTCTAAGGCTGTTCTTTTGGAATTTGCAAAGGGATATTTGGAAGCCCATAGAAGGCTATGCTGAAAAAGGAAATATCTTCCGTTCAAAACTGGATAGAAGCTTTCTGAGAAACTGCTCTGTGTTCTGGTAATTCATCTCACAGAGTTACATCTTTCCCTTCAAGAAGCCTTTCTCTAAGGATGTTCTTGTGGAATTGGCAAAGGGATATTTGGAAGCCCATAGAGGGCTATTGTGAGAAAGGAAATATCTTCCGTTCAAAACTGGAAAGAAACTTTCTGAGAAACTGCTCTGTGTTCTGTTAATTCATCTCACAGAGTTACATCTGTTCCTTCAAGAAGCCTTTCGCTAAGGCTCTTCTTGTGGAATTGGCAAAGGGATATTTGGAAGCCCATAGAGGGCTATGGTGAAAAAGGAAATATTTTCCGTTCAAAACTGGAAAGAAGCTTTCTGAGAAACTGCTCTGTGTTCTGTGAATTCATCTCACAGAGTTACATATTTCCCTTCAAGAAGCCTTTCGCTAAGGCTGTTCTTGTAGAATTGGCAAAGGGATATTTGGAAGCCCATAGACGGCTATGGTGAAAAAGGAAATAACTTCCATTCAAAACTGAAAAGAAGCTTTCTGAGAAACTGATCTGTGTTCTGTTAATTCATCTCACAGAGTTACATCTTTCGCTTCAAGAAGCCTTTCGCTAAGGCTGTTCTTGTGGAATTGGCAAAGGGATATTTGGAAGACCATAGAGGGCTATGGTGAAAAAGGAAATATCTTCCATTCAAAACTGGAAACATTCTGAGAAACTGCTCTGTGTTCTGTGAATTCATCTCACAGAGTTACATCTTTCCCTTCAAGAAGCTTTTCGCTAAGACTCTTCTTGTGGAAATGGGAAAGGGATACTTGGAAGCCCATAGAGGGCTATGGTGAAAAAGGAAGTACCTTTCGTTCAAAACTGGAAAGAAGCTTTCTGAGAAACTGCTCTGTGTTCTGTTAATTCATCTCACAGAGTTACATCTTTCCCTTCAAGAAGCCTTTCGCTAAGGCTGTTCTTGTGGAATTGGCAAAGGGATATTTGGAAGCCCATAGACGGCCATGGTGAAAAAGGAAATATTTTCCGTTCAAAACTGCAAAGAAGCTTTCTGAGAAACTGCTCTGTGTTCTGTGAATTCATCTCACAGAGTTACATATTTCCCTTCAAGAAGCCTTTCGCTAAGGCTGTTTTGTGGAATTGGCAAAGGGATATTTGGAAGCCCATAGACGGCTATGGTGAAAAAGGAAATAACTTCCATTTAAAACTGGAAAGAAGCTTTCTGAGAAACTGCTCTGTGTTCTGTTAATTTATCTCACAGAGTTACATCTTTCGCTTCAAGAAGCCTTTCGCTAAGGCTGTTCTTGTGGAATTGGCAAAGGGATATTTGGAAGACCATAGAGGGCTACGGTGAAAAAGGAAATATCTTCCAATCAAAACTGGAAAGAAACTTTCTGAGAAACTGCTCTGTGTTCTGTGAATTCATCTCACAGAGATACATCTTTCCCTTCAAGAAGCCTTTCGCTAAGACTGTTCTTGTGGAATTGGGAAAGGGATACTTGGAAGCCCATAGAGGGCTATGGTGAAAAATGAAGTACCTTTCGTTCAAAACTGGAAAGAAGCTTTCTGAGAAACTGCTCTGTGTTCTGTGAATTCATCTCACAGAGTTACATCTTTCCCTTCAAGAAGCCTTTCGCTAAGGCTGTTCTTGTGGAATTGGCAAAGGGATATTTGGAAGCCCACAGATGGCTATGGTGAAAAAGGAAATATCTTCCGTTCAAAACTGGAAACAAGCTTTCCGAGAAACTGCTCTGTGTTCTGTAAAT
Organism: Chlorocebus sabaeus; assembly: GCF_047675955.1. Lineage (NCBI taxonomy): Eukaryota > Metazoa > Chordata > Mammalia > Primates > Cercopithecidae > Chlorocebus > Chlorocebus sabaeus. The sequence goes on along the minus strand of NW_027328147.1, from coordinate 990,533 downwards.
TCATCTCACAGAGTTACATCTTTCCCTTCAAGAAGCCTTTCGCTAAGTCTGTTCTTGTGGAATTGGCAAAGGGATATTTGGAAGCCCATAGAGGGCTATGGTGAAAAAGGAAATATCTTCCGTTCAAAACTGGAAGTAATCTTTCTGAGAAACTGCTCTGTGTTCTGTTAATTCATCTCACAGAGTTACATCTGTTCCTTCAAGAAACCTTTCGTTAAGGCTGTTCTTGTGGAATTGGCAAAGGGATACTTGGAAGCCCTAAGAGGGCTATGGTGAAAAAGGAAGTACCTTTCGTTCAAAACTGGAAAGAAGCTTTCTGAGAAACTGCTCTGTGTTCTGTTAATTCATCTCACAGAGTTACATCTTTCCCTTCAAGAAGCCTTTCGCTAAGGCTGTTCTTGTGGAATTGGCAAAGGGATATTTGGAAGCCCATAGAGGGCTATGGTGAAAAAGGGAATATCTTCCGTTCAAAACGGGAAAGAAGCTTTCTGAGAAACTGCTCTGTGTTCTGTTAACTCATTTCACAGAGTTACATCTTTCCCTTCAAGAAGCCTTTCGCTAAGGCTGTTCTTGTGGAATTGGCAAAGGGATATTTGGAAGCCCATAGAGGGCTATGGTGAAAAAGGAAATATCTTCCGTTCAAAACTGGAAAGAAGCTTTCTGAAAAACTGCACGGTGTTCTGTGAATTCATCTCACAGAGTTACATATTTCCCTTCAAGAAGCCTTTCGCTAAGGCTGTTTTGTGGAATTGGCAAAGGGATATTTGGAAGCCCATAGACGGCTATGGTGAAAAAGGAAATAACTTCCATTCAAAACTGGAAAGAAGCTTTCTGAGAAACTGCTCTGTGTTCCGTTAATTCATCTCACAGAGTTACATCTTTCGCTTCAAGAAGCCTTTCGCTAAGGCTGTTCTTGTGGAATTGGCAAAGGGATATTTGGAAGACCATAGAGGGCTATGGTGAAAAAGGAAATATCTTCCATTCAAAACTGGAAAGAAACTTTCTGAGAAACTGCTCTGTGTTCTGTGAATTCATCTCACAGAGATACATCTTTCCCTTCAAGAAGCCTTTCGCTAAGACTGTTCTTGTGGAATTGGGAAAGGGATACTTGGAAGCCCATAGAGGGCTATGGTGAAAAAGGAAGTACCTTTCGTTCAAAACTGGAAAGAAACTTTCTGAGAAACTGCTCTGTGTTCTGTTAATTCATCTCACAGAGTTACATCTTTCCCTTCAAGAAGCCTTTCGCTAAGGCTGTTCTTGTGGAATTGGCAAAGGGATATTTGGAAGCCCATAGAGGGCTATGGTGAAAAAGGAAATATCTTCCGTTCAAAACTGGAAAGAAGCTTTCTGAAAAACTGCACGGTGTTCTGTTAATTCATCTCACAGAGTTACATCTTTCCCTTCAAGAAGCCTTTACCTAAGGCTGTTGTTGTGGAATTGGCAAAGGGATATTTGGAAGCCCATAGAGGGCTATGGTGAAAAAGGAAATATCTTCCGTTCAAAACTGGAAGGAATCTTTCTGAGAAGCTGCTCGGTGTTCTGTTAATTCATCTCGAAGAGTTACATCTTTCCCTTCAAGAAGCCTTTCGCTAAGGCTGTTCTTGTGGAATAGGCAAAGGGATATTTGGAAGCCCATACAGGGCTATGGTGAAAAAGGAAATATTTTCCGTTCAAAACTGGAAAGAAGCTTTCTGAGAAACTGCTCTGTGTTCTGTGAATTCATCTCACAGAGTTACATATTTCCCTTCAAGAAGCCTTTCGCTAAGGCTGTTCTTGTAGAATTGGCAAAGGGATATTTGGAAGCCCATAGACGGCTATGGTGAAAAAGGAAATAACTTCCATTCAAAACTGGAAAGAAGCTTTCTGAGAAACTGCTCTGTGTTCTGTTAATTCATCTCACAGAGTTACATCTTTCGCTTCAAGAAGCCTTTCGCTAAGGCTGTTCTTGTGGAATTGGCAAAGGGATATTTGGAAGACCATAGAGGGCTATGGTGAAAAAGGAAATATCTTCCATTCAAAACTGGAAACATTCTGAGAAACTGCTCTGTGTTCTGTGAATTCATCTCACAGAGTTACATCTTTCCCTTCAAGAAGCCTTTCGCTAAGACTGTTCTTGTGGAATTGGGAAAGGGATACTTGGAAGCCCATAGAGGGCTATGGTGAAAAAGGAAGTACCTTTCGTTCAAAACTGGAAAGAAGCTTTCTGAGAAACTGCTCTGTGTTCTGTTAATTCATCTCACAGAGTTACATCTTTCCCTTCAAGAAGCCTTTCGCTAAGGCTGTTCTTGTGGAATTGGCAAAGGGATATTTGGAAGCCCATAGAGGGCCATGGTGAAAAAGGAAATATCTTCCGTTCAAAACTGGAAGGAATCTTTCTGAGAAGCTGCTCGGTGTTCTGTTAATTCATCTCGAAGAGTTACATCTTTCCCTTCAAGAAGCCTTTCGCTAAGGCTGTTCTTGTGGAATAGCCAAAGGGATATTTGGAAGCCCATAGAGGGCTATGGTGAAAAAGGAAATATCTTCCGTTCAAAACTGGAAAGAAGCTTTCTGAGAAACTGCTCTGTGTCCTGTGAATTCATCTCACAGAGTTACATCTTTCCCTTCAAGAAGCCTTTCTCTAAGGCTGTTCTTTTGGAATTTGCAAAGGGATATTTGGAAGCCCATAGAAGGCTATGCTGAAAAAGGAAATATCTTCCGTTCAAAACTGGATAGAAGCTTTCTGAGAAACTGCTCTGTGTTCTGGTAATTCATCTCACAGAGTTACATCTTTCCCTTCAAGAAGCCTTTCTCTAAGGATGTTCTTGTGGAATTGGCAAAGGGATATTTGGAAGCCCATAGAGGGCTATTGTGAGAAAGGAAATATCTTCCGTTCAAAACTGGAAAGAAACTTTCTGAGAAACTGCTCTGTGTTCTGTTAATTCATCTCACAGAGTTACATCTGTTCCTTCAAGAAGCCTTTCGCTAAGGCTCTTCTTGTGGAATTGGCAAAGGGATATTTGGAAGCCCATAGAGGGCTATGGTGAAAAAGGAAATATTTTCCGTTCAAAACTGCAAAGAAGCTTTCTGAGAAACTGCTCTGTGTTCTGTGAATTCATCTCACAGAGTTACATATTTCCCTTCAAGAAGCCTTTCGCTAAGGCTGTTTTGTGGAATTGGCAAAGGGATATTTGGAAGCCCATAGACGGCTATGGTGAAAAAGGAAATAACTTCCATTCAAAACTGGAAAGAAGCTTTCTGAGAAACTGCTCTGTGTTCTGTTAATTCATCTCACAGAGTTACATCTTTCGCTTCAAGAAGCCTTTCGCTAAGGCTGTTCTTGTGGAATTGGCAAAGGGATATTTGGAAGACCATAGAGGGCTATGGTGACAAAGGAAATATCTTCCATTCAAAACTGGAAAGAAACTTTCTGAGAAACTGCTCTGTGTTCTGTGAATTCATCTCACAGAGATACATCTTTCCCTTCAAGAAGCCTTTCGCTAAGACTGTTCTTGTGGAATTGGCAAACGGATATTTGGAAGCCCACAGATGGCTATGGTGAAAAAGGAAATATCTTCCGTTCAAAACTGGAAACAAGCTTTCCGAGAAACTGCTCTGTGTTCTGTAAATTCATCTCACAGAGTTACATCTTTCCCTTCAAGAAGCCTTTCGCTAAGTCTGTTCTTGTGGAATTGGCAAAGGGATATTTGGAAGCCCATAGAGGGCTATGGTGAGAAAGGAAATATCTTCCGTTCAAAACTGGAAAGAAGCTTTCTGAGAAACTGCTCTGTGTTCTGTTAATTCATCTCACAGAGTTACATCTGTTCCTTCAAGAAGCCTTTCACTAAGGCTGTTCTTGTGGAATTGGCAAAGGGATATTTGGAAGCCCATAGAGGGCTATGGTGAAAAAGGAAATATTTTCCGTTCAAAACTGGAAAGAAGCTTTCTGAGAAACTGCTCTGTGTTCTGTGAATTCATCTCACAGAGTTACATATTTCCCTTCAAGAAGCCTTTCGCTAAGGCTGTTCTTGTAGAATTGGCAAAGGGATATTTGGAAGCCCATAGACGGCTATGGTGAAAAAGGAAATAACTTCCATTCAAAACTGGAAAGAAGCTTTCTGAGAAACTGCTCTGTGTTCTGTTAATTCATCTCACAGAGTTACATCTTTCGCTTCAAGAAGCCTTTCGCTAAGGCTGTTCTTGTGGAATTGGCAAAGGGATATTTGGAAGACCATAGAGGGCTATGGTGAAAAAGGAAATATCTTCCATTCAAAACTGGAAACATTCTGAGAAACTGCTCTGTGTTCTGTGAATTCATCTCACAGAGTTACATCTTTCCCTTCAAGAAGCCTTTCGCTAAGACTGTTCTTGTGGAATTGGGAAAGGGATACTTGGAAGCCCATAGAGGGCTATGGTGAAAAAGGAAGTACCTTTCGTTCAAAACTGGAAAGAAGCTTTCTGAGAAACTGCTCTGTGTTCTGTTAATTCATCTCACAGAGTTACATCTGTTCCTTCAAGAAACCTTTCGCTAAGGCTGTTCTTGTGGAATTGGCAAAGGGATACTTGGAAGCCCTAAGAGGGCTATGGTGAAAAAGGAAGTACCTTTCGTTCAAAACTGGAAAGAAGCTTTCTGAGAAACTGCTCTGTGTTCTGTTAATTCATCTCACAGAGTTACATCTTTCCCTTCAAGAAGCCTTTCGCTAAGGCTGTTCTTGTGGAATTGGCAAAGGGATATTTGGAAGCCCATAGAGGGCTATGGTGAAAAAGGAAATATCTTCCGTTCAAAACTGGAAAGAAGCTTTCTGAGAAACTGCTCTGTGTTCTGTTAACTCATTTCACAGAGTTACATCTTTCCCTTCAAGAAGCCTTTCGCTAAGGCTGTTCTTGTGGAATTGGCAAAGGGATATTTGGAAGCCCATAGAGGGCTATGGTGAAAAAGGAAATATCTTCTGTTCAAAACTGGAAAGAAGCTTTCTGAAAAACTGCACGGTGTTCTGTGAATTCATCTCACAGAGTTACATATTTCCCTTCAAGAAGCCTTTCGCTAATTCTGTTTTGTGGAATTGGCAAAGGGATATTTGGAAGCCCATAGACGGCTATGGTGAAAAAGGAAATAACTTCCATTCAAAACTGGGAAGAAGCTTTCTGAGAAACTGCTCTGTGTTCTGTTAACTCATTTCACAGAGTTACATCTTTCCCTTCAAGAAGCCTTTCGCTAAGGCTGTTCTTGTGGAATTGGCAAAGGGATATTTGGAAGTCCATAGAGGGCTATGGTGAAAAAGGAAATATCTTCCGTTCAAAACTGGAAAGAAGCTTTCTGAAAAACTGCACGGTGTTCTGTTAACTCATTTCACAGAGTTACATCTTTCCCTTCAAGAAGCCTTTCGCTAAGGCTGTTCTTGTGGAATTGGCAAAGGGATATTTGGAAGCCCATAGAGGGCCATGGTGAAAAAGGAAATATCTTCCGTTCAAAACTGGAAAGAAGCTTTCTGAGAAACTGCTCTGTGTACTGTTAACTCATCTCACAGAGTTACATCTTTCCCTTTAAGAAGCCTTTCGCTAAGGCTGTTCTTGTGGAATTGGCAAAGGGATATTTGGAAGTCCATAGAGGGCTATGGTGAAAAAGGAAATATCTTCCGTTCAAAACTGGAAAGAAGCTTTCTGAAAAACTGCACGGTGTTCTGTTAATTCATCTCACAGAGTTACATCTTTCCCTTCAAGAAGCCTTTACCTAAGGCTGTTGTTGTGGAATTCGCAAAGGGATATTTGGAAGCCCATAGAGGGCTATGGTGAAAAAGGAAATATCTTCCGTTCAAAACTGGAAGGAATCTTTCTGAGAAGCTGCTCGGTGTTCTGTTAATTCATCTCGAAGAGTTACATCTTTCCCTTCAAGAAGCCTTTCGCTAAGGCTGTTCTTGTGGAATAGCCAAAGGGATATTTGGAAGCCCATAGAGGGCTATGGTGAAAAAGGAAATATCTTCCGTTCAAAACTGGAAAGAAGCTTTCTGAGAAACTGCTCTGTGTCCTGTGAATTCATCTCACAGAGTTACATCTTTCCCTTCAAGAAGCCTTTCTCTAAGGCTGTTCTTTTGGAATTTGCAAAGGGATATTTGGAAGCCCATAGAAGGCTATGCTGAAAAAGGAAATATCTTCCGTTCAAAACTGGATAGAAGCTTTCTGAGAAACTGCTCTGTGTTCTGGTAATTCATCTCACAGAGTTACATCTTTCCCTTCAAGAAGCCTTTCTCTAAGGATGTTCTTGTGGAATTGGCAAAGGGATATTTGGAAGCCCATAGAGGGCTATTTTGAGAAAGGAAATATCTTCCGTTAAAAACTGGAAAGAAACTTTCTGAGAAACTGCTCTGTGTTCTGTTAATTCATCTCACAGAGTTACATCTGTTCCTTCAAGAAGCCTTTCACTAAGGCTCTTCTTGTGGAATTGGCAAAGGGATATTTGGAAGCCCATAGAGGGCTATGGTGAAAAAGGAAATATTTTCCGTTCAAAACTGCAAAGAAGCTTTCTGAGAAACTGCTCTGTGTTCTGTGAATTCATCTCACAGAGTTACATATTTCCCTTCAAGAAGCCTTTCGCTAAGGCTGTTTTGTGGAATTGGCAAAGGGATATTTGGAAGCCCATAGACGGCTATGGTGAAAAAGGAAATAACTTCCATTCAAAACTGGAAAGAAGCTTTCTGAGAAACTGCTCTGTGTTCTGTGAATTCATCTCACAGAGTTACATCTTTCCCTTCAAGAAGCCTTTCGCTAAGGCTGTTCTTGTGGAATTGGCAAACGGATATTTGGAAGCCCACAGATGGCTATGGTGAAAAAGGAAATATCTTCCGTTCAAAACTGGAAACAAGCTTTCCGAGAAACTGCTCTGTGTTCTGTAAATTCATCTCACAGAGTTACATCTTTCCCTTCAAGAAGCCTTTCGCTAAGTCTGTTCTTGTGGAATTGGCAAAGGGATATTTGGAAGCCCATAGAGGGCTATGGTGAAAAAGGAAATATCTTCCGTTCAAAACTGGAAGTAATCTTTCTGAGAAACTGCTCTGTGTTCTGTTAATTCATCTCACAGAGTTACATCTGTTCCTTCAAGAAACCTTTCGCTAAGGCTGTTCTTGTGGAATTGGCAAAGGGATACTTGGAAGCCCTAAGAGGGCTATGGTGAAAAAGGAAGTACCTTTCGTTCAAAACTGGAAAGAAGCTTTCTGAGAAACTGCTCTGTGTTCTGTTAATTCATCTCACAGAGTTACATCTTTCCCTTCAAGAAGCCTTTCGCTAAGGCTGTTCTTGTGGAATTGGCAAAGGGATATTTGGAAGCCCATAGAGGGCTATGGTGAGAAAGGAAATATCTTCCGTTCAAAACTGGAAAGAAGCTTTCTGAGAAACTGCTCTGTGTTCTGTTAATTCATCTCACAGAGTTACATCTGTTCCTTCAAGAAGCCTTTCACTAAGGCTGTTCTTGTGGAATTGGCAAAGGGATATTTGGAAGCCCATAGAGGGCTATGGTGAAAAAGGAAATATTTTCCGTTCAAAACTGGAAAGAAGCTTTCTGAGAAACTGCTCTGTGTTCTGTGAATTCATCTCACAGAGTTACATATTTCCCTTCAAGAAGCCTTTCGCTAAGGCTGTTCTTGTAGAATTGGCAAAGGGATATTTGGAAGCCCATAGACGGCTATGGTGAAAAAGGAAATAACTTCCATTCAAAACTGGAAAGAAGCTTTCTGAGAAACTGCTCTGTGTTCTGTTAATTCATCTCACAGAGTTACATCTTTCGCTTCAAGAAGCCTTTCGCTAAGGCTGTTCTTGTGGAATTGGCAAAGGGATATTTGGAAGACCATAGAGGGCTATGGTGAAAAAGGAAATATCTTCCATTCAAAACTGGAAACATTCTGAGAAACTGCTCTGTGTTCTGTGAATTCATCTCACAGAGTTACATCTTTCCCTTCAAGAAGCCTTTCGCTAAGACTGTTCTTGTGGAATTGGGAAAGGGATACTTGGAAGCCCATAGAGGGCTATGGTGAAAAAGGAAGTACCTTTCGTTCAAAACTGGAAAGAAGCTTTCTGAGAAACTGCTCTGTGTTCTGTTAATTCATCTCACAGAGTTACATCTGTTCCTTCAAGAAACCTTTCGCTAAGGCTGTTCTTGTGGAATTGGCAAAGGGATACTTGGAAGCCCTAAGAGGGCTATGGTGAAAAAGGAAGTACCTTTCGTTCAAAACTGGAAAGAAGCTTTCTGAGAAACTGCTCTGTGTTCTGTTAATTCATCTCACAGAGTTACATCTTTCCCTTCAAGAAGCCTTTCGCTAAGGCTGTTCTTGTGGAATTGGCAAAGGGATATTTGGAAGCCCATAGAGGGCTATGGTGAAAAAGGAAATATCTTCCGTTCAAAACTGGAAAGAAGCTTTCTGAGAAACTGCTCTGTGTTCTGTTAACTCATTTCACAGAGTTACATCTTTCCCTTCAAGAAGCCTTTCGCTAAGGCTGTTCTTGTGGAATTGGCAAAGGGATATTTGGAAGCCCATAGAGGGCTATGGTGAAAAAGGAAATATCTTCTGTTCAAAACTGGAAAGAAGCTTTCTGAAAAACTGCACGGTGTTCTGTGAATTCATCTCACAGAGTTACATATTTCCCTTCAAGAAGCCTTTCGCTAATTCTGTTTTGTGGAATTGGCAAAGGGATATTTGGAAGCCCACAGACGGCTATGGTGAAAAAGGAAATAACTTCCATTCAAAACTGGAAAGAAGCTTTCTGAGAAACTGCTCTGTGTTCTGTTAACTCATTTCACAGAGTTACATCTTTCCCTTCAAGAAGCCTTTCGCTAAGGCTGTTCTTGTGGAATTGGCAAAGGGATATTTGGAAGTCCATAGAGGGCTATGGTGAAAAAGGAAATATCTTCCGTTCAAAACTGGAAAGAAGCTTTCTGAAAAACTGCACGGTGTTCTGTTAACTCATTTCACAGAGTTACATCTTTCCCTTCAAGAAGCCTTTCGCTAAGGCTGTTCTTGTGGAATTGGCAAAGGGATATTTGGAAGCCCATAGAGGGCCATGGTGAAAAAGGAAATATCTTCCGTTCAAAACTGGAAAGAAGCTTTCTGAGAAACTGCTCTGTGTACTGTTAACTCATCTCACAGAGTTACATCTTTCCCTTTAAGAAGCCTTTCGCTAAGGCTGTTCTTGTGGAATTGGCAAAGGGATATTTGGAAGTCCATAGAGGGCTATGGTGAAAAAGGAAATATCTTCCGTTCAAAACTGGAAAGAAGCTTTCTGAAAAACTGCACGGTGTTCTGTTAATTCATCTCACAGAGTTACATCTTTCCCTTCAAGAAGCCTTTACCTAAGGCTGTTGTTGTGGAATTCGCAAAGGGATATTTGGAAGCCCATAGAGGGCTATGGTGAAAAAGGAAATATCTTCCGTTCAAAACTGGAAGGAATCTTTCTGAGAAGCTGCTCGGTGTTCTGTTAATTCATCTCGAAGAGTTACATCTTTCCCTTCAAGAAGCCTTTCGCTAAGGCTGTTCTTGTGGAATAGCCAAAGGGATATTTGGAAGCCCATAGAGGGCTATGGTGAAAAAGGAAATATCTTCCGTTCAAAACTGGAAAGAAGCTTTCTGAGAAACTGCTCTGTGTCCTGTGAATTCATCTCACAGAGTTACATCTTTCTCTTCAAGAAGCCTTTCTCTAAGGCTGTTCTTTTGGAATTTGCAAAGGGATATTTGGAAGCCCATAGAAGGCTATGCTGAAAAAGGAAATATCTTCCGTTCAAAACTGGATAGAAGCTTTCTGAGAAACTGCTCTGTGTTCTGGTAATTCATCTCACAGAGTTACATCTTTCCCTTCAAGAAGCCTTTCTCTAAGGATGTTCTTGTGGAATTGGCAAAGGGATATTTGGAAGCCCATAGAGGGCTATTTTGAGAAAGGAAATATCTTCCGTTAAAAACTGGAAAGAAACTTTCTGAGAAACTGCTCTGTGTTCTGTTAATTCATCTCACAGAGTTACATCTGTTCCTTCAAGAAGCCTTTCACTAAGGCTCTTCTTGTGGAATTGGCAAAGGGATATTTGGAAGCCCATAGAGGGCTATGGTGAAAAAGGAAATATTTTCCGTTCAAAACTGCAAAGAAGCTTTCTGAGAAACTGCTCTGTGTTCTGTGAATTCATCTCACAGAGTTACATATTTCCCTTCAAGAAGCCTTTCGCTAAGGCTGTTTTGTGGAATTGGCAAAGGGATATTTGGAAGCCCATAGACGGCTATGGTGAAAAAGGAAATAACTTCCATTCAAAACTGGAAAGAAGCTTTCTGAGAAACTGCTCTGTGTTCTGTGAATTCATCTCACAGAGTTACATCTTTCCCTTCAAGAAGCCTTTCGCTAAGGCTGTTCTTGTGGAATTGGCAAACGGATATTTGGAAGCCCACAGATGGCTATGGTGAAAAAGGAAATATCTTCCGTTCAAAACTGGAAACAAGCTTTCCGAGAAACTGCTCTGTGTTCTGTAAATTCATCTCACAGAGTTACATCTTTCCCTTCAAGAAGCCTTTCGCTAAGTCTGTTCTTGTGGAATTGGCAAAGGGATATTTGGAAGCCCATAGAGGGCTATGGTGAAAAAGGAAATATCTTCCGTTCAAAACTGGAAGTAATCTTTCTGAGAAACTGCTCTGTGTTCTGTTAATTCATCTCACAGAGTTACATCTGTTCCTTCAAGAAACCTTTCGCTAAGGCTGTTCTTGTGGAATTGGCAAAGGGATACTTGGAAGCCCTAAGAGGGCTATGGTGAAAAAGGAAGTACCTTTCGTTCAAAACTGGAAAGAAGCTTTCTGAGAAACTGCTCTGTGTTCTGTTAATTCATCTCACAGAGTTACATCTTTCCCTTCAAGAAGCCTTTCGCTAAGGCTGTTCTTGTGGAATTGGCAAAGGGATATTTGGAAGCCCATAGAGGGCTATGGTGAAAAAGGAAATATCTTCCGTTCAAAACTGGAAAGAAGCTTTCTGAGAAACTGCTCTGTGTTCTGTTAACTCATCTCACAGAGTTACATCTTTCCCTTCAAGAAGCCTTTCGCTAAGGCTGTTCTTGTGGAATTGGCAAAGGGATATTTGGAAGCCCATAGAGGGCTATGGTGAAAAAGGAAATATCTTCTGTTCAAAACTGGAAAGAAGCTTTCTGAAAAACTGCACGGTGTTCTGTGAATTCATCTCACAGAGTTACATATTTCCCTTCAAGAAGCCTTTCGCTAATTCTGTTTTGTGGAATTGGCAAAGGGATATTTGGAAGCCCATAGACGGCTATGGTGAAAAAGGAAATAACTTCCATTCAAAACTGGAAAGAAGCTTTCTGAGAAACTGCTCTGTGTTCTGTTAACTCATTTCACAGAGTTACATCTTTCCCTTCAAGAAGCCTTTCGCTAAGGCTGTTCTTGTGGAATTGGCAAAGGGATATTTGGAAGTCCATAGAGGGCTATGGTGAAAAAGGAAATATCTTCCGTTCAAAACTGGAAAGAAGCTTTCTGAAAAACTGCACGGTGTTCTGTTAACTCATTTCACAGAGTTACATCTTTCCCTTCAAGAAGCCTTTCGCTAAGGCTGTTCTTGTGGAATTGGCAAAGGGATATTTGGAAGTCCATAGAGGGCTATGGTGAAAATGGAAATATCTTCCGTTCAAAACTGGAAAGAAGCTTTCTGAAAAACTGCACGGTGTTCTGTTAACTCATTTCACAGAGTTACATCTTTCCCTTCAAGAAGCCTTTCGCTAAGGCTGTTCTTGTGGAATTGGCAAAGGGATATTTGGAAGTCCATAGAGGGCTATGGTGAAAAAGGAAATATCTTCCGTTCAAAACTGGAAAGAAGCTTTCTGAAAAACTGCACGGTGTTCTGTTAATTCATCTCACAGAGTTACATCTTTCCCTTCAAGAAGCCTTTACCTAAGGCTGTTGTTGTGGAATTGGCAAAGGGATATTTGGAAGCCCATAGAGGGCTATGGTGAAAAAGGAAATATCTTCCGTTCAAAACTGGAAGGAATCTTTCTGAGAAGCTGCTCGGTGTTCTGTTAATTCATCTCGAAGAGTTACATCTTTCCCTTCAAGAAGCCTTTCGCTAAGGCTGTTCTTGTGGAATAGGCAAAGGGATATTTGGAAGCCCATACAGGGCTATGGTGAAAAAGGAAATATCTTCCGTTCAAAACTGGAAAGAAGCTTTCTGAGAAACTGCTCTGTGTTCTGTGAATTCATCTCACAGAGTTACATCTTTCACTTCTAGAAGCCTTTCGCTAAGGCTGTTCTTTTGGAATTGGCAAAGGGATATTTGGAAGCCCATAGAAGGCTATGGTGAAAAAGGAAATATCTTCCGTTCAAAACTGGATAGAAGCTTTCTGAGAAACTGCTCTGTGTTCTGTTAATTCATCTCACAGAGTTACATGTTTCCCTTCAAGAAGCCTTTCTCTAAGGATGTTCTTGTGGAATTGGCAAAGGGATATTTGGAAGCCCATAGAGGGCTATGGTGAGAAAGGAAATATCTTCCGTTCAAAACTGGAAAGAAGCTTTCTGAGAAACTGCTCTGTGTTCTGTTAATTCATCTCACAGAGTTACATCTGTTCCTTCAAGAAGCCTTTCACTAAGGCTGTTCTTGTGGAATTGGCAAAGGGATATTTGGAAGCCCATAGAGGGCTATGGTGAAAAAGGAAATATTTTCCGTTCAAAACTGGAAAGAAGCTTTCTGAGAAACTGCTCTGTGTTCTGTGAATTCATCTCACAGAGTTACATCTTTCCCTTCAAGAAGCTTTTCGCTAAGACTGTTCTTGTGGAATTGGGAAAGGGATACTTGGAAGCCCATAGAGGGCTATGGTGAAAAAGGAAGTACTTTTCGTTCAAAACTGGAAAGAAGCTTTCTGAGAAACTGCTCTGTGTTCTGTTAATTCATCTCACAGAGTTACATCTTTCCCTTCAAGAAGCCTTTCGCTAAGGCTGTTCTTGTGGAATTGGCAAAGGGATATTTGGAAGCCCATAGAGGGCCATGGTGAAAAAGGAAATATTTTCCGTTCAAAACTGCAAAGAAGCTTTCTGAGAAACTGCTCTGTGTTCTGTGAATTCATCTCACAGAGTTACATATTTCCCTTCAAGAAGCCTTTCGCTAAGGCTGTTTTGTGGAATTGGCAAAGGGATATTTGGAAGCCCATAGACGGCTATGGTGAAAAAGGAAATAACTTCCATTCAAAACTGGAAAGAAGCTTTCTGAGAAACTGCTCTGTGTTCTGTTAATTCATCTCACAGAGTTACATCTTTCGCTTCAAGAAGCCTTTCGCTAAGGCTGTTCTTGTGGAATTGGCAAAGGGATATTTGGAAGACCATAGAGGGCTATGGTGAAAAAGGAAATATCTTCCATTCAAAACTGGAAAGAAACTTTCTGAGAAACTGCTCTGTGTTCTATGAATTCATCTCACAGAGATACATCTTTCCCTTCAAGAAGCCTTTCGCTAAGACTGTTCTTGGGGAATTGGGAAAGGGATATTTGGAAGCCCATAGAGGGCTATGGTGAAAAAGGAAGTACCTTTCGTTCAAAACTGGAAAGAAGCTTTCTGAGAAACTGCTCTGTGTTCTGTGAATTCATCTCACAGAGTTACATCTTTCCCTTCAAGAAGCCTTTCGCTAAGGCTGTTCTTGTGGAATTGGCAAAGGGATATTTGGAAGCCCACAGATGGCTATGGTGAAAAAGGAAATATCTTCCGTTCAAAACTGGAAACAAGCTTTCCGAGAAACTGCTCTGTGTTCTGTAAATTCATCTCACAGAGTTACATCTTTCCCTTCA